>NC_057746.1:25888589-25891742 GCF_004010195.1 Chiloscyllium plagiosum | reverse complement strand
TTTTACCACTAGTCAATAAAGGCAAGCGTACCGAATGCCTTCTTCACTACCCTGTCTACCTGCGACTCCACCTTCAAGGGACAATGAACCTGCACTCAAGGTCTCTTTGTCCAGCGACACTCCCAAAGGGCTCGTTTCTGTGCTGTACAACGCCATGACTCTACTAAATGGCTTGCCTCTTTTTCAGAGACTGTACTACCTTGTTCTAGATTTATTCCACCAAGACAAATGTCCTTCTAGTGTCTGTCCCCATTGAGCCCTGTAAGAGGACTACGCCCATTAGAAGATAAGGTGCAGTTCCTCGATCCTGTGCTGGACTTGACTGGACGTATACCCTAAACAGAAGAAAACAGCACCCAAACAGCCTCTGAGTTACAATTTAACATGTTAATTTCACATAGACCAGGACTAAGTGTCATCTTGCAACAAAAGCTTACAGACTGATCAGAGTTGTTGCTGTCTGTTCCCAAATCCTACAACTACTTTAAAGTTTCATGTTATGCGGGCATGATCGCTCAGTAGTTAGCGCTGCTATCCCATAGCGTCACGGACCCTGGTTCAGTTCCAGACTTTGCACAGACAGGCTGCTTAGTTTCCTCCGGGTGCTCCGGTTTCCTCCTATAGTCCGAGGATGTGCAGGCTAGGTGGGTTAGCCGCGGGAAACGCAGGGTTACAGGGATAGGCAAGATTCTCTTCGGACGGTCGGTGTCGGCTCGATGGGCTGAATGGCCTGCATCCACGCTGTACGGATTCTATTCCATGAAACCATATGTACAACTCTGTGTGCGCAGACAGATCACGGTGACAGGTTTTGTGCTGGGAACAGACTCTGTTGAAATATTGGGCAGAACAGCTGATTCAAATACAGGTGGGTTGGTTTATTAACATGCAAATCTATTTTAATTTAGTCCCCTCCCAGTCCATCTTCCTACCTTGCACTCACTTTTGTTGTCCTCAGACTGCCCCAATTATCTCTGCTTGTAAACTGTCTCTTTAATTAAAAACACAGGTAATGTTTATGAAACGAAAATACTCAGCGGTGTGTGATAGCATCCCTGTGTAGAGAACACAATTAGCATTTAAGAACTCTATAACTTCACCAGTTTCCTCATTTCCCCTCCCACCCTACCTCACCCCAGTTCCAACCTTCCAGCTCAGCACCGTCCTCATGACTTGTCAATCTTCCTTCCCACCTATCTACTCCACCTTCCTCTCCAACCTATCACCTTTACCCCCTACCTTCATCCACCTATTGCACTCTCAAACACCTTCTCCCCAGCGCCACCCCCTCTCATTTATCTCTCCACCCCCGAGGGCTCCCAGCCTCACTCCTGATGAAGGGCTTTTGCCCGAAACATTGATCTTTCTTGCTCCTCGGATGCTGCCTGACCTGCTGTGCTTCTCCAGCACTACTCTGATCCTAACTCTGTAACATAGATGACATCTCAGCTCAGACAATATGTTAAAGTGGTATTCTAGTGCATTTGCAGAATTATATTTGCAGATACATTCTATTTCGCTCAAAAAGCACACAATCTGCAAGCAGTCAATACAGACAGTCAATCCATGTAATATTTTATAAATTCCACTTTGGAAATAGAACCAGTCTGACTCAAGATTAGGATACAGGCACACTCTAACTCTACCTTTAATACATTGACCGAGCTGAGATGTCACTTTTAAAAATAAAACCTTGTTATCTCGAGAATGCGACTTAAAAGTAGATCTGGGATTTTCATATTAATGAAGCGAAACCTGCAACCCATTCTAAAAAAAATGAAACACTTAATAGCAATCTAGGTTTGTTCAACGTATCATTTCAGTTGCATGACACTGTAATCTTTTGCTATAAATTCTGTCTCTTATGGTGCTGCTCCACAGCCACCTGGTGGAGGAGCAACACTCTGAAAGCTTGTGTTTCCAAATAAACCTGTTGGATAATAACCTGGTGTTGGGTGACTTTCAATTTTGCCCACCCCACTGGCTCCTCCACATCACTCCAGAACATGCCAGCATTGCAAAGGAACCACAAACAGTTCCTGCAGTAGCCAGTAGATGGTGCAAACACGTGCACAGAAATGATTGGCAGCAAATGGCAAAGTAAAGCAGAAAGATTAAGGACAGGGAGGGGGTAGGACTGAACAAGATTTTCCAACATCCTGCATTATCTGCATATCGTTTGATTTTCCTTGTTTCTGGACCTCTGTCTTGAACTGGCACTCAGCCACAAAGCACAGCTCTCCTGGGGTTGGAATCCCAAAGATGCACCATCCCCCAAGTCAAGAAACGTTTCCTCATCTGAATCCAAACCCCTGTCCTTCATCCTGAGGCTGCAATTTCTCTGTATCGACTTCAAGGTCAAGGGACGCCCGTGGCCAGTTTCACATGGGGGCGGGAGGGGAAGTTCTGGAAAGTTCTCCTCTGCCAGTTCAGCTCTGTTAAGTGAGCTCCAGAAGACCAGAATAATGCATCACTGGGTTTAACGCACTCCAAACGGTACCACGGAGGGTGTCTCAGTGGTTAGCACTTCTATCGCACTGCCTCAGCAACCCGGGTTCGATTCCAGCCCTCGGGCGACTGTCTGTGTGGAGTTTGCACGTTCTTCCCCCATGTCTGCGTGGGTTTCCTCCCACTGTCCAAAGATGTGCCGGTCAGGGTGGATTGGCCATCTTAGCGTTCAGGGATGTGTGCGGTATAGGGAAATGCAGGGATGGGGTACGGGCTTGGGAGGCTCTTGGGAAGGTCAATGCGGAATCAATGGGCTGAATGGCCTGCTTCCACACTGGAGGGAATGTATTCCAAAATGCTCATGGAGGCCATTCTCCCCATCACGCCTGCACCTGCTCTGTGTCAGAACCCACCAAAGAGATTTACTTCTCTTGAATCTATCCCGGGAAGTGCTGGAGAAAACCATAAGACTTAGGAGCAGAAATTAGCCCATTCAGACATTCTCCCTGTATCTGTGTGGGTTTGCTCCGGTTTCCTCCCACAATCCAAAGATGTGCAGGTTAGGGTGGATTGGCCGTGCTACATTGTCCCATAGTGTTCAGGGATGTGCAGGTTAGGGTGGATTGGCCGTGCTACATTGTCCCATAGTGTTCAGGGATGTGTAGGTTAGGGTGGATTGGCCATGCTAAATTGCCCCATAGTGTT
>NC_057746.1:25883391-25888089 GCF_004010195.1 Chiloscyllium plagiosum | reverse complement strand
TTGTTCTTTGGTTACCAGTGATGTAAAATGGATGGGTTGGGTAAAAGGCATCGATGTATTCGATTGGTGTGACATATGGTGGACCAGGCCCAATGGGCCGAATGGTCTGCTGCTGTTCCAACCTGCCCTGCAATTTGACCTTTGGGGTGGCGCAGTGGCTCAGCGGTTAGCCCTGCTGCCTCACAGCGCCAGGGACCTGGGTTCGATTCCAGCCTCAGACGACTGTCTGTGTGGAGTTTGCACATTCTCCCCCCGTGTCTGGGTGGGTTTCCTCCGGGTGCTCCGGTTTCCTCCCACAATCCAAAGATGTGCAGGTCAGGGGTGAATTGGTAATGGTAAATTGCCCCATAGTGTTAGGTGCATTAGTCAGAGGGAAGCAGGTCTGGGTGGGTTACTCTTCGGAGGGTCGGTGTGGACTTGTTGGGCCGAAGGGCCTGTTTCCACACTGTAGGGAATCTAATCTAATCTAATCATGTCCTCATGATCTCTGGCCACGCTGAGGACAGACCTGTGGACTTGTTTTGAGGTATCCAACACTCAAAACGTTGGGCGTCAGGGTCTTTGCAGAAGCTTGTGAAATCTCCAGCAGGCAAACAGCTGAATCTGGGACTGATCAAAGTTCTCCGACTGCTTGAAAACTCCCAGCTTTGATCTCCCAGTCTGCCTGGTGGCTGAGAGAGAATCCCTCCGCCCAACGGACTGAGCAAGCAGTCCTCTTGCTCGCTGACTAAAAGCAGACACGAAAACATGGCTGACTCACCACGTTCATTCCCAAAGATTCGAGCCACTTGAGGTCTTTTGCAGTTTGAAGGACCTGTTTAAATCGTCTCTTTTGTTGGGTTTCCGGGAAGGAAATCAACGGGCGTTAATCTAGAATGTTCTTTTGCTCCCCCTGACACAAGGCCAGCTCCAATTCGCCGGAGCGATCATGTGACTGCGGCGATTGTAACGCGGTCAGCTGACTGGTCCTCCCCCCTGGGCTATGGGTTCCCTGACTCGGGCTGTTAACCTGCTTCTATCTACTCTGTCCACTCTCACCCTCTTATACACAGCTGTCGGGTGCCCCCTCCTCGACCTTTTCTGCTCCAAAGAAGACTGCCCGAGCCTGTCCAGCCGGTGAATCCCCTCCGCGCCCCCTCCAACGCGCACACCTCTCTCCTTTGATGTGGTGATGGAAACTGTATGCAGTATGTGGCCTAGCCTAAGTCCTGTACAGCTCCAACGTGACCTCCCTGCTTTTGCAGTCTGTGAGGTGACCGTGCTGCGGTCGGTTAGTGCTCCTGCCCTACTACCTTCTAAGGATGGAAGAGCTTACCCCCCCCCTCTTGGATAATTCTATTCCCCTCTCTCATCCATCAGGTCAACCCGACTCCCAGAGGCCAAGCGAGAAGCTCTTTGGGGCAGTGGGATCCTCCATCCTGTTGCCTGGATTCAACAAAGCTGATTTTAAGAATGTGGAACACGTCAAGTGGATGTTTTCCGGAACAAGAATTCTTGATTACTACAGTGTAACAGAAATACCCACCTTCACCAATTTGTATAAGTCTCGAACCACATTCTTTTCTTCAAATGGATCACTGCTCTTAAAAGACATCGCAAGAAGTGACAGTGGCCTGTACAAAGTGCAGATTAATTTGAATGTCACCAAAGTCTTCCAGCTAAGTGTTCTCGGTAAGTGCTGTGTGTGGTGAAAAATCACACAACACCAGGTTCCAGTCCAACACCAGGTTTATTTGGAAGCACGGGCCTGCGGAGCGTCGCTCCTTCATCAGGTGGTTGTGGAGCAGGACCAGAAGACACCGAATTTGTAGCAACAGATTACAGTGTCATGCAACCGAAACGATGCTGCCTGAACTGCTGTGCTCTTCCAGCACCACTAACCCAGAGTCTGGTTTCCAGCATCTGCAGTCATTGTTTTTACCTCGATATATTGAACAGTTGTATGATACTTGGATCTTTTACTATAAATTCTGTGTCCTGTCATATTGGCCCAATAACTACCAACCCTTTCAGGTTTCCTCGAGGAGGGAGACCACAGTTGCACCCAATATTCAGAGAGAAAGGCTGTACAATTTATTTTCCAAATGTTTTTGGTGGTCACATATACCTCCCAACAACATTGGTGTCTCCTGCCAAGATTTATTCCCTCAAGGAGCCTTGAATAAATATCGGGACAGTGGTCGGTCACAGTGAGGACTGCAGATGCTGGAGATCAGAGATGAGAGTGCGGTGCTGGAAAAGCGCAGCAGGTCAGGCAGCGTCCGAGGAGCAGGAGAATCGACGTTTCGGACCAGAGCCCTTCCATCACGAATCTGACTGAAGGGTTCCGATCCGAAATGTCGATTTTTTTTTTTTCCCTGCTCTTCGCATGCTGCCTGACCTGCTGTGCTTTTCCAGCAACACGCTCTCAACTCAGGACAAAGGTTCCCTCCCCAGAGAAAAGACTTCTATTCTCGAACGACCCTTTGGAAGAAAATAAATTCTCCTCGTTTCTGCCCTAAGAGGGAGACCGCTTGCTCCGAACTGATGTCCCCCTATTTTGGTCACCCCTTCCCCCGAACAGGGCATGATTCCATCTTGTTGCCCTCAGGGTCTGACGTTGATTATCAGTCTCTACACAGTTGGTGGTTATAGGTCTAACCTGCTCCACGTTTCTTCATAAGTCGGGTCCTTTACCGTGGAATGGGTGAAGTGAAATTTTTCGCTTTCAGGGAAGGCTTGATGTCGTTCAGAATTGTTCGAGGAAGTGTACAAACGCATCACGAGCTCATTGGAGCTGTCACCTGGTCTGTCCAAACTCCCAAAGATGTGCGGGCCAGGTGGATTGGCCGGGCTAAATTGCCCAGCGTGTTAGGTGCATTAGTCAGAGGGAGATGGGTCTGGGTGGGTTGCTCGTCGGAGGGACGGTGTGGACTCGTTGGGCCGAAGGGCCTGTTTCCACACTGTGGGGAATCCAATCCAATCCCAGGACTGCATGAAGGACGTGACACAGACTTTGATGAATTTCACTGCCGTGGAATGTGTTGTAGCTGCAGGAGAAAACAGGGCTGCTCAAGTATACACTGAATGCTCTCAGGGTGAAGGCGCTTGAGCAGCTGGAAGGTGCGTATGTTACTTGGCTTATTGTCTTGGTGACCACTGAAACAAGTGCTGGTCAAACTCCTCTTCAATATCTTCACAGAGACACAGGAGGAAGCGCTCTAATGATGCCTCTCCCACTCTTGTTCATTAATTGTGTTATAGTGAGGTCCTTGTGCTCAGATTCATTCATTCGTTCATTCATTCATTTGTTCATTCATTCGTCCGTTCATTCATTCATTCATTCATTCATTCCCTCCCCGCAGTCGCACTGTCAGAGCCTCTCATCAGCAATAATTCGACCGGCCTGGGCACCACCATCGCGCTGGTCTGCCGGGTGGACGCGGGGTTCCCAGATTCCTTCGTGTGGTGGAAAGACAGCACTGTGATAGCGAATGGTGAGCACTCTCAGTTCCTGAAGGGTAACAGCACCCTGGTTATCACTGCGGCCAAGAAGTCTGACTGTGGCGACTACATTTGCATGGTGGAGAATGCTGTGAGCAGGAAGAACGTTTCACATCGGCTTCTTATTTATGGTGAGTCAAGCCTCCCAATTGGCCATTCCTGACTTTCATTCCAATGGTCCCCTCCCCCTTGCACTTTGCCTCAGTAATTCCCATTTGTAAATAATGTTCTCCACTGTTGTTCTAACTCCTCCCCAGCACTAGGGGTGAGGGAAGCAGTTTCTAATGTACACTGGCAACATTGACCAACAACGCCATCCCCTCAGTGAGCACTGTGACTATTGCTCATGTCGTCACTTGGCATTCCTGCTGAGAAATGGACAGCTCTGGCTATGATTGATTGGACGCCCGTACTCTGTGTTGTAAGGGTGCAGACAGAGTAGGTAGGGAGTGATTACAGGCTTTCATGTCGCTGTCAAAAGGAGTCAATGGCAACATGCGAGGAAAAGAAACCTTTTAATAGGCAAACGTAAAGATTCCACAACATCAGGTTATAGTCCAACAGGTGTTTTTTGGACACACAAGCTTTCGGAGCGACGCTCCTTCATCAGGTAATAGGCAGCGATTGGTTAGAATCTTCAGTGGACTGCCTGGCAGTGTGCCAGAGACAGATTCCATCGAGGCACTCCACCAAGAGCTGGGTAATATTTAGGATTGGGCTTAAACAGACAAGAAACCTTTGTGCTGTTTATAGATGTGAATCAATAACCATCTCCAACAATAGACGAAATAGCCATCGCCTCTTGGTGTTCAGTGGGCATCACCATCACTGAAACTCCAGCCCTCACCATCATGGTGGTTACTATTGAGCTGAAGCTGAACTGGACTTGCCATATAAAGTTAAAACTCACACAACACCAGGTTACAGTCCAACAGGTTTAATTGGAAGCACTCGCTTTCGGAGCGACGCTCCTTCATCAGTTGTTTGTGGAGGACACATTGCAAGACACAGAATTTATAGCAAAAGTTTACAGTGTGATGTAACTGAAATTATACATTGAAAACTACCTTGATTGTTTGTTAAGATTAGATTACTTAGATTACTTACTTAGATTACTTACAGTGTGGAAACAGGCCCTTCGGCCCAACAGGTCCACACCGACCCGCCGAAGCGCAACCCACCCAGACCCATTCCCCTACATTTACCTCTGCACCT
>NC_057746.1:25880407-25882812 GCF_004010195.1 Chiloscyllium plagiosum | reverse complement strand
CCCCCCGCCAACACACACACAGAGGCACCCCTACACACACACACACACTCCTACACACACACTCACACATGCACCCTCTCATAGACTTAGACACTCTACACTCACATACACTCTCTCACACTCACAACCTCCCACTCCAGGCAGACACACACACATACTCACACATGCACCCTCTCACAGACTTAGACCCCTTTAAACTCTCACACACACACATATATAATCTCTCTCACAGATACTCACAACCCCCCCACCCCAAACACGCACACACACACATACACATATACGTTTGTGGGGTGAATTTCTACTTGCAGAGTTACATTGTACTTTACTCAAAAACTGCACGGATTCATGTAAGACTCTGTTAACTCAGTTTTTAGATTAGAATCAGTCTAACCATTATGGCACAGACAGCAGCACACAGGGGGCTAACACCTTCAACACATTGTCTGGGCTGACACCAATTGTTACAGTTAACCTGAGAACGTAACTTTTAAAAGAATGTTTTGTGATTTACATGTGAAAGAAGTGAAACTATCATAGCGTTCGAACAGATGAAAGACTCAACAAACAATCAAAGTATTTTTCAATGTATAATTTCAGTTACATCACACTGTATAATTTTTGCTATAAATTCTGTGTCTTGCAATTGTGTCCTCCACAAACACCTGATGAAGGAGCGTCGCTCCGAAAGCTAGTGCTTCCAATTAAACCTGTTGGACTATAACCTGGTGTTGTATGACTTTTAACTTTGTACACCCCAGTCCAAAACCAGCATCTCCAAATCACTCCTGGTCATATAAAGGCAGTGTCTACAACAGCAGGTCAGAAGCTAGGAATACTGCAGCAAATAATTCCCTTCCTGACTCCCCAAAGCCTGTCCATCACCTCCAAGTCACAACTCAGGAGTATGATGGAACATTCCTTACTTACCTGGATAAGGGCAGCTCCAACAACACTCAAGAAGATTGACACCATCCAAAACAAAGCAGCCCCCACTTGATTGGCACCACATCCACAAGCATCCCCTCCCTCCCCCCCCCCGACACTCAGTAGCAGCCCCTTCCAAACCCACGGCCGCTTCCATCTCGAAGGACAAGGGCAACAGAGACATGGGGAACACCACCATCTTCAAGTTCCCCTCCAAGCCACTCCCCATCCTGACCTGGAAATCTATCGCCGTTCTTCCTAGATTTAATCTTGGGGGGAAGTGAGGATAATGTAGATCTGGGTGACTGTTTTAGTATCCCGACGCTGTGGGAGCAGGCCATTTGGCCCATCGGGTCCACACCAAACCCCCCAGAGAGCACCCAACCCAGTCCCACACCCCTCTCCCTTAGAACCCTGCTTGCTCAAGGCTTACCCACATGGCTGCACATCCCTGAACACTATGGGGCAATTTAGCATGGCCAATCCACCCTAACCTACACATCCCTGAACACTATGGGACAATTTAGCATGGCCAATCCACCCTAACCTACACATCCCTGAACACTATGGGGCAGTTTAGCACGGCCAATCCACCCTAACCTACACATCCCTGAACACTATGGGACAATTTAGCACGGCCAACCCACCCTAACCTACACATCCCTGAACACTATGGGACAATTTAGCACGGCCAACCCACCCTAACCTACACATCCCTGAACACTATGGGACAATTTAGCACGGCCAACCCACCCTAACCTACACATCCCTGAACACTATGGGACAATTTAGCACGGCCAACCCACCCTAACCTACACATCCCTGAACACTATGGGACAATTTAGCACGGCCAACCCACCCTAACCTACACATCCCTGAACACTATGGGACAATTTAGCACGGCCAACCCACCCTAACCTACACATCCCTGAACACTATGGGACAATTTAGCACGGCCAACCCACCCTAACCTACACATCCCTGAACACTATGGGACAATTTAGCACGGCCAACCCACCCTAACCTACACATCCCTGAACACTATGGGACAATTTAGCACGGCCAACCCACCCTAACCTACACATCCCTGAACACTATGGGACAATTTAGCACGGCCAACCCACCCTAACCTACACATCCCTGAACACTATGGGACAATTTAGCACGGCCAACCCACCCTAACCTACACATCCCTGAACACTATGGGACAATTTAGCACGGCCAATCCACCCTAACATACACACCCCTGGGCACTATGGGTAATTTAGCATGGCCAATCCACCCTAACCTACACATCCCTGAACACTATGGGACAATTTAGCACGGCCAATCCACCCTAACATACACACCCCTGGGCACTATGGGTAATTTAGCATGGCCAATCCACCCTAACCTACACATCCCTGAACACTATGGGACAATTTAGCACGGCCAATCCACCCTAACATACACATCCCTGAAGACTATGGGACATTTAG
>NC_057746.1:25870759-25880394 GCF_004010195.1 Chiloscyllium plagiosum | reverse complement strand
GGCCAATCCCCCCTAACCTACACATCCGTGAACACTATGGGACAATTTAGCACGGCCAATTCACCCTAACCTACACACCCCTGAACACTATGGGACAATTTAGCACGGCCAATCCACCCTAACCTACACATCCCTGAACACTATGGGGCAGTTTAGCACGGCGAATCCACCCTAACCTACACATCCCTGAACACGATGGGACAATTTAGCACGGCCAATCCACCCTAACCTACACATCCCTGAACACTATGGGGCAGTTTAGCACGGCGAATCCACCCTAACCTACACATCCCTGAACACGATGGGACAATTTAGCACGGCCAATCCACCCTAACCTACACATCCCTGAACACGATGGGACAATTTAGCACATCTTTGGACTGTGGGAGGAAACCCCCCCCCCCCAGACAGGGGAAGAACATGCAAAGTCCACATAAACAGACGCCCGAGGCTGGGATCGAACCCGGGTCCCTGGTGTTGTGAGGCAGCAGTGCTAACCACTGAGCCACCATGCTTCCTGCAACCTCTTGCTGCTTTTGCTGAAAAGGCTGATGGCCTCGAGGTTCCCCAAAGGAACTGCACCAAAAGCAGGAGAGTCTGGTTTGAGTCACAAATAGGGATTTTTGACCAGACTGGACTGATTGTTTTGATGATGGACAGTAGTAACGTCCCCTGAATCCTGGTCAATAATTACCTGGTAGTTAATCATGGGACCGCTATGGTGTGGAGTCAGGCCAATCAGCCCACACTGACCCTCCAAGGGATATCCCACCACTTTCTGCATTTCCCATGGCTAACCCACCAAATCTGTCCATCCTTGGGCACTGTCCCTTAGCCAATCCACCCTGACCTGCACATCGCTGGACCGTGGGAGGAAACCCACGCAGACACGGGGAGAATGTGCAAACTCCTCACGGACAGTCACCTGAGGCTGGAATCGAACCCGCATCCCTGGCGCTGTGAGACAGCAATGCTAACCACTGAGCCACCATTGAATTTCATTGTCATCACAAACAGATTATCCCCTTTATAACAATCGATGAACTAACAGGAGCTTCTTTGATCCCATTCACCCTGTCACTAAGATGGTAGCTGACCTGATTGGGATCTTAAAATGTGTTGCTGGAAAAGCACAGCAGGTCAGGCAGCTTCCAAGGAGCAGGAGAATCAACGTTTCGGGCATGAGCCCTTCTTGAAGGGCTCATGCCCGAAACGTCGATTCTCCTGCTCCTTGGATGCTGCCTGACCTGCTGCGCTTTTCCAGCAACACATTTTCAGCTCTGATCTCCAGCATCTGCAGGCCTCACTTTCTCCCCTGATTGGGATCTTGTCTTCCTCCCTGCTCCCATCACCCTGTACTCACTTCTCCATCACCAACCTGTCTTAATCAGGCTTAAAACCATTCAGTGGGCCTGCAAACAAGAATACCGAAGGTAAGTGATCCTCTGAGAGAGGACATTCTTCCTCACTTCCGTCTTATATGGGAATTCAACCTGTTCCAGCCAATTCTAGTGTTCCCCCGTGAAGGTTAATATCCTCTAAACATCTAGCCTCCTCAGACAGGCAACACGGTGGCTCAGTGGTTAGCACTGCTGCCTCACGGCGTCAGGGACCCGGGTTCGATCCCAGCCTCGGGTGACTCTCTGTGAGGAGTTTGCACATTCTCCCCGTGTCTGCGTGGGTTTGCTCCGGTTTCCTCCCACAGCCCAAAGATGTGCAGGTTAGGGTGGATTGGTCATGCTAAATTGCCCCATAGTGCACCAGAGATGTGCAGCCTGGTGGGTTAGCCATGGGAAATGCAAGGTTACGGGGATAGGGTGGGTCTGGATGAGATCCTCCTCAGAGGGTTGGTGTGGACTCAATGGGCCGAATAGCCTGCTTCCTCTTTGTACGGATTGTACGAACACCACCCCCCCCTTTAGGAACATGCAAGTTGGGAACGAGAGTTGGCTAGTCAGCCACTCTACTATTTAATAATAAGGTCTCATGATTGACCCGATTGTAACCTCGGATACACAACCGTGTTTAATTCGCAGATAGATTTCCACTCTCCTTTGCTAATCGGGAAGCTAGCCACCTCAGAGTTGGGGGAAACCATTACGCAGGGTGTTGGGAATTTGAACATCGTAGGGCCGCATTTTGGAAACTCTGCCTGGTCCTGACACGCGTCCTTTTGTCAATACTGTTGGCCCTCACAAACGTTGGCCAACCTTTCAGATAACAGCAATTGTAGTTTGGAAATTGGAATTTTTAAAGTCTAGATCAATGTGTCAATTCAGGTGCCAGTGTCTAAGGTGAATGCAAGTGAAAGAATTCTGGATTAATTCTAATGGAAAATGTAATCAGTCTTTACTCTGTGAAGGCAGAGTTGGATGTTGGAAGCAATGTATGAGCTAGTTTTGTACTCCTTGTAGAAACAGTCTGTCGACAAATATTTCAATAAAGGGCATGCATTATTCATGCAAAGCCCAGAGTAATAAAGCTAATCACAAAGCTGAGAGGGCAATTTCTTTTTCATTCAAGGGAAAATTACTCATGTGGGCCACATAATCAAAGAGTTGTTTTGAAGATAAAAGATTATTCATTTACATTTCTGTTTGGTGTGCCCGGCAGTATGCCGTGTTATGATGGAGATGGTCTGTGCAGGTCAGGAAGTTTCCTCTGTTTAATGCATCTGGGTGCTTACAAAAAAACAGTCAGTCAGAAGGCAGAGTCAACTTGATTGGTCGGTTTGGAGCAGGCGGAGAGAAGCAGCTGAAATAAAGTCGTGAGAAATACAGAAACAATGTCATTAATTAATTTTTAATTTTTAAATTCCTGACTAAGAAAGCAATGCGGCCTAAAATTGGTATTCAACTCTGTGATTCAGCTTGAGTAGCCCATGGTCATGAGGATTTAAAGATAAGCTAAAGGTTTGTCTCACCAAAATCTAATGGATTGGATCCTTCTGAAATCGGGTACTTCTGAGAATAGCTGGGGCAAAGAAAAAGGCATGAAGGTGAATTCCAGGGAGCTGTGGCATGTCATTAATTTGGTCCCAGAACTCCAATCACCATAGTCTTACCAGACCATAGGGTTATCATTAGAGAGAGACATCTGGTGGTGGTTTTCCCTGAGGGTCACCATGCCTCGGGTGAGGGGAGATGTTGAGTCCGTCATGGTAACCTCAGCCGGCGATGGGGATTGAAGCCATGGCCTGGGCATCACACTGCTTCACAAACCAACCATCCAGCCAAATGAGCTAAACCAGCCCCCATGGTCCTAGAAGTAAAAGTGAAATAACCCTCAGCATTCTGTAATACGTAAGGACATTTTTTGCAGGGAAGTAAAACTAGATTTATAGCATAAGTTGTTATGTTTAAAATGCTGACTTGGCTTAATTTTATTTTCCATGCAAGAAGGTTTAACATTGTAAAGTTTTGTGGCAGAGCTCCTTCAGTTAATCCCTGAGCAATTTAATTCTCTATTTGAACTGAATTGTAACAGCTCATTTTATATCCATGTGAGGCTTTCCTCTTGGTTGTCTGAGGAAAGATCATTTTTCAGTCTGAACCCATTCCTTGATTAACGGGACAGTCTGATCATTGCCATATTTTGCTGGTTGTGGGAGCTCACTGTGAACAAATGGTTCCTAATGCATCCATTTTGGTAGGAATGACAGCAAAATGGATTATTGTTTAAGTAGTGACCAGTTGCAACATTTTGCTGTGCAGAGGGACCTGGGTGTCCGTGTGCATGAGAAAGTTGGTTTACAGGTGCAGCAGGTAATGAAGGCAAATGGAGTTTGTCCTCCATTGCTAGAGGAATGGGGTTTATAAGCAGGGAGGTTGTTCTGCAGCTGGAGTACTATGTACAATTCTGGTTTTCTTCCTTCAGAAGGGATGTCCTGGCACTGGAGGAAGTGCAGAGGACATTCACCAGGTTTGATTCCAGGGCTGAAGGGGTTGGCTCATGAGCTGAGATTGAGGAGATTAGGGTTATACTTATCGGAATGTTGAAGAATGGAGGGGGGGGGGGGGTGGAGGGGAAATCTTATACAAACATGTACAATGCTGAAGGCATTGGTTGCGTTAGAGGCAGCGAGGTCGTTTGTGCTTTGCAGGAGAAACTAGAACGAACCAGGGGACATATAGCTTCAAAATGGGGGGGGGGGGGAGCAGGTTTCGGACTGAGCTGAGGAGGAACTTCTTCCCCCAGAGGGTTGTGAATCTGTGGAATTCCCTGCCCCGGGAAGCAGTCGAGACTCCCTCGTTGAATTTTTTTTTAAGGCAAAGATAGATTTCTGAGCAGTGAAGGAGTTAAGGGTTAGGGTGAGTGGGCAGCTAAGTGGAGCTGAGTCCACGAGGAAGATAAGCCATGACCAGCTGGCTCTTTCCTGCTCTTATTTCTTATTTTCTTATGTGACCATAGTTCAGCAATATGTATTGGGCTTTGAGATGCTCTGTCGTCCAGATGGGTGGTATCTGAATACAACTCTTCCTTGCTTCCTGTCGAAATCCATTATGATTTTGAACCGTTCTATTTTGAACGATTTTCCTTCACCATTCTCTGCTGTAAAGAGAAAAGACCCACGCCTCCACTCTCTCCAACTGCTTTGTTTGTCTTTATTCACTCACGGGATGTAAATGCCGTTGGCTGGGCCAGCATTTATTGCCCGTGCCTAGTTGCCTTTGAGATGTTGGGAGTGAGCTACCTTTTCGAACCGCTGCAGGCCATGTGTTCGACATAGACCCACGGTGCTGTTAGACAGGGAGTTCATAACGTCATAAGACAAAGGAGCAGAATGGCCATTCAGCCCGTTGAGTCTGCTCCACTGGTCTGATCATCCTCAGCTGCACTTTACCGCATTTCCCCCAAAATCCTTGGTTTCCCTTTAGTGATGAGAAATCTGTGTATCTCAGCCCTAAATGTACTGAATAACCCAACCCTGGGAAAGCTCTCCCCACATAGTCCTCAAAGCAATCTAGAGATAATCACATCTTCTGGGGGGAGTGGGGAGAGATACCCCCTGTTGTGATCTCAAACCTGATTTGAAAATAATAGGCATTTAACGTATAATTCTCTATTATAGGCCTTCCACATCTGATACATAGTACAATGGTATTATCCATCATTGCCCTGGTATTTGCTGTCTCGGTCTTCTTTGGGATAATGTTCCTGTGTTTCCGTCTTGACACTGAGAGAATAGGTAAGAAAATCATGTTCTTTATTGTCAGAAGTTGAGAACATTATAATATTGATCACTGGAACACTTGAACGTGATTGGTGGCTCGTCTGAAATCCCACTTCCTGTTGTCTGCAGTGATTAGTTCAAACGTGTCGATCTTTTTCCTTCAACTTTCAGAAGCGAATTTGATCAATGTTTCTTGGAAAAAGCAAAAGGTGGGAATAATTGATTAATGCTTCCAGAGGGGAGGCACTCAGGGATGATAGGGTGATGGCCCACTGCAGAAATAGGACCAGGAGGCTACTCAAACGGTCCTCACGTGTACTTTCCTGCCTTACGCTCTGGGACTCTTTGAGAAACGTTGATGTTGGTTTTTTTGTTTCTCCCCCTTTCCAGAGATTAAATTTCATGGAAAAGCACTTCGGTGTCTCCACGTGGCATCCATGCTGTCATTAATCACCCTGCTAGCAGCCTTTATCTGCTGGATACTGTTTGAAGGTATAGTGTGCATTCCTGGTTGTTATGTGACTCCAGTGGCTTCCTGTGTTTAACGCACCCCAGGTCGGTTTAATGGTGCTCAGCTGAAATCGGCAACCAATTCTGTTTAGAATCGGAGATTCCCTACAGTGTGGAAACAGGCCCTTCGGCCCAACAAGTCAGCACTGACCCTTCGAAGAGTGACCCACCCAGACCCATTCCCTTACCTTACATGTACCCCTGACTAACGCACCTAACCTATACATCCCTGAAGGTTATGGGCAATTTCCCATGGCCAATTTACCCTGAGCTGTGGGAGGAAACCTGCGGAGACAAGGGGAGAATGTCCACACAGAGAGTCTGCCCGAGGCTGGAATCGAACCCGGGTCCGCGGTGCTATGAGGCAGCAGGGCTAACCACTGAGCCACCGTGCCACCCTACCTAAGGAATATGAAATGTTATGTAATTAACCAATAAATCATCTTAAAGATTATCGCTCGAAGATTATCACCGATCCAGAAAACAAGTTATTCGCCCATACAACCAAACCCTTGCTAGGTTTTGAAGATACTTGAAGGAGAGTGGAACATTGAAGGGAGGGGAATACAGAGCTTGGGCCAGAGTGAAATAAAGACGCAGTCACCAGTCATGCAGCCATTACCGTTACAGAGTAGCCGGGATTGAAGGAGCACAGGTATCAGGAGAGGTTTGGTGCTGGACAAAATCACAGAGGTGTAGCACCAATGAGCTGGGGAGAGAGGGGTTGTTTGAAAATGTTAGAATCAAGGCTTTGCTGGACCTTACTGAAGTGGGATCAGGTCTTGCCGTGAGAATGTCCGGGGCTAGCTGGCAGATTAGAAACAACGGCCTCCAAGGCTGTCATCTGGGGGGAGGAGGGGAGAGGAACTGTGGGGGCTTCTCCCCCGCAGTGAGGTGGGGAGGGTGGGGAAGGGGGTGGGCGGGCTGGGGCAGGAGCCAGCAGAATGTGCGCTGGGAGTGATTTGGAGTGAGGAGGAGGGTGGCTCAGTGGTCAGCACCTCTGCTAGGGACCTGGGTTCGATTCGGGAGCCTGTGTCCGTGTGGAGTTTGCACGTTCTCCCCGTGTCTGCGTGGGTTCCCTCCGGGTGCTCCGGTGTCCTCCCACAGTCACAAAGATGTGCGGGTCAGGTGGATGGGCCAGGCCAAATTGTCCTATAGTGTCCAAAGATGTGAGGGCGAGGTGAACCAGACATGGCTACTGCAGAGGTACGGGAGGAAAGAGTGGGTCTGGGTGGGATGCTCTTCAGAGGGTTGGTATGGACTCAATGGGCCGAATGGTCTGCTTCCACACCGTAGGGATTCTATATGCAAGGCACCCCTTTAAGTTATATGTATTATCTAATTTCTGGTTATTTTCCAGTTGGATGTGTTATCCAATGTGTGGATCTGGGTAATTGTAATAACCTTTTCTTCTTCCATTAGGATATTGTGAAATCACAATATTTATGGTGGTGCTTTTGTGTGTCCTACTCATACTGACCATATTCTCGACTTGTAGTATGGTCACTTGGGATTCAAAGCGTTTTAACAAGATCTTGCGGTACAGGAGTAAGTTGAAACTTTTAATTAATTTGTACTTGAGTACTTTGCACTGAACTTCCTGCTCCTGCCCCATTTAACGAGTCAGGATGCAATGACCTCAATGAAAGAGTTGCAATCAGTAATATTATCAAGTGTAATTTCACTCTTTTGCTTTGTCTATAGAGTACAAGTATTGCTGGGACAGTCACATGTTGGTCATCCTTAGTTGTCCTTAATAAGGTGGTGGTGAGCTGTCATCTCGATAGCTTACAGTCTATCATGGGGAGATATATCCACAGTGCTGCTTCAGTAGCACTCTGTGGTCTCTGAACCAGCGACAATGAAGGGACAGCCATATCATTCCAAATTCGGATGGTGTGCGTGCCACTGAGCTGGTGGGTGGTGTTCCTGAGCAACTGCTGCCCTTGTCCTCTGGATGGTTGGAGGCCACAGGTTTCAGAAGAGTTGTTGAAGGAGCCCTGATGAATTATTGCAGTGGATCTGGTAGATGGTACACAGTGCTGTCATGATGTATTGGTGGTGGAGGGAGTGGATGAGCTATTGATCCAAGCCCCCACCTTTTGCAGAGTCATAATGGCAAAGACTCATGCCATTCAGCCCCTTGAGTTCATACTGGACCTCTGTAGGACAAACCAGTCTCTGTTCTGCCCTCCTGCCCTAACCCTGTCGACTTGCAAGTTGATTTCCTTTTGTATTCATTAATCATCTCTACTTTTACCACCTTAGTTAGCATTGAATAAAAGGTCTTCAGAGTAATGTTATAGTTCTGGTAATCTCTATCCTGTTGGGCAAAGGTCACAACATGTCACTTCCCTTATAGCTTTTATTAAAAATCACAAAGTATGAGGAAGAAATATCTTGGCACATCTCGACCGATGCCAGTTTCAAGCGTGGCTCATTGAGTCAGCCAGTTCCAGTGTAAATAATTGGATTATTCTGTTCAACTCAGGATGGGGCACTGGGGAAACTCCACGTCTGTGATTTCAACTCTCACAGGTTTCCACACACCTTCAAAAGTGGGACAGTTACACCAAGCAGAGTTTCTACTGAAACAGAGTCACCCTTCACAGCCAGCTGAGATCTCGCAGCCATGTCTCTCACTTGGCCCGGTAAAGCTATAGCCTTCTCCCTCTGATGTGAGAGTGATAACATTGAGTCACAATGCAGACTAACACTCAGCACACTCAAGGTGGTGTGGCTTTAAGAGGTTATTTTGACCTGTTGGTTTTTTTTAAAGGGAAGTTTTATGACCGCGGTGATGAGGTGTCGACCTGGAGAGCCAGCACAGTAAACAGGTTGTTGAGGCTTTGGAGTTTTGTTTTTGCTGAAGTTGGAACAATAGAAGCAGCCTGGCTGGGTGTGGCCAGCTCTCTCACAGACCTGTAGTTTGTAGGGTTTTTTTTAGGTTTGGCTTTAAGTAGTTGCTGTTGGAGTCTCAACAGCACAGAAGCTGCTGGAGGTTTGAGGAAGTAGAGGTTATTTTTTTCTCGTTCTTGTTTTCAGCTAGAAGTTGGGTTTTTCTCTACTCTGGGTTACAAACCTATTTCTCTGAATTTGCCTTTTTGTTAAGGGGTGAGTTTATGAGATATTGCTATGTTAGTAATTAATTAACAGTTATTTAGTAATAATTACAGTATCTATTACTATTAAGGTTTCCGATAAAGTTATTCTAAGTTCTTGTATTTTTAACTATAGTGTTTGAATAACTTATGTTTTGTTCAGCAGCAAGTAGTTTTATCAATTGAATTGCATCGGGAACACAGCACGTTACATTTGGCTTTAGAATAATTAAAAAATCAGCATCTAAGCTACCTTCCGAAAATATTTCGAGGTGGTCAGGTCTGGTTCATAACTCTAAGGTGATCCGTAATCTTAGCATAGGTATTCCTTGCACACTTCCTAACCAGCCACGTTTCTGCAGAGGTGCACAGGACACAAGAGCAGTTCTGAGGAAGGGTCACTGGACTTGCAACATTAACCCTGCATTCTCTCTCCACATCTTTCTCCAAATCTGCTGAGTTTCTCCTGCACTTTCTGCTATTTGTAGCAGGAATTATTTGCATGTGTGTGTGTGTCTGCGGGTCGGTGGGTGGGGGAGTATGTATGTGTGTGTCTGCAGGTCAGTGGGTGGGGGAGTGTGTGTGAGTGGGTGGGTGGGGGAGTGTGTGTGTGGGTGGGTGTGTGTGTCTGCGGGTCGATGGGTGGGGGAGTGAGTGTGTGTGGGTGGGTGTGTGTGTGTGTGTGGGAGTGTGTATGTGTGAGTGTGTGTGTGAGTGTGTGTGTGTATGAGAGTGTGTGTGTGAGTGTGTGTGTATGAGAGAGAGTGTGTGTGTATGAGAGTGTATGTGTGTGTGTATGAGAGTGTATGTGTGTGTGTGTGTATGAGAGAGTGTGTGTGTGTATGAGAGTG
>NC_057746.1:25833111-25865611 GCF_004010195.1 Chiloscyllium plagiosum | reverse complement strand
TGGCTGTCCTTATCTGTCACAAAATTCAACACGCTAATGGATGGAAAGTCAATGATGGCACGGTGGCTCAGTGGTTAGCACTGCTGCCTCACAGCGCCAGGGGACCCGGTTTCGATTCCAGCCTCAGGCGACTGTCTGTGTGGAGTTTGCACATTCTCCCCATGTCTGCGTGGGTTTCCTCCAGGTGCTCCGGTTTCCTCCCACAGTCCAAAGATGTGCAGGTCAGGGTGAATTGGCCGTGCTAAATTGCCCCATAGTGTTAGCTGCATTAGTCAGGGGTAAATATAGGGTAGGGGGATGGGTCTGAGGTGGGTTACTCTTCGGAGGGTCAGTGTGGACTTGTTGGGCCAAATGGCCCGTTTCCATACTGTAGGGAACCTAATCTAATCCACAACAGTTGGACAATAGCTCCACCAATCAAAATTCACTTGCAACTGAACAGCATCCTCGCCTTGCAAGTCCATCCTGTTTCACCGCAAGGCAAGCCCGTTTGACAAACCCGTGAGTTTTTCAGCAACCCTCAGGTGAGAACTTTGTGTCTCATTCCCAAGGTCCAGCCAGTGTCACCAACCGTTCCCCAGTTCGGAGGCAGGAACACTGCTGGGAACACATGGGAATCTGTCTGCGTGGTTAATGCATCACTGAGTGAAAGGAGAGTGTTTTAATGTCGAGTCAAGTTCAGTGTTGCTTCACTGGTGGAATGTGGACACCGGACGCTCCGCCAAAAGAAGAAAGCTTTAAAAGGACTAAAAAGCAAACTTTGCTTAAGGAGAACATAAGAATCAAGGGCAGGAGTTGGCCGTTCGGTCCCTCTGGCCCGCTCCGCCATTCAATAGATTAGATTAGATTCCCTACAGTGCCCTTCGGCCCAACAAGTCCACACCGACCCTCCGAAGAGTAACCCACCCAGACCCATTTCCCTCTGACTAATGCACCTAACACTATGGGACGATTTGGCATGGCCAATTCACCCTGACCTGCACATCTTCGGACTGTGGGAGGAAACCCACGCAGACACGGGGAGAATGTGCAAACTCCACGCAGACAGTCGCCCCGAGAGGTGGGATCGAACCCGGGTCCCTGGCGCTGTGAGGCACCATGCCCGCCCCAAAATAAGGTCACGGCCGGTCTTTCTCGTGGACTCGGCTCCACTTACCCGCTCGCTCACCCTAACCCTTCATCCCTTCACTGTTCAAAAACCTATCTTTGCCTATAAAAAACATTCAGCGAGACAGCCTCAACTGCGTCACTGGGCAGGGCCTTCCACGGATTCACAACCCTCTCAGTGAAGAGGTTCCTCCTCAGCTCAGTCCTCAACCTGCTCCCCCCATTACTTTGAGGCTGTGGCCCCTGGTTCTCGCTTCCCCGTGGAAACAACCCCCTCGCTTCTCTTATCGATTTCCTTCATAATTGTACAGTAGTGTCCCCATAGTTGCTGGGGTTACGTTCCAAAAGCCTTCTGTGGAGAACTGAAATGGCAGATAGGTGTGAACCTAGTCATTTAAATGTGAAGTTTGCCTTCCCAGCAGCCCCCCGGTCCCTGGTTCTAGAACGTTCCCTGCAATATGTTCAGTCTGCGGTAAACCGTAGGTAACTGAAACCGGGGAAACCAATTCCGCGGATACAGGAGTCGCCCTGAATGTGTTTCTATAAGATACCCCCTCATTCCTACAAATCCCAAGACTGTAGTCCCTGGTTACTGAATCTCTGCTCTTCAGTCAACTGCCTCAACTCCCGAATCAACCTGGTGACCCCCCCACCCCCACCTCCAGTGCCAGGGGTGAATGAGGGAGGGAGGGAGGGAGACTGAATCGTTTCAAGGAGGGAATCTTGGAATTTGGGGTCCAGGCACAGCTGACAGTGACTCGGCAACGCACTTTCGGGATCATCCGAGAATTCAGAGGGGCCTGTGGATTGGAGGAGAGTCAGTGGGGGAGGAGGGGCTGGGAGCTGGGGAAATGCAGAGATCGGGAGAATTCCTTTTAATGCCACAAGCAGAGCGACTCTAGTGGTAGTGTCCCTACCTCAGACCTGTGTTCAAGTCCTACCTGTTTCATCGAGGAACAGTGCAGTTCAGGAGAACATCTGCACCACAGGTGGATGCGCAGTTTCAGTCGTGACTTTGAAAGGACGTTGAATTAGGATTCAAAAAGGAGGAATTTGCAGGACCCTGGGAAAGGACCAGGCAGTGAGTCTAACTGGGTGGCTCTTTTAAAGGGCTAGCACAGGAATGATGGCCTGAATGATCTTTACAAACTGAAGACTTCAAGTATTCGTTGTGTTTATCGATTCACTTTGGAGCCTACAGTCAGTTGACTTGCTCTGCAGACATTGGAGAATAGACTGGTTACAGCACAGAAGAGGCCGTTCGGCCCAAGCTGTCTGTCCCGATGCTGCTGTTCAGAGAGAATTTTAATAGATTTCACCCTGTAGTCCACGGGTCTGGGACAGCATGTAGTACCCATCTCTGATTACCCAGGAGGAAGTGCCTGTGGGTTCCTCGTGGAACATTGCAATCCACCTAATGTAGGTGCTATTGCCGCAGTGATCCGTGGGAATGAATCCCACTGGCAGCGAATGGATGGTATAATTCCAAGGCACAGGTGACAGTGTTCCCATGTGTTAACTGCCTTGCTTTCCCAAGGTGGTAGAGGCCACAGGGCTTGGACAGAGCATGATCATGGGGATACTCCTGTCACTGTGAGTCAGTGCTGGAGCGGGTGGGTGGGTTGGCTCCTTTATCCACGTCAAGCTTCTCGAGCGTTGTCGGACCTACACCAGGCAAGGGCGACGGAATTCCGTCACACTCCTCCTGGCTTGTGCCTCGGTGCGCAGGGCCGTGGGGAGTCAGGATGTGGGTTGTTCATTGCGGAATTCCCAGCTTCTCGCCTGCCCGGGGTATTTCACCCAGGAAGCAGGGTTGTTTTTGCATGATGAAGTTGAAAGCGTGCACTGTACCTGTAAGGGAGAGTGAAACCTGGCCAGCTTCTGTCACATCACAGAGTGTGCTGGAACATTGGAAGGTGCAGCATTTTGGGCTGTAACTCAGATTACCTCGCGGTTTTTGCAGTTTAAGTTATCCCGCAAGATACGAAAACCCACTTGAATTTGAATTTTACTGTTTTGACAACATTGAACCAACGAGATGATCCGATGTTGTGGAGGATGAAAAAGCAGCTATTTTGGACATTAGCCATTTTCAGACAACGCTCTGAAAGGTACCTTCTTTCATATGAAAAATCGGTGCAGCAGAAGACGCCAGGAGATCGGCACCGCTGTCTGGATTTGAACGTTGAGTTACTGTGAATTTAATAGGCCCTTTCTCAGATCAGTATATTGTTATAGAATGGGAGATAGATAACAAATCTTTAAGACAGAGGAGGCTTGAAGTTGTAAATAGTTCTTGTTTAATGTTCATTTTAGAGTTAAAGAATAAAATTGATATTTTTTTCTTTAAATAGTTAAAGTTGAGAGTTTTCTGTCATTCATGTTTTAACAGATTACAAGGCGAGGTGAGCTTTTCTGGGTGTTTGGTTTAATTAATAGAAGGGTTCATCACTGTGTCATGACATTTGGAACTTCTTATCATTAGTTAGAAATAACAAGTGGTACGCAGATCGGACGGTGGCCCAGTGGTTAGCACCAGGGACCCAGGTTCAATTCCCGCCTCAGGCAACTGACTGTGTGGAGTTTGCACGTTCTCCCCGTGTCTGCGAGGGTTTCTCTGGGTGCTCCGGTTTCCTCCCATAGTCCAAAGATGTTCTGGCCAGGTGAATTGGCCGTGAGAAATTGCCCGTAGTGTTAGGTGCATTAGTCAGAGGGGACTGGGTCTGGGTGGGTTGCTCTTCGGAGGGTCGGTGTGGACTGGTTGGGCCGAAGGGCTTGTTCCCACACTGCAGGGAATCTAATCTAGTCTAAAACGAATATTCACGGGGTCTACGTACAACTTTGTCTTGACAGGTAAAGGATGTGAACCACCAAATGATCTACTATCAAGTATACTTCCTGCTGTCTTTGTGCCAATGACGCTTTGTGGCGCATTCTTTGCCCTTTATGTTTATATATGTAAGTAATCGTCCTACAGGTTGGTTTAAAATTGCAACAATATTTTGTATTTGTGCAAATTCTAAAGTGGCTTAAATGTCCCAAAGCACTTCCCTGGAGGATAGTCAGATAAACCTGGACACTGATGGAAAGGACAAGGTGTTTGTATCGCTGCTCGAAAGGTAAAGGTTTGAAGGCAAAGAGGGAGGCACAGGGTTTTTAAGGAAGGGACTCTGATAGCTGAAGACAGTGCTGTCAATGATTACTAGATTAGATTACTTACAGTGTGGAAACAGGCCCTTCGGCCCAACCAGTCCACACCGACCCTCCGAAGCGCAACCCACCCAGACCCATTCCCCTACATTTACCCCTTCACCTAACACTACGGGCAATTTAGCATGGCCAATTCACCTGACCTACACATCTTTGTGACTGTGGGAGGAAACCGCAGCACCCGGAGGAAACCCACGCAGACACGGGGGAGAATGTGCAAACACACAGACAGTCGCCTGAGGCGGGTATTGAACCCAGGTCTCTGGCGCTGTGAGGCAGCAGTGCTAACCACTGTGCCACCCTAAATGATAGGGTGAGAGAGCAGAGGTGGGAGACCTCTGATAGCCGGCAGGATGGTAAATCCTGGAGAGAGTTAGATCACGAGGGATTTGAACGCAAAGGTCAGATTTTTGAATAGGGGGCTGATGTAATGGGCACGCAGCATGGATTTCTGTCCCTTTCCTTTTCAGTTGTCCCCCTTGCGCTTTGTCACTGACTTCAGCCTGCTGTACACCTTCAATGAATGACAAGGAAATGCATCTTGCCTTCCCAGTTGGTACTTTGTCGCCTACCTGAACTTGTATCATAACCTCTGCCCCACTGAACTGTCGGAAGTTTCTCACTGCTTCTAGACTTTGAATTGTAGCTGACGATTCTGCTGTCACACCCCTCCCATAAAGACAGCTTTTGATTCGTTGAGGACTAGACCAGAACCCCTCACAATATTTAAAGAATGTAGCCTGAACCTGTCTGTACAGCCACCTACGGACTCAGCCTGAGAGCGGGAGAGAGTTATCCTCGTCCTCCAACAGCCCACTGTTGGCAGTGAAGCTTAATTCGAATTCTAGCAGCTCATTTGCAAAACTTCTGCTTTTTGGCTTCTCTCTGGGAAACCCACTCAGCCTGAGCTCAGCAGGAATGCTTTCAACAGTTAACCGGTTCCCTTTCTCTAAGGACAGATGCCGACATTTGGGGGCAGTCCAGAGAAGGTTCACTGGGCTCTATCTCTGGTACGGAGAGAGGCTGTCTTCTGGGGAGGGGTTTGAGCCAGTGCTCATTGGAGTGCAGAAGGACGAGAGGCGACCTTGTTCACAGACCAGACACTTAATGGGCGGATGCAATAAGGGATGGATCCCCTTGTGGAGAGTCTGGGTCCTGAGGGTATCATTTCAGGGGTAAAGGGTCACATGTTTAAGACAGCAATGAGGAATTTCTTTTCTCAGAGCATATTAGATTAGACTAGATTCCCTACAGTGTGGAAACAGGCCCCTCGGCCCAGCAAGTCCACACTGACCCTCTGAAGGGTAACCCACCCAGACCTATTTCCCTCTGGGTGATAAAGTGTATTCAAGGCTGAGATAATCCAGGGTCACTGGGAAAAGGAAGGAACGCAGATCATGGGGCCAGCCATTATTTCGTTGGAGGGCGGGGCAGACTTGGTGGGGCTGAACGGCCAACTTCCGCCGCTCTGCCCCCCCGTGGGTCATGAAGCAGTAACAGACTGGCAGGGGCTTTCCACAGCGGCCTGGGCAGAGGGGATTCTCATTCTCTCATCGACCTCATTCTCGTGTGCCGTGTTTACCGATTCAGTGTGAGTCTGCGGCAGCCGCGCCCGCTCAACACGGGGTCGATTCCCAATGTGTGTTTGGGCGCGATGGGCGTGCTGTCCGGGGTGGGGCAGGGAGGGGGCGCGGAGTCAGCCAGGGTGGGCTGAATGGCCTCCCTCCTCTGTGACCTTTCCCTCTCTGTTAACAGTGAGGCAAGCTTAAGGGGAACTGATGCAATAGCCCAACTCTGTTGTAACGCTCAAAGTCTGGTGACATTTCACCAACACACACCCATCAGGTATTTCTGATGTAGACGTTCCAGCACGGAGCGGGAGGCTACTCCTGGAAAATTCCTCGGTGTCGGATCAGGATTTCCCAACCAGAAAGCTGACGCCTGAGGAGGAGAGATTAAACACACCAGCAGGGTGCCTTTTATTTGGTGGGGGGGGGGGCACTTGCACCGAATATTTCCTGAACTGTTCAAAGTTCGGCGCAAGTTTTGACGTGTCGAAGAGAGACGCTTGTGCTAGGATTTTCTGCCTTGCTGTTTCCCGTGAGACAGCAGATCTCCGAATCTCACTTCCTCCCTGGGATCCACACTTCCCCTTTGCGAGGTTTGTCTTTTTGCCTCACCTCATCGTTTCGCTGCGTCCCGCCATTTTCAGGCCCTTGGTGTGAATTCCAAACCCTCCCCCCCCCCCCGCCGCAGTGTTAAAACAAGTACCCGAGAATTTCACCAGTGGTAAGCAGAGACAGTGGTGGGAGCCTAAGAGGGGATTTACACAGAGGCTAGGACTGAGGTACCAAATGGGTGCTTTGAATCTGGGTGCTTACCATCTGGAAGTAGGTCATTTGGCCCATCAGGTCCACAACTCCTCCCTTCCAAAGAGCAACCCACCCAAACTCTTATCATTCTGTGTTTGCTGTGGATAACCTACCTGGGCGTGTACATCTCTGGGCATTTTAGATTAGATTCCCTACAGTATGGGAAACGGGCCCTTCGGCCCAACAAGTCCATGCCAACCCTCTGAAAAGCAACCCACCCATTCCCATTCCCCATATTTACCCTTGACTAATGCACCTAAAACTACGGGCAGTCCACCCTGAACCTGCACATTTTTGGATTGTGGGAGGAAACCGGAGCACCCGGAGGAAACCCACGCAGGCACGGGGAGAATGTGCAAACTCCACACAGTCAGTCGCCCGAGGGTGGAATCGAACCTGGGTGCTATGAGGAAGCAGTGCTAACCACCGAGCCACCCTTAGTATCTGTCTTCATCCAGCAAGAAAATGTAATGCTGATGACACAGTTCGCAAGGGGATCAGGTGAGATATTCAATGTGGCAGCGCATAGCGGTAATGTCACTGCATCAGTGATCCCAGACAACACTCCAGGGGTTCAAATCCCACTCTAGCAGATGGAGAGATTGGAGTTCAATTTATGTTTTGAAAGTCTGGAATTGTCAAAAACAGAACTGACCCCCAATGTCGTGAAAACCCATCTTGTTCACTGTAGCCAGGAAATCTGCCTCCTTACCCCGCCTGTCCGACATGTGACTCCGGGTTCAGAGCGACGTGATTGACTCTAAACTGGGCGATTCGGGGTGGTCAGTAAATGCTGGTCTTGTCACATCCCGTGAGAGGGAGTAAGGGAAGGATTGAGAAAGGAGGGTGTTGGATTGGGTGGTTCGCCTGCCCGAATACAGCTGCCAGCTGAAAGGGTCTCCTTTTGGTTTCAGCAAGATTTTACGAAGGCTGGTAACGCACACCCTGATGGCCTTTCAGTGGACAGCTCATCCTCCTGCAGCAACAAAAGTACTGTCAGCCCTGGAGCTGAACCCACCCAACCACTCGTGAACTCTTTACTAAGTTCCCTACTGGATGGAAACAGACCCTTCGGCCCAACAAGTCCACGCTGACCCTCTGAAGAGTAACCCACCCAGACCCATTCCCCTACCCTACATTTACCCCTGACTAATGCACCTAACACTACAGGCAATTTAGCATGGCCAATCCACCCTGACCTGCACATCTTTGGACTGTGGGAGGAAACCGGAGCACCCGGAGGAAAGCCATGCAGTCATTGGGAGAACGTGTAAACTCCACACAGACAGTCGTCCGAGGCTGGGATCGAACTCAGGTCCCTGATGCTGTGAGGCAACAGTACTAACCACTGAGCCACCGTACCACCCCAGTTAGTCATTCCACAGGATGTGGGGGTCGCTGACTGGTCTGATATTTATCATCCATCCCTTTATTGCCCAACGGGTATTGACCCATTGTTCAGGGGCAACCATATTGGTGTGGGTCTGGAGTCACGTGTAGGCTAGACCACCACCAACACTCACACTTGTCACCCTTACACTCCAAATTCGGATTCTCTATAAGGTTCATAAAAGATTTAGATTAGATTAAATTCCCTACAGTGTGGAAACAGGCCCTTCAGCCCAACAAGCCCACACCGACCCTCCGAAGAGCAATCCACCCAGTCCAATTCCCCTACACTTACCCCTTCACCTAACACTATGGGCAATTCACCCTGGCCTCACTCTAACCTGCACATCTTTGGACTGTGGGAGGAAACCATACAAGGATGTTGCCAGGGTTGGAGGGTTTGAGCTACAGGGAGAGGCTGAACAGGCTGGGACTATTTTCCCTGGAGCGTCGGAGGCTGAGGGGTGACCTTATAGAGGTTTACAAAATCATGAGGGGACATGGATATGAATAGGAAGGGTTTGGAGGGATATGGGCCGGGTGCTGGCAGGTGGGACTAGATTGGGTTGGGATATCTGATCGGCATGGACGGGTTGGACCAGAGGGTCTGGTTCCATGCTGTACATCTCTATGACTCTAACTAAAATTCCACAGTGGGACTCGAACCCAGGGTTCCCAGGACCTCACCTGGGATAGTGGATTAATAGGAGAAAGTGAGGACTGCGGATGCTGGAGAGTCAAGAGTCGAGAGTGAGGTGCTGGAAAAGCACAGCAGGTCAGGCAGCGTCCGAGGAGCAGGAGAGTCGATGTTTCGGGCATAAGCCCTTCTTCAGGAACCTCTGGATTAATAGTCCTGCGATAATACCAGTTGTGCATTGCCTCCTCCCTCCCCCCACCCCTCCCCACCACTCCAATCGCTCCAAACGTGGTACACCTCATCCGTGAATTAACACATCTCATTTTGCGGCCCACACAGACAGAAAACAGAGGAGAACGCAGCAACTGAGAGGCTCAGCTGAGGAACCAACTAAGGAGAATCCCGACCAGCCCGTGGGACCTGTAAGTATCGGGATAGGAAAGACAAGCTGGTTATGGTCTCCTCTGTAAGTTGTCCCAGGGCCTGCTGCCAATATCACATCAATCCCCTTTCACCCATTACCCAGGTGCAGGTGGCACTCCTGGTACAGGAACATCTCGGGTTTCAAATCCTCAGCCTTGTTTCCGGATCCTTCCGTTCCCCTCACCCCACCCAATGTCGGGCATCTCCTCCAGCCCGCACAACCCACAATTCCCTGCTTGGAATCGATCCACCGTAAGGTGAGGTCGTAACTTCATCTATCTCATCCTTAAGCTCTGCAGTTCCTTCCCTGAGCTTCTCCTCCACCTCACTTCCTGTCTCCATCTCTCTCTCTCTCTCTCTCTCTCTCCCCCCACCTCCCTCCTCCTTTCAGTATTCACAGAGGTGCTCACTGATTCAATCCCAATGCACAGGGTCGCAGAGGAGAATGGCAACTCGGTAATGGGCTTGTTCAGAGAGTGGGTATGGATGTGACGGGTCCAATGGCCTCAGCCTGTGGAATGGCTGTCTTCCAGACCTTCCCTCTTGACCATGTTTTCAGCTTCATGCCCGATTTGTAAAAGTCCTGGAAAGACCCTGAAGGTGTTTTATGACAGTAACCACCCAGATTGGGAATTATCTATATCACTATCCCTTCACTGCCCTGGCCACACAGACTGCAGCGGTTCGAGAAGGCAGCTCACCCCCACCTTCTCAACAGCAACTAGGGACGGAAGATAAATGATGAAAAGTCAAAACGCCACTCCCCGTTAACTCTGTGCCATTCAGTTACAATCCCTACAGCGTTGGAAGTGGGCCATTCAGCCCGTCGAGTCCACACCACCCCTCTGAGGAGCTTTCCACCCACACCCTTTACCCAATATCTCCCATGGCTCACCCACACATCCCTGAACACTATGGGACAATTTAGCATGGCCCATCCACCCTAACCTACACACCCCTGAACACTATGGGACAATTTAGCACGGTCAACCCACCCTAACCTTCACATCCCTGAACACCATGGGATAATTTAGCATGGCCAATCCACCCTAACCTACACATCCCTGAACACTATGGGGCAATTTAGCACGGCCAATCCACCCTAACTTGTGTATCCCTGGGTGGAAACCCATGCAGTCACCCGAGGTGGGAATTGAACCCAGGTCCCTGGCGCTGTGTGGCAGCGGTGCTAACCACTGAGCAACCCGTGCCACCCTTTGCCCAAAGTGAAGACTGCAGAAATACGTTGCAAACCGCCTCGCCTCTTAACTGTTTAATACTGACAACCATGAAAAGCTGCCTGTCTCAAGGCAGAGACGTCACAAGCATCCAAGTCAGAGCAAAGAGAGTGTAATACTCAAACTAAGGGATATGAGACACAACTTGTACTGATGTATTTGATGGGGGAGTGACCTTGGAGGCGAGTGGGATGCGAGATGTCTGCCAATTGAGCCACTGTGCTGCCCCAAACTCAGTTGGAAATTGGGCTGCTTTGTGAACCTGGGGTCATCTTTGTGCCATGAACTGACCCAGAGGGATGAGGATAATTGTTGGAACGATTTCACTGATCGGAGTTTCTTATTGATCCCCAAAGGAGCAGGTGCCGCTACAAGCAGTTTCTGAAGAAAATGGATTGAACACAAGGTACAGTGTCCATCGCCTGTGATTGGTCACCCACCCCTTCCTTAACTCGACCAGCAGTAACAGGCTGGCTGCACGGTTGCGCCGAATCGCTGCTGGAGACCAGCCTGACCCTGTCGAGAGAGTGTGGAAAAGCACAGCAGGGTCAGGCAGAATCCGAGGAGCAGGAGAGTCAACGTCTCGGGCATAAGCCCCTCATTCTCCTGCCCCTCGGACGCTGCCTGACCCTGCTGTGCTTTTCCAGCCCCACGCTCTCGACTCTGATCACCAGCATCTGCAGTCCCCACCTCCTCCCAGCCTGACACTGCGCAGGCTCCCCAAGCTTTGGTTTTCTCAATGGCATATCACCCTTTTATCTTCCTTCTGCAGGCACTGTGAGGAGGAACCCCATCAGACCTAGCAGCACTGCCATCCAACGTGGGGAACCCGATCCCAAATATTGCCACCCTTTCACCAGGAAGAATTCGCCCTAAAGGAAAAGGGAAGTGACAAACCCTGGGGGGGGGGATGTGGGTATTATCGCCAAACGGTTCATCCAGAGAGCCTGCTAATGTTCCGGGCTTCAAATCACAGAATTTGGGTTCGAGGATGAATCTCAGAATTGAACGTCTCCTGATGGCCGTGAAAGTCTGGAGCAGAACGCCATCTTGTTCAGGTTCGTCAGCAAATCCTGTGTGTGAGTCCAGCCCCAGAGCCTCCTAACTGCTCTTTGAGGAATTAGGGATGGGCATTGACTGCTGACCCAGCTAGTGACACCCACATGCGATGAAAGATTAAATTTTTTTTGAAAAAAGAGGTGTGGAACAGGCAAGAAGCAACTGTCCAAACTCAGGAACACTAATCCAGTGAAGGGATCTCATCGGTGCTAACCATAACGCGACCTCCGTCCACTGACTACTGTCCCCCACCCCCTTGTTTCATAAGGCCATTGCAACGGGAAAGCTCTCTGGCCCAGTGAAAATCTGACCCTTGCAATTTAAAATGAAACTTCTCCAATAATATCAGCCTCTTGGAGCACCGGTTAACGTGGTCGTGTGGTTATTCGATATGTTGGCGTTTTTCAGTGCGTTGTTACACCTGATCTAACACAGTGGTTCAGCCAGTTCCTTTCCACATAAGCAAACAACTCTCATCGTAACAAACATTAACCAGCTGCGGGATTGGCCATTCGGCCCTTCAAACCTGTTCCACCAATCATTATGTCACAGGTAGACAGGATTGTGATGGAGTCATTTAGTCCACTTGCCTTTATAGGTCAGTGCGTTGAGTGTCGGAGTCGGGAGGGTCATGGTGCGGCTGTACAAGCTCAGGTCACTTTTGGTTATACTGAATTCGATTCTGGTCTCCTTCCTATCGGAAAGACGTTGTAAAACTGGAAAGGGTTCAGAAAGCTTTTGAAGGATGTTGCCAGAGTTGGAGGGTTTGAGCTACAGGAAGAGGCTGAACAGGCTGGGGCTGTTTTCCCTGGAGCATCGGAGGCTGAGGGGTGACCTCCTAGAGGTTTACAAAATCATGAGGGGCATGGATAGGGTAAATAGGCAAAGTCTTTTCCCGAGGGTGGAGTGAGTTCAAAACTAGAAAGACATAGGTTTAGGGTGAGAGGGGGAAGATATAAAAGGGAACCAAGTGGGGACTTTTTCCACACAGAGGGTGGTGCGTGTATGGAACGAGCTGCCAGAGGAAGTGGTGGAGGCTGGTACAATTACCGCATTTAAAAGGCATCTGGATGGGTATATGATTAGGAAGGGTTTAGAGGGATATGGGTCAAGTGCTGGCAAATGGAACTAGATTAGATTAGGATAACTGGTCGGCATGGGTGAGTTGGACTGAAAGTCTGTTTCTGTGCTGTCCATCTCTATGATTGATTATCCAACTCGACCAGCCTCTTGTTTCTATTCCCCCATCGTGCACTGTTTGAGCTCTTTAGCCCAAAAGTGCTGGACCCAATCTTCTTGAAAACATTCCAGTCACTTGGAGTCGACTCTTTTCAGTGGTCAGGAATTCCCGCTCCTCTCCCCATCTCAGTCCCGAGCGGTTTGGTCTGTGACCTCCTGGGTCTAGACTCCCCGGCTCAGCGGGAACATCCTCCCTGCATCTAACCTTGTCTGGATTTGACGGGTTTCTCTGAAAATGCCAGCCCTCATTCTTTGGGAGATCACATGGCAGTGAGAGCCGATAGGCTGGAGGTGCTCAAACACAGTGCAACCAGGAGGAGGGGAGGCCGATGGGAAACAAGAAAGGACTCTTACACTGGCCACTGGCTTGACACACACACACACAGACACTGGGAGGTCACATCAAGACACTGTGGTCCTCCCATCTCCCGACTCCAGCCTGGGATTTTCTCCTGGTTATAGAGTAGACAGAGAAGGAGCTCTGTTTTCCTGTGGACAATATAGTACTGGCTGTGGCTCAGTACATAGGATTCCTTTCTCTAAGGCAGGAGGCCACGGGTACTGAGGAACATATGTAAGGCTTTCATAGAAATCATCATAATCAAATCCCTTTAATCCACACTGATTCTCTGAACACCCAATCCCCATGGCTAACCCACCTAACCTTCACATCCCTGGACACTAAGGGGCAACTGAGCATAACCAATCCACCCTGACCTACAGATCTTTGGACTGTGAGAGGAAACCCACGCAGACACGGGGGGAGAATGTGCAAGCTCCACACAGACAGTCGCCCGAGGCTGGGATCGAACCTGAGTCCCTGGCGCAGTGAGGCAGCAGTGCTCACCACTGAGCCACTGCACTGCTTTGTGTGGGGTGAGTGGGTTCGCCATGGTAAATGCGGGGTTACAGGGACAGGGTGGAGGGTCGGCGCAGCCTCGATGGGCCGAGCGGCCTTGTAGGGATATTCTGTGACTTCAGGGTGCTGAAGCCCAGGGTGGGAAACGCAGCTCCCCGAAGACACACACACGGCGGGGGGTGACAGGAATGGCTTGGCAGTAGTGCCACATGCCGGTCTGACGTGCCCACATTCTGACCAGGCCGGGATTGGCAGCTCAACTAAAACTCAGCAGGCACGGTGCCCATGGTCGGACAAAGGCATCTCACAAGCCGGGTGTGCTCTGTCAGAAGAAAAGTACATTGAAAACATTGGTGGTTTGGCAGATGAAAATAAAAACCCTCCTTTGCCATCCCTGGGGGCGGCCTGCGACCACCTCCAGCCCAGATCGCACCCCCCACCCCCCTCCCCCCGTGTGTCCACAGACAGCCCACCTCCCTCTATCTATGTGCTTCCCCTGCCCAGCGGTCTGCCTCTGTGCTCTCTGGTCTCTCCCACAGCAGCCGTCCGGTCAAGTCATCCCAGGATACGAGATGTTCCAACAAGATTGCCTCTCATTCCTTCACATGCGAGGCGAACTCTCGCTCAAACGGATTTACTTTCTGCCAACAAGATGTGACCGAAGCTGTAGACACCACCCCAGTTGGCACGGCCTCACCAACTTTATAAACACCGCGTACGCACTATCCCTCCTCCTGCATCCCACTCCTCTGCAATAAATCGCAACTTGCTACTCACTTCCCTCATCACTTGGCCTTACCCGCGAACCAACCTTTTCAGATTCATGTATCGGGACACCCAGATCCCTCTGCACCTCCCAATCCTGCAAGCGCTCTATGCTTAAACATTCCATCCCGAACGAGGGGGTGAATGGATTTGAATTGAATTTATTGTCACGTTTACTGAGGCACAGTGAAAAGCTTTGTCAGGTTACGCCGGAAACGTTGCCTTCTCCACCTCCTGACGCTGCCTGGCTCGCAGTGCTCTTCCAGCCCCCTGCCTGTCTCCTTTGCGTTCCAGCATCTGCAGGTTTCATTCCCCCCCACCCCTGCCATGTCGACATTCCCATCCACTTGGGCCCTGCACTCCCAAGTCCTGGGTATAAACTGTAAATAATTCTTGATGGCCAAGTGCCGATCCCTGGAGCACACCACCCATTACCCCTGCCAACCCCAGAGGTATCCCAGTCACTCCTGCTCTGCGCTCCTATTGGCTAACCAATTCCCTATCCATGCCAACATTATGAGCTCTTACTTTTCCTTCAGATTTTTTAACCTTGCCAATGTTTAATGGGAATCTAAATCTCTCCCCAAGTTCCCCTTCCTCCACACGGTTTGCTACTTCCTCAAAGAACTCCAACGGCTTAATAATTTCCCTTTCACAAAAGCATGGTGACTCAGCCCGATATCACTAAGTGCCATTTTTACTAAGAGATTGCCACATGAATGGATGTCAAGCTGACTGGCCTTAGCTTCCCCCTTGTTTGAAAGGAAGAGTCACATTTCTATTTTCCAATATGGGGGACCTTTCCCGGCATCAATTGAAAATTAAACCCAATGCATCTGCCTGTGTGCAGCATTCTTTGTCATTCTTCAGCCCAGTGGATTCACACCAACCCTCAAAAGAAAAATCCACCCCCCCCCTATATTTACCCCTGACCAATCCACCCTAACCTCCACATCGCTGAACACTATGCAGTGCTGACCACTGTGCCACCCACAAAATCCAGCTTAGGGTGGATTGGCTGTGCTAAATTGCCCCATAGTGCCCAGGGATGTGTAGGTTAGGGTGGATTGGCCGTGCTAAATTGTCCCATAGTGTTCAGGGATGTGTAGGTCAGGGGAATTGGCCGTGCTAAATTGTCCCATAGTGTTCAGGGATGTGTAGGTTAGGGTGGATTGGCCGTGCTACGTTGTCCCATAGTGTTCAGGGATGTGTAGGTTAGGGTGGATTGGTCATGCTGAATTGTCCCATAGTGTTCAGGGATGTGTAGGTTAGGGTGGATTGACCGTGCTAAATTGTCCCATAGTGTTAGGTGTAGGGGTCAAATGTAAGGGAATGGGTCTGGGTGGGTTGCTCTTCGGCGGTCGGTGTGGATTTGTTGGGCCGAAGGGTCTGTTTCCACACTGTAAGTAATCTAAGCTGTGCGTCGTTGGCCTGTGGGAGGAAACCCACGCAGACACGGGGAGAATGTGCAAACTCCACATAGACAGTCGCCCCGAGGCTGGAATCGAACCTGGGTCCCTGGCGCAGTGAGGCAGCAGGGCTAACCACCGTGCCACCCCATGAGATGGGAACGCAGGGAATGGAGTAGGCTGTTCAGTCTTTTGAGCGTGCCATACAATCATCGTGGATCGAACACTTCAATGCTTTTTACCCACCCCATCCCCAGAATCCTCTATACCTGGTCATCGGATATCTTTCAATCTCTGCCCTCAACTTCCAACACGGCCCTCTGAGGTTAGAGCGTTCCAAAGCTTCGGAATCCTATGAGTAAAAATAAATTCTCCTCATTTCACCTCTCACTGCTTAACTCCAGAGAATACAGACACAGTTTACCCAATCTGTCTTTAGTGGAGACTCCAGTCACCCTGAAACAAGCTGAGTGAATCCTCGGAGAATACAGAAGTAGGGAAGTGTTGCTTCAGTTAGTTTCACAAGGCACTGGGAAGACCACATTATTGTGTTACTGTACTGTGTACCACCTTCAGGAGGAGCATTGAGAAGGTTCACTAGATCGATTCCAGAGATATGGGGATGTCTTGTGAGGAGAGTATGAACACTTTAGGCCCATACTCTCTAGGATTCAGAAGAATGAGAGGAGATCTAATTGAGGGACAGTGCGCAAACAGACCCTTCAGTCCAACCAGACCATACCCAATACAATCCCAAACTAAACTATCCCCACCTGCCTGCTCCAAGCCTACATCCCTCTAAACCTTTCCTGTCATGCACTTGATTAGGTTAGATTCTCTAGTGTGAGGGAACAGGCCCTTCAGCCCAACAAGTCCATACCAGCCCTCCAAAGAGTAATGGGCAATTGAGCATGGCCAACTCACCCATGACCTGCACACCTTTGGACTGTGGGAGGAAACCGGAGCAAGGCCACGCAGGGGAACGCGCAAACTCCACACAGATCAGTCACCCGAGGCAGGGATCGAACCTGGGTTCCCGGCATTGTGAGGCAGCAGTGCTAACCACTGAGCCACTCCAAATACTTATCCAACTATTTTTAAACGTTGGAATTGTGGAGAAATTTCGAACGAGAGATCGTCGTTTCAGGGTAAGGGAGGAGCAGATTTAAAACAGAAACGAGGAGAAATTATTTCTCTCAAACAGTCGGGAATCAGTGGATTTTACTATCCCAGAGTGCCAGAATGCTGGGGGGAATAGAGTAAATTTAAGGAGGAGACAGACAGAGTTTTAATTATGTACGGGTTGATGGGTTATGGGACAGCAGGCAGGGGAGTGGAGTTGAGGTCGAGATGAGATCAGCCATTGTCGTATTGAAAGGCAGGGCAGGCTCAAAGGGGCAGAATGGCCACCACCTGCCCCCTCCCCCCCCCTTTCTTATGCTCTTGCATTCATTACACTCGCTTGATAACAATAGTATCCTTCCTGAGAGAAAGAGACCAAAACTGCAAGCAGTAAATAAAATATGATCCCCTGCTACACTGAACAATTGGTTTCGACAACAGCAGGACAATACAATTGACGCTTTGAAAAAAAAAACACAAAGAAAAACAATTAATAACCAGGAGACTAGAGTTCCCCCAATTGTGTTACTGTGGGAGGATTGATCTCTGAGCTCGCTGTGCGACCAAAACAAAAAGCTATTGAGTCTTTATGCGTCATTGGAACTGAGACAGAGTGTGCTGACTGTTGCAAGAGAATTTACTGTGCCTCATCAGTTAGTGTTAAAGTTGTAAAAAAATTTTTATTACCTGGAATTTGGAGCCCAGTACCAGGATATCGAATCCATGGTAACATTAATGGTCCGTTTAACTGTCCACATACATAGTTTGTGTCATCCTAATCTATTGGTAATGTTACAATCCCAGGCTTGACCTGTAATCTATGTTACAAACTCGGGCTAAGACCAATTTACATTATGATCCTGGAGTGAGACCACTGTCTGTATTTTTAACCGGAAGGCACTTATAGAATCATAGAGATGTACAGCATGGAAACAGACCCTTCGGTCCAACCCGTCCATGCCGACCAGATATCCCAACCCAATCTAGTCCCACCTGCCAGCACCCGGCCCATATCCCTCCAAACCCTTCCTATTCATATATCCATCCAAATGCGTTTTGCAGTGTAATGGACAGGCCAAACGAATTAGCTTCATTGTCACACGTACCATATCCCTCCAAACCCTTCCTATTCACATTCCCAAATGTTGCGATTGCACCAGCCTCCAGCACTTCCTCAATAAATGAGAGGAATAGAGAAGCAAGACCTTCGGAACATCAGTCTTCCTGACCCAGGCCACGCCGGTGCCTAGTCTCAGGTGGACCCACCGAACTGAGAGTTGCCCCACTTTCGGTGCCAGCTCTTGGCCGCTGAGCCCACACTCCAAAGGTCCCTGAACCCGGCCGCCAGGGGCCAGGCCCCCGGGTCCCGCTTCGGCTGCCGGCTGTCGCCATCTTGAAGAGCCCACCACCGCCCTCCCCCGGTCACCAGAGGGAGCTCTGCTGCCGCCGTGGCCCCGATCGCCGGGGGTGGGTGGGGGGGGGAAAACGTCTTGACAACTGCTGCCGGGAGAAACCGGGTCCACCGCGCTCTGCCTGCCGCCCGCTCTCGCTGCCACGCCGATGCCAATCAACCCTGCCACCGGCAACACGGGAGGGATGGTTCCACAGCCCCCCTACCCTGGGGGCAAGAGTCCACTCACTGCCCTGTCAACCCACTGCCATCAAATACTGTCATTCTATCAGCTTCCCCTGGCAGCTTATTCCATACACGTACCACCCTCTGTGTGAAAACGTTGCCCCTTAGGTCTCTTTTAATATCTTTCCCCTCTCACCCTAAACCTATGACCTCTAGTTCTGGACTCACCCACCCCAGGGAAAAAACTTTGTCTATTTATCCTATCCATGCCCCTCATAAGGACCTCTATACGGTCACCCCTCAGCCTCCAACGCTCCAGGGAAAACAGCCCCAGCCTGTTCAGCCTCTCCCTGTAGCTCAGATCCTCCAACCCTGGCAACATCCTTGTAAATCTTTTCTGAACCCTTTCAAGTTTCACAACATCTTTCCGATGGGAAGGAGACCAGAATTTTACACAATATTCCACCAGAGGCCTAACCAATGTCCTGTACAGCCGCAACATGACCTCCCAACTTCTGTACTCAATACTCTGACCAATAAAGGAAAGCATACCAAACACCTTCTTCACTATCCTATCTACCTGTGACTCCACTTTCAAAGAGCTATGAACCTGCACTCCGAGGTCTCTTTGTTCAGCAACACTCCCTAGGACCTTTCCATTAATTGCATAAGTTCTGCAGCACCTCGCATTTATCTGAATTAAACTCCACCTGCCACTTCTCAGCCCATTGGCCCATCTGGTCCAGATCCTGTTGTAATCTGAGGTAACCCTCTTCGCTGTCCACTACACCTCCAATTTTGGTGTCTTACAAACTTACTAACTGTACCTCTTATGCTCACATCCAAATCTTTTATATAAATGATGAAAAGTTGTGGACCCAGCACCGATCCTTGTGGCACTCCAGTGGTCACAGGCCTCCGGTCTGAAAAACAACCCTCCACCACCACCCTCTGTCTTCTACCTTTGAGCCAGTTCTGTATCCAAATGGCTAGTTCTCCCTGTATTCCATGAGATCTAACCTTGCTAATCAGTCTCCCATGGGGAACCTTATCAAACACTTTACTGAAGACCAGATAGACAATGACTGTCTTCACCAAACATCGTTGTCACTTCTTCAAAAATCAAGTTAGTGAGACATGGTTTCCCAATGCACAAAGTTGACTATCCCTAATCTGTTCTTGCCTTTCCAAATGCATGTAAATCCTCAGGATTCCTTTCAACAACTTGCCCACCACTGATGTCAGTCTCACCGATTTATAGTTCCCTGGCTTGTCCTTACCACCTATCTTAAATAATGGCACTGTGTTAGCCAAGCCCCAGTCTTCCGGCACCTCACCTGTGACTATCGATGATACAAATATCTCAGCAAGAGGCCCAGCAATCACTTCTCTAGCTTCCCACAGAGTGCTGGGGTACACCTGATCAGGTCCTGGGGATTTATTCACCTTTATGCGCTTTAAGACACTTCTCCTTTGTAAAACGGTCCTTCGAATTTGGTTTGTGATCTTGTTGGAGACCAAGACTGTCTTATGGAATTTAAAATGGACAATGTTCAAATTCCAAGTAACTCATGGAAGTGAATAAACCCACAGGATTCCATGGTTCTGAATTGCACTGTTCACGGTTTTTAGGCAGGTCTATAATAATCGCAACTCATACTCTAATATTCCGTATTAACATGAGGCAAATATGGGTTAACAGGCAAACTGGGGTTGAGAATCCTGCAGATTGCAGACTGAAAGTCAATCACAGTCAACACAAATTCCTCAGAACAACACCACCGCTCCCCCCCAACCCCATGTTAGTGACATTGTAGGTCATCAAATCTCATTAAAACTGTCTCAGAGATTCACAACAAGGGATTTCAATTCCTCACCTATGAAGATATAGCCTCAAAGCCTCCAGATTCATCCAAGTGATAGCAGGTCCAAGAGACTTGAAGTGTGAGGATACAGTAAACCTCAGAACTTTCACCACTGTTCCCGGATTGAAAGATTCAGCAATAACCCTTTCTGGAATAAAGTGCTACCTGAGATGAAAGGGACATGAACAAACTGTTATAAAGAAATCAACAGCCACATGTCAATTGGCCACGCCTGGGGAAAGAGGGGGTCAAAACTCTGTAAACAAACCACTTTAACATCTGCTTGGTAACCTGCTGTGTTGTGACAAATGGGCTATTAAGATTACCTGCATGTGGAAAGTCCTCAGGTGAAGGAATTGATGGGAGGACAGGCTGTGTTCAAACAGGCGGCAAACACTGAATGTAACAGCAACAGAGGAGCTACTCCTGATAAGAAAGTAAGCTACAGGCTTGATGACGCCAGCAATAAGGTCATGTCATGAGCTTAACCATGTCTAATAGGAATCCAACTTCGGGAATCTTTAGCAGCAGAACTCTGGAGAATCGCACTGTGCAAGGATCGAACTCTGGGCATAGGCTCTCGGTTGGAATGGTAACTAAATCCCCCCCGTTAATCGGTCAAAAATCACATGACACCAAGTTATAATCCAAAGGGTTTATGTGAAAACACCAACTTTCGGAGCGCTGCTCCTTCATGAGACGGAGGTGAGTAACGAAGTCCTTCGACACAGAATTTACAAGGAAAAGATCAAAAGGGGTTGACTCCCTTACTTGAGGGACCTTGTTTTGGTTGCTACATGCAATGAAGTTTCAATAGTTGTTTGACTGCCTGTGAGATTTCTTAATGAGCAACCGAATGAAAGGTAATTTACACAAAACATTTGGTGTTCCCCAGGTGGCCTTCAAGATGAAGCATCACTCTGTTAAGACGATAAGATATTGGAGCAGAATGAGGCCATCTGGCCCATTCTCAGGGGGTGGTAGATGGGGTCTAACTTGATGTGTTTGTTGATACATCCACCGCCCCCTGAGAAAAAGAACAGGAAGTGACTTCACCACAGGAAATGACATCACCAACCCAAAGAAACCCAAACATATAAATAGAAAAGTAGGGATTATTTTCGCCTGAGCCCCACTGATCTTCTCAAAAAAAGATCGAGTCAATTCGAGGCGGTGAACTGAGACGCCGAAAAGGCACAGAGACAGGTTCTGGGGTCAGAAATGAAAGGTCAAGGAACCGGGAAGAAAGGGTGAAGTATTGCATCAAACGCAGCCCTAGCAACAAGTATCATTCCAAAGGGCAATGAGAGATTGTTGTGTTGTCACAGTTTTCCAACCAGAGGCAGTTTCTGTGGGACCCAGGCAAAAATTAAGGACCTAAGAGGTCATGTAATTCCGATTGGAGGGTGAAACCGCATCCCCTTTGGATCGGATCCAAGGAATGTGATTACAATCCCGACCCCAGCCACACTCAGTTCCTTGCATCCAGTCCTGGTACAAGCTGCAAGTAAAGGTGGAGATTCAATGCAACTCCAACTGTCAATCGACCAGTAACCGGGCCGTAAACCTGCTGTTTTTACAAAGTGAATCAAACAAACAGCAGAATTTGAAACGGGGATTGTTCGGGGGGGGGATAAACCCGAGAGAGCCAGTGATGAGAAGGGCTAGGACTTAGCTCCTGAAGTGTCAGAGAGTCATGACACGCTGTTTCGATACACATTCGTGAGGGCTGGAAAGAGAAACTGAGTGAAAGCTGGAACCCCAGCCCCCAGTTGATTCCCATATCCCTGTGACGATACTTTGAGAGAGAGGGTTGATTTGGAAGAGCAGGTGTTAGACAGGAGTTTACAAAGTTAAAAATCGCACAACACCAGGTTATAGGCCAACAGGTTTTATGTGGAAACACGAGCATTCGGAGCACCATTCCTTCATCACAACCACCTCCCAGATAAACCTGTTGGCCTATAACCTGGTGTTGTGCGATTTTTACCTTAGAGAGAGCGCGCGAGAGAGAGAGATAGAGAGGGTAAAGGAGTAGTCATGTTGAGGTTGTACAGGACGTTGGTGAGGGCTCTTTAGGAATACTGTGTCCAATTCTGGTTGCCTGGTTATGGGAAGGATATGATTAAACTAGAGCGAGTTCAGAAGAGATTTACCAGGATGTTACCGGGTATTGAAGGTCTGAGTTATAAAGAAAGGTTGGATAGGCTGGGACCTTTTTCACCAGAGCTTAGGGAAGGCGACCTGAAAGAAATGTATAAAATAATGAGGGGTGTAGATACAGTGAATGGTAATTGTCTATTCCCTAGGGTGGGGGCTTTCAAGACTTGGGGACACAGTTTTAACGTGAGAGGAGAGAGATTTTAATAAGGCAGGAGAGGTCAATTTTGTTACGCAGAGGGTGGTTCGTGTGTGGAATGAACTTCCAGAGGAAGTGGTGGATGTGGATACAATTATCACGTTTAAAAGGCATTTGGATAAGTACATGAATAGGAGAGGTTTGGAGGGATATGGGCCAGGAGCAGGCAGGTGGGACTAGTTTAGTTTGGGATAATGCTCGGCACGGACTTGTTGGGATGACTGTTTGCGTGCTAGATGACTCTATGATTATGAATATAGATTCTACAGTTCAAGTACAGTAAGAGCATCTTGGTAAAAGCTTTCTTTGAGGAAGAAATCTGTCAGACTTTCTGTACAGAATCTTTCACAGGCGATAATCCCAATGGGCACAGGTTTTGGACGAACGAGATTCAGATTTAGGAACTGTGTAAACTGGTAACTGCAAATAAGAGCCAAACTGACCCGAGCCTTTTGGTTTTGAGCTTTCGATAAGCTATGAAGCTGACCATTGGAAACTGTGTGGCGAGCGTTTGCAAATGAAGGGCAGAGTCAGCGCCAGTTCTGAGTGGAAGTGGAGTAACAATAGGCCGCACCATGAGGGGTCATCGTACTAATGTGGGCACCACCCTCTCAGTCAGGGATGCAGAAGTCTTTACCTTCAACACCAGTCCTTCATCAAGTCCCTTTAGAGTTTGTGTACTGCTTAATACGACGACTGTGTGTCTTATTGTACAAATAACCACGCTGATGTGTGCAAACCATTTTGAATTCAACCCCAAATGCCCAGGCGCATAGAAGCAATGGAAGTGGTCAACATCAGGAAGAGAAAATGTGACTTCCGATGTGACAGATTTAGCTAGAGTAATCATTACATCGGATTGGCAAGATACATGAGGTCACCGTCGCCCTATAAAGGGAACATATGGAAGACATAAAAGAGATTTTGAGTAAGTGCAGAGGTTAAGGTTCTGCTGAATAGTCAGAGAATAAAAATGGAAATTAAAAGCATGAAGGGATATATTTGGTGGGAAAATATCTCGATTGGGGAATACACAACCCCTTGGGTTTGCATTATTTCCCTACTTGTTGTTGTTATTCAGTAAACTTAGATGTATCTTGCTTTTAATTACTGTTATATTTCAATGTTGATGTTGTAAGAAATGCAGAGCTAAAAATGGAGTTAGTTGATAATCTGAAAACTGGTGTGGCATAGGGCTCTTTCACAGTGATAGTTTATCTTCTTCATTGGCATGGTAATGACCCGATTTTGTTTTGTGATGTATTTGCTGATCATTATTTTGTAATGTGTATGTCTGCAGTGCGTATGGAAATAGTGCATTTTAGTTAACTTGCTAACGATGTCGCAACTCGACTTGGATGTAATCCGACGGGATGGAAAACGGCCAGTTATATGAGTGTTTGTTCATCATGTTAAAAATAATAAACAAAGAGAAGGGGCTATGATACTGTAAACCACAGACAAACTGCAGTTAACGCCCACTGTAAATGTGAAGCAGTTGCTGTAAGTTGGAACTTTTAACTAATAAGTCAGGGATGTTTTAAAAGGGACCCATCCACCTTATATCCAACCACTGGAAACATCCAGAGGAAGGCAAACTGAAGCAAATTGCTGCCTATTGGCGGAGTCAGAAAGGTCATCTCAGCTACAGTACCTGGGGACAATGACAACCACACTGTCCTTCCAGTCTATCCCTCTGCCATAGCCTATTCGTTTACCCTGTTAGTGTGTGTGTGTGTGTCTCAGTGTCTGTGTGAGACTGTGTGTGCATGCGTTGTGAGACTGTGTGCATGCATGCGTGTATGAGACTGTGTGTGTACGTATGCGTGTGTGAGACTGTGTGTAAGTGACACATGTGTGAGACAGTATGTGTGAGACTGTGTGTATGCGCGTATGAGACTCTGTGTGTGTATGCATGTGTGAGACTGTGTGTATGTGTGTTTGAGACTCTGTGTTTGTATGTATGTGTGTATGCGCGTATGAGACTGTGTGTATGAGACAGTATGTGTATAAATGTGTGAGACTATGTATGCACGCATGACACTGTGTGAGACAGTATGTGTATATATGTGTGAGACTGTGTGTATGCGTGTCTGAGACTCTGTGTGTGTATGCATGTGTGAGACTGTGTGTATGCGTGTTGGAGACTGTGTGTATGTGTGTGTGTGTATGCGCTTATGAAACTGTGTGTATGTGTGTGAGACTGTGTATGCACGCGTGACACATGTGTGAGACAGTAAGTGTGAGACTGTGTGTATGCGCTTATGAGACTCTGTGTGTGTATGCATGTGTGAGACTGTGTGTATGCGTGTTGGAGACTGTGTGTATGTGTGTGTATGCGTGTATGAGACTGTGTGTACGTGTGTGTGTATGCGCGTATGAGACAGTATGTGTATATATGTGTGAGACTGTGTATGCACGCGTGACACTGTGTGAGACAGTATGTGTATATATGTGTGAGACTGTGTGTATGCGTGTCTGAGACTCTGTGTGTGTATGCATGTGTGAGACTGTGTGTATGCGTGTTGGAGACTGTGTATGTATGTGTGTATGCACGTATGAGACTGTGTGTATGTGTGTGAGACTGTGTATGCACGCGTGACACATGTGTGAGACTATGTGTATGCGCGTATGAGACTCTGTGTGTGTATGCATGTGTGAGACTGTGTGTATGCGTGTTGGAGACTGTGTGTATGTATGTGTGTGTATGCGTGTATGAGACTGTGTGTACGTGTGTGAGACTGTGAGTATGCACGTGTGACACTGTGTCTCTGCGTGTATGAGACTGTAAGTACTAGCGTGTATGAGACAGTATGTGTATATGTGTATGAGACTGTGTGTATGCACGTATGAGACTGTGCGTGTATGTATGTGTGTGAGACTGTGTGTATGCGCGTATGAGACTCTGTGTGTGTATGCATGTGTGAGACTGTGTGTATACGTGTTTGAGACTCTGTGTGTGTATGTATGTGTGTGTATGCATGTATGAGACTGTGTGTATGCACGCGTGACACTGTGTCTATGTGTGTGTGAGACTGTGTGTATGCACATGTGAGTGTGTATGTGTCAATGTGTATCTGTATGCATGTCAATGTGTGTGTGTGTATATGTGTGTAAAGTGGAGTTTATAAGAGATATCGAGTTGTTATCAGTGTGTTGTTGACCAATGATTTATTGTTGTTTAACTGCATTTCGAGTCTATTCCTTTGTAATAAATAGTAATTCTTGCTCAGTATATGTGAGAGACGATTTCGGTACAAACAACTGAGATGTGCATGACCCCAGAGTCTAAGGGGAATAGAGCCATAGGGGTAGGGTAAAACATGCTTCTCTATAATAAAGGACGAGACATCTGCTGCTACGGGTTGATAAGACCACTCACATTGACAGAGTAGAAAAACAAGTCCTTGACTGATAAGACTACAGGGTAGAAAAACAACTCGGGAAACGTCTGCTACAGACTTTGTGATAAGGGATGGAAAAATTCTGACTGTTTAGAATGTGAACCTCGTGACTCTTTAGAGCTATAGAGGGGAGGGACTTGTCCTGTATTTAATCAGAAACATTGTTAGCCTCGGGGCGCCTTTTTCTCAGAAGGGTGCCCAACTCTGCAGACTTGCTAATAAAACTTTGTTTTCCTGAATTTGTCTAGAGCGATTATTGAGAAGCGATTTTCGTTTCTAACAAACTTGGGGGCTCGTCCGATCAACACTCCGGCCGCGAGGGGGGGCTGAGGAAGGACATCGGAGAACGTGCACCCTGCCGAGTTGGGCAGTCCCTGGTTCCTTGCTTGTCGCCCCGCGCGGCTTGAGCGAGTGATATCCGGAAGGCTCAGGAGAACAAAGGAGGGGTGTGGCCGAGGCAGTGGGGACGGTTAACGATCGAGTAATTTCGGTGCACCGAACCCAGGTAAGAACAGACTTGCGGGAACCGTCTTTCCGGAGGAGTGGGGACCTGCGGAGTGCCTGTAGATTTTTCTACAGAGACGTGGGACTCAGGAATCTAGAGACCGGGGCTCGTCTGTGCGGGATTTTGCAGAGACCGTGTTTGCGGAGGAACGTGGACCTACGGGGTGCCTGTGATCTGTTTCACAGAGACGTAGGACACAGGAATCCAAAGACCGGGGGTGCCTGCAAAGGGACCTGGGCGATCACGGGACTGATGGTCCGGGACTTGGTTAAATAGTGATAGATTATCACGGGATAATACAGGAATCTCCGCTTTTACAAAGTCCTCGGCAATGGGAAATAAGGGATCCAAGGCGGATAAGGGAGAGGTAGGCTTGAGCGTAGACAATGAAAAATACCCCGGGGTACCTGACGATAGTCCGTTAGGAATGATGTTAAATAATTGGGATCGGGGTAGGAGAAAAGGAAAATCTAGAAAGAAGATGGTGAATTACTGTCAAACGTGATCCCAAAAACCTATTCAGGGAGACTCAGTGTGGTGGCCTAAATTCGGCACTGATGAAGACTGGGTCCGGCAAGCTCTAATTTTATATGTCAATTCAAAACCTAATGTTACTCGGGAGGAAAGTGATTACGCCCTTTGTTGGCTACCAGTCGCACTATCTTGCAAAATGAAGGTAGCCAATGAAGACTCGAAAGGGCAGAAAGATTGGGAACCTTTAGATCACTTACCGCCGCCCTACGTGACCCCGTCTGCCCCGCAAAATAGTCCTTCGGGTGGCGACGATTCAGGGGAAGGGGAAGGAAGCGGGGAGGGACCACCCGGTGCCTCAGGAGTACAGACTAGATCTCAAGCTGAAAAGAGTCACAGACAAAACTCTGTCCCGATTGCTAGAATGAATCCACTCCGGGAAGTGCCCATGGGAGGCGCGGAAGGAGGGACGGGATATGTGAACGTCCCCTTAACGAGTACTGAAGTACGGAATTACAAGAGGGAGATGAAGGGCCTACTGGAGGACCCCATGGGCCTGGCTGAACAATTAGATCAGTTCCTGGGGCCAAATACTTACACGTGGGATGAGATGTATTCCATCATGGGAACATTGTTCTCTAGCCAGGAGCGACAGATGATACGACAAGCTACGCTGTTGGTCTGGGAGAGAGAGGGAGGAACAGGAGGGGAGCAGAAATTTCCCCTCACCGACCCCGGGTGGGATAAGCAAACGGAAGAAGTTAGAGAAAATGGATGATTGGGATAGTAAACCTCTGAGTGAACTACTACGGGAGGCGCAGAAGGTGTTTGTGAGAAGGGACGATGAGAAGCAAAAGAAGGCGACAAAGATAATGCAGGAACCCCTGGTAAACTTGAAAGTAGGGCCCCAAGGATCGGAGATCACATTTATGGTGGACTCGGGAGTCGAAAGATCAAGTATAATCCAAATACCCCCCGGCGCCCGAGCAGGAAGAACAGTTATGGGGGTATCTGGCATTGGAGGAAAGACATTGCAAGTCCCAGTGGTGGAGGACGTGGAAGTTGGGTATGAAAACAGAACTACTAAACGAGACCTCCTTCTACTGCCATCGGCGGGGTTTAATTTGTTAGGAAGAGACTTGCAGGTCAAACTAGGGATCGGAACGGTACCAAGTAACGGGGAAATGGTGGTAAGGTTGTTCGCCCTCACCGAAGATGATGATCAACAAATAGACCCGGAAGTTTGGTACCGAGAGGGGAATAGAGGGGGTCTAAACATCAAACCTCTCCAAATCACCATGTTACCAGGAAGAGGCCCGGTAAGAAGGAAACAATACCCGATTGCTATGGAAGGACGGGAGGGGTTACAACCTGTGATAGAAAGATTAATCACAGATGGACTACTGGAGGAATGTATGTCCCCTTTCAATACTCCAATACTCCCTGTGAGAAAGCCGGATGGGACGTATAGGCTGGTGCAAGACTTGCGGGGGTTGAATGAAGTAGTCCAGGCTAGATACCCGGTGGTACCTAATCCCTACACGTTAATGAGTAAAATTCCCCCTGAACATGAATGGTTCAGCGTAATAGATCTGAAGGATGCTTTTTGGAGTTGCCCCCTTGACGAAGAAAGTTGGAACCTTTTTGCCTTTGAATGGGAGAATCCCTTCTCAGGACGAAAGCGACAGTTAAGATGGACAGTCTTGCCGCAGGGATTCACGGAGTCACCCAATTTGTTTGGACAAATACTGGAGCAGATCTTAGGAGGATTTCGGTGTAACGCGGAGAATCAATTGCTCCAATATGTCGATGATCTCTTACTCTCAGGACCGAGAGAAGAGGAGGTACGAGCAGACACCGTTGCCCTGTTGAACTTCCTGGGGAAACAGGGTCTACGCGTCTCCAGGACAAAACTCCAGTTTGTGGAGCAAGAAGTAAGATATCTGGGCCATCAGGTTAGTAAGGGGCATCGCCGTATCACGCCAGAACGAATATCGGGGATTACGGGTATGCCAATACCCAGGACGAAGAAGGAAATCAGACAATTCCTGGGGCTAGTAGGGTATTGCCGGATATGGATTGAAAGTTACACCACTCGAGTAAAGTTTTTGTACGACAAACTGGGACAAGAAGAACAAAAGGCTGGACTGGTCAGATGAGGAGGAGCAGCGATTTAATATTCTTAAAAATAACGACAAACTGGGACAAGAAGGACAAAAGAAACTGGACTGGTCAGATGAGGAGCAGCAATTTAATATTATTAAAAGTAAAAGTATACCGAGCTCCGGTATTGGCTTTACCCACCCTGAAGGAACCGTTCCAGTTATATGTTAATAGCGCCGGCGGAATTGCCCAGGGTGTGCTTACCCAGCTGCAGGCAGGGAAACGTCAGCCGGTTGCATTTTTGTCAAAAATGTTAGATCCCGTGTCACGTGGATGGCCGACCTGTATCCAGGCAGTGGCAGCTACGGCAATGTTAGTAGAAGAGGCCCGAAAACTTACCTTTGGAGGAAGGATCACAGTATACTCCCCACATTCGGTTAGTGCCATACTGGCTCAGAAGGCTCACCGCTGGTTAACAGACTCTCGTATCCTGAAGTATGAGACGATTTTGATGACCGGAGACGATCTCAATTTTGCAGAAGATCTCAGTTGCAACCCTGCCCAGGTTCTATACGGACGTCCTGCAGATGGGGAACAGGAGCATGATTGTGTGGAATTTGTGGACTTGCAGACCAAAAGCCGAGAGGACCTGCAAGAGGCCCCGCTGGGTGAAGGACAGGAATTGTACATCGACAGGTCCTCCCGGTGCATCAGTGGGGTACGGTACAGTGGCTATGCTGTCGTAGATGGCGCAACGAAACGGACGATCGAGTCCGGACGACTGCCCGGGAAGTGGTCAGCCCAATCCTGTGAGTTGTACGCCCTCCAGAGGGCCCTGAAGCTGTTGGAAGGGAAAGTGGGGACCATATATACTGACTCAAAGTATGCATACGGAATCGTTCATACTTTCGGGAAAATCTGGAAAGAGCGAGAATTGATAACTTCCCGGGGAAAAGAATTAGCTCACAAACAAATCATCAGCCTAACGTTGCAAGCCCTGGCGTTACCTACGGAACTTGCAGTAGTCCATGTACCCGGTCACCAGAAGGGGTCGACACCGGAAGCGGTGGGAAACCGGCTGGCAGACGAGGAAGCCAAGCGGGCAGCGGTCGAAAAAGCCGTCCAATTATTAACATTAATACCGTTGAGGGAAGGGCTCGCTAAACAACCCGTCTTCACCCAGGGGGAGATTGATAAAATGGATCAATTGGGTGCCCGGCTAGAAACTAACGGGAAGTGGACGGTTCCTGATAGGAGACAAGTACTGAACAAACAGATCACCAGGGGTATTCTGCACCGATTACACCATCAGACCCACTGGGGGGTGCAAGCCATGTGTGACACAATCCTGAGAGACTATGTATGCAAGGGGATATACACATTAGCCCAACAAGAGGTAGTCGGATACCCCACTTGCCGGCGTATTAATCAGAAAACCATGCGTTCTATGCCAGCCGGTGGTCAGCCCCTCGCGATTAGGCCATTTCAGAGGATCCAAGTCGACTTTACAGAATTACCCCCAGTACAGAGATGGAAATATCTGCTAGTAATAGTAGACCATTTCACTCACTGGGTAGAGGCTCTCCCAACTGCCAAAGACGATGCACCAACCGTGGCCCGACTGTTGTTAGAGAACATAATCCCGAGATATGGCATAATGGAATCTATCGACTCCGACTGCGGGACACATTTTATTTCTAAGCTACACCATTTGATCTGTACTACCCTGGGTATCCAATGGAAATTCCACACACCCTGGCATCCTCAGAGTTCGGGTCGAGTTGAGAGAATGAATGGCACGCGCAAGACCCAATTGACTAAGCTGATGTTAGAAACTAAGTTACCCTGGCCAAAGTGCCTGCCCATTGCCCTAATGAGGATACGTACGGCACCTCGCCGAGATGTCGGGGTTTCCCCCTATGAAATGCTCTTCGGATTACCGTATTGAAGTAAGGTTGATGGATGTCCCACTCTACAAGGGGGGGATGTATTTATCCGAACCTATTTACTGGCCTTATCCCGTTCTTTTGCAGAACTCCGAAGGAAAGGTCTCCTGGCTCAGACTCCGCCGCTCGACTCCCTCCTGCATAAGGTGGAGCCCGGAGATTGGATACTTGTTAAGACCTGGAAGGCCGAAAAGCTCCAACCGCGATAGGAAGGACCGTTCCTGGTTCTGTTAACAAAAGAAGCAGCTGTTCGGACGAAAGAAAAAGGGTGGGTCCACGCATCAAGGAAAAAGGGGCCTGTTCCGCCTGAAGAAGAAAGCACCTGGACATGCGAGCAAGGGGACAAGCCATTGTCGGTAAAACTGAAAAGACAGCAATAATGAACTCTACTTGGACTGTATTGGTGGGATGGTCTCCTAGGTGGTAGCTGGTGGCGCACGGCGTTGCTGGTGGTTGGGGGCGGCATGATTCTTCTTCTCGTATTACCCTGCCTAACTCCCTGTATTCAGTTTTAATTCAGAAAAAATATTTCCCGACTCCAGGCAGTGGTGGTTCCACAACATGGGACACGGGAACTTAAAGTGATGTTGCTGCGAAAGACCAAGGATTCCCCAGGCCCTTGGGGGAAGGGGGGGGGGGCTTATCTTGGTCAGGCACATCTTAAAGAAAGAAAAGGGTGGAATTGTGAGAGGTAATTTCGGTTTAAACTTTAAGATGTGCCTGGACCACAGACTGATCTAAAATAAAAGACAAAACCTTTGTTTCTTTTCTAACAACCATTTTATATACTCAAAAGTAGAATAGTTTAAATTGTGCAGAATGCTGACAATTTGTGAGCTATAGTGAAAGCGAGCAGGCTCTTGATTAATGAAGCCATTCACACAGCAGAGAAGGATAAGTCCTTGGCTGATAAGACTCCAGGATGGGAGGACGACTTGAGACATCTGTTTCAGATTAAAGCCTTTGACTGATAAGACTACAGGGTGAGAAAAACAACAAACTTTGGAGACTCTGGAGCCTTTTGTTGCAGACTTTGTGATAAAAATAATGATGTTTTTAAGAATGTGAACCTCATGGCTTGTTGGAGCCAAGGAGAGGAGGGACTTGTCCTATAAATAATGGAGACTTTGTAAGCCACAGCGCGCCTTTTCTTTAAGGGTGCCCGACTCTGCAGACTTGACTTGTTAATAAAACTTTGTTTTCCTGAATTTGTCTAGAGCGATTATTGAGAAGCGATTTACGTTTCTAACACATAGTATAATTTGTCGTTGTCTATTTAATCAGTATGAGATTCAGGTACTGTAGCAGAGTGCTCATTCAGAGATAGAATTTCCTAAATAAGCTGTAAAACAGAATAAAGAAGGAAAGCAGTGGGATAACAATGTGCCCGAGAACAGCTCTCAAGGAGCTCTACAACATGAGGTGTTGAACGGCTGAATAGT
>NC_057746.1:25830366-25832596 GCF_004010195.1 Chiloscyllium plagiosum | reverse complement strand
CCATGTGCCGGTACAATCCTGGCGTCCTCTTGGTGGCATCGGATGGTGGGATGGTCTCCTAGGTGGTAGTTGGTGGCGCACGGCGTTACTGGTGGCTGGGGGGGGCGTAATGCTTCTACTCATCTTACCCTGCCTGTTCCCCTGTGTTCAATCTTTAATCCAGAAAAATATTTCCCAACTCCAGGCAGTGGCGATACCCCAACATGGAACGCAGGAACTTAAGGTGCTGTTGCTGCGAAAGACCAAGGATTTCCCGGGCCCCTGATGGGAGGACGCTTATCTTTGTCATGCACATCTTAAAAACAGAAAGGGTGGAATTGTGAGAGACGATTTCGGTACAAATAGTTAAGATGTGCATGACCTCAGAGTCTAAGGGGAATAGAGCCGTTGGGGTAGGGTAAAACATGCTTCTCTGTAATAAAGGACGAGACATCTGCTGCTACAGAGTAGAAAAACAAGTCCTTGATTGATAAGACCACTTACTCTGACAGAGAAGAATAAGTCCTTGACTGATAAGACTACAGGGTAGAAAAACAACTCGGGAGACGTCTGCTGCAGACTTTGTGATAAGGGATGGAAAAATACTGACTGTTTAGAATGTGAACCTCGTGACTCTTTAGAGCTATAGAGGGGAGGGACTTGTCCTGTATTTAATCAGAAACATTGTTAGCCTCGGGGCGCCTTTTTCTCAGAAGGGTGCCCAACTCTGCAGACTTGCTAATAAAACTTTGTTTTCCTGAATTTGTCTAGAGCGATTATTGAGAAGCGATTTTCGTTTCTAACAGTATAGAAACCTGGCTCATATTTTGTATTAACCTTGGCTGGAAAATCAGGGAATATGTGGAAATTTGCAAACTGTACCAAAGGTTTAACTTCTGTGACGACTCTAGGAGTTATAGGCTCAACTTCCAGCGTGCCATCGCAGCCAAGAGTAACAGACAAAATCTTCAAATTGGAGCAAGGCCACGCAGGAAAGAAATTGGGAAGAAATTTCCGACCGCAGAGTGTAGCAGGGATCTGGAATGGTGTTTCTCTAAAGGCAGTTGATGACAGGAAATGGCTGAAGTTTGTTGAGACACTGTTTCACTGTTAAGGAGATCTTTCACAAGTGTGGTCAATGTTGCGAAAGGTGGGCCAACTAAACGTAGTGTCGTGGCAAGACGTGACGTGTTAACAGAGGCTGTTGTATTGTGGTCATTGCTCACCGCAATGGGCAGGGTGGGGGCCAAGGCAGAGAGAAACTGGACACTGGGAAACCCCGACGTGAAATTCCGAGAGGGATCCTGCTCTCCGTTTGCTCCTCCGGACCTCCGTCCCACGCAGGGACTGACAACGTCTCCAAGGGAACACATGCCAACCCATCGTACCACTATGCCAACCTCTGCCATTCTCTTACACGCCACTGTCAGGGGCACAGCGGCAGCTGAGGAGTGGGAGACCTCCAGATGCAGGGCGAGTGTGGGTTCGGCACAGGACGTGTGGGGGGCACAGTGAGATTGGCACGGAGGCGAAGAGATGGCAGGATGAGAGCGGTGACTCCGACCTTGGTGCGTCCAGCAGCAGAGCACTCCTACAGTTATATCGGTTTATTCACAAACTTCAAAACGGCGAGGGATCGATGTGATGCTCATCAGCTTTTCACTGCATTTTACTGTGAAATACAAATGAGAACAAACCAGTCACTCACTCACTCACTCACTCAGACACACACTGAGACACTCCGACAACTATCCCTGCGACAATAATACGAACAGTGCTGCTGGTAGCCACCTCAAAGGCTGGGCCTTACCACTCCCTCACCTGTCTCCCTCAGCACTCCCTCACCTGTCTCCCTCAGCACTCTCTCACCTGTCTCCCTCAGCACTCTCTCACCTGTCTCTCTGACAACTCTCTCACCTGTCTCTCTCAGCACTCCCCTGATAGCACTCTCTCACCTGTCTCCCTCAGCACTCCCTCACCTGTCTCCCTCAGCACTCTCTCACCTGTCTCCCTCAGCACTCTCTCACCTGTCTCTCTGACAACTCTCTCACCTGTCTCTCTCAGCACTCCCCCTGATGGAGGAGTGTGAGGGGAGATGCGGAGTGTGGGGTGGATGGTGGAGTGTGAGGGGGGATGGGGGAATGTGAGGGTGGATGAGGAGTGTGAGGGTGGATGGGAGGAGTGTGAGGCGGTATGGGGGAGTATGAGGGGGGATGGGGGGAGTGTGAGAGTGGATGGGGAGTGTAGGGGG
>NC_057746.1:25825028-25829210 GCF_004010195.1 Chiloscyllium plagiosum | reverse complement strand
GTGTGTGAGTGGGGGTTGGGGGGAATGTGAGGGGGGATGGGAGGAAAGTGAGGGGAGGGATGTTTGGGTTCGTGCGATGAAGATCAGGGGAACTCTGCCTGAGGTCTGAATAAACAACTGCTGTTAATAATAACAACATAACAGTTTATCTGTCATTACCACTGTAAGGGAAGTTGCTGTGAGTAATCGGAATACAATTCCCCCCCACCCCCTCTCTGTCACAGACGGTGACTAAGTTGCCTCAGTCATTTACATGTCTAAGACAACTTGGAATCACATCGAGACAAGTCCTTCACTCTATCTGACTTCAATAAAACTTCCCTCAGACTCCCACATTCCAGTCCCAGTGAACGCTGACACACCCCACCAACTATCCCTCACTTATAGTTTCGTTTTCCAGTAAATTTGCCTGCTTATCTTAGAAGGCCTGTTTGTTTTGGTGTCTGACTGCGGACGTGCTCCTTAGCTGGCTCTATCACCTTTTGCAGTATTACACTGGCACTGTCACAGTGCTGGGCCCGCAATACTCCCCACACCATTCGAATGTGGTTGGGAGAGTTTGCAGACCCATTCCACTGTCACAAGTATTTATTACCATCCCTCCCTCGGGTAGCTTTCAATTCGGAAATTCCCAGGTCAACAAAGCCCACAGAAGGAAACCAGATTTGGGCTGGACCAACCCGAAATTACGCAGCACCATCCCTGCGCTCCAAACCCACTTCCAAATTTCCCTTAAAGGGAATGTTGTTCCCCTGTGACACGATACCGCAGACAGCTCCTGTTCCCAGCTGCGTCCAGTTCTGCAGAAGGGTCACTGGATTCGAAACGTTAACTCAGCTTTTCTCTCTCTCTCTCTCTCTCTCTCTCTCCCCACAAAGTTAAAAATCACACAACACCAGGTTATAATCCAACAGGTTTAATTGGAAGCACACTAGCTTTCGGAGCGACGCTCCTTCATCAGGTGGTTGCCTGTTGGACTATAACCTGGTGTTGTGTGATTCTTAACTTTGTGCACCCCAGTCCAACACCAGCACCTCCAAATCTCTCTCCGCAGGCACTGCAGTCTCCTCAGAGTCCTGAACCAGGCTATTTGGTCCATCAGCACACCTGCTAGCTTCTCTAGCGTAACCCAATCAGTCCCAACTCCCCGCTGTATACTCGACACCCTGGAGGCGAATGTGCTCCCACATTAAACGTGAACCGAAGGAGAAGGTTGGAACCCCCAACTTGCATTTGGGTAGCGCCTTCAACGCAGCACACAGTCACCTCCCAGGAGTGTTTGTTCAACACCATCTGACACTGAGCACCGCACGGGGGATGTGAGGGCAGGTTTGGTCACAGGAGCCTCTCAAAGAAGTGGGAGATATGGAGACGGAGATTACAGGAAAGGAATTGCAGAGCTAAGGCATGGCCACCAATAGCGATGGACTATAGGAAACCTGAGATGGTGAGGGAGCAGCACAGGAGCAGCACAGAGGTCCTGGTGAGGTGGGAGGCTGGAGGGGGTTGTGATCAGGATGGGAATGTTAAGATCAAGGTAATGCAGTCAGTGTGCACTGGAGGTGACAAGGAGAGGATTTCAGTTCACAGGGTTTCGGATTAGCTCATCTACCGACGAAGCAATGTCACAGGCCAGTGAGGAGAGCACAGGGATATTGGAATGGCCGATTCCGGAGTTAACACCGATGCAGACGAGGGTCTCTGAAGCAGATAAACTGCGGTGCGGACAATCCTGGTTTCACCACAGACGGTCGGGTGGGGACAGGGAGCAATCGCCCGGCTGGTGGTGAGAAGGGCACTGTCTGTCCGATCCTTCATGTACCCCTGGACTCTCAGCGCCACCACATGCTGCCCTCGAAGGGGCTGTGGGTTAGGGGGTTAGAGACTGTCACACATCTCCCTCTGGAAGGTGCCTTTGTAAAGGGAGTCTGGAGGGAGGTGCAGTGGTTCGTATCCGAGCAGCTCCGTGCTCCACGGCCAGTTCCCCGGGACACACACAAGCGTCGACTGCGCCTGGAGGACCAGCAACTCAGTGAGAGGCGCTCTCTGGTCTGCCCGAAATGTGCTGGTCTCCCAGAGCAAGGACCTGACCCCCCCCCGACCGAGTGTTCCAGACTGGGACATCCCAAGGTCCGGAACGAGGTGCTGAGGGACTATAGCTTGGGGCAGCTGCTGCCAAGGGGCAGTGGGGGAAGACCACCATCTGAGGGCTTCCTGCTGAAGGTAAGCAGGGGTCTGTCAAGTTATCGGACCCTCTCAGTGCCTCCTAGGTTTGAGTAACAGATGCCTTTGGTTTGTTTGGATAGAGTCAAACCCCAATGTTTGTTTGCTCCCTGGATTTGCTACCATACAGAAACCGAAATGCGTTTGTGACTGTGTATAGAAAGAAGGATTTATTTTGCAAATAAAGTCTATATTTAAAAGGAGCACAGTCTCTGAGTGACTCAATGAGGAGACGTGGATGTTTACTGCCCGCGGTTCCCGTTTCGATGCAGACCCTCAAGCGACGCCATCATCACCTTCGAAATGCAACAAATGCGAAAACCTCCTTCCCAATCCTGGCTTCAACTTTGGCCCACAATCCTGTGTAACATTTGCTGGCTTTACCATCCTCCATTCCATTAGACTCTCATCTGCTGCGGGCTGAAGGAGGAAGGTCAACTGTAGCTTCAGGAAATCTCAACGCAACACCAGCCCAGAACCGTTCTCAGCAACGTCTGCTTTCGAAATCCACCCCCACCCCCCCTCCCCCCACAGGAGCTGTGTCATGAAGCTGATAGCTGCCAAAATACTTCTGGCATACTTCCTTTCTTTAGCCACTGAGTTCACTTTAGTGAATATGTTTACAATTGTGCCCTCCACAGTGACCACACTTTGAGAGGGTTTCACCAGCTGCACCTTGGAGTGCCTTGAGGTCATAGAGAGTGGGGGTGGGGGGTGGGGGGGGTACACAGTGGGTTAGCACTGCAGCCTCACAGCACCAGGGACCCGGCTTCGACTCCAGCCCCTGTCTGCCTGGGGCTTGCTCGCACATTCTCTGCATGGGTTTCCTCCCACTGTCCCGAAGATGTGCAGGTTAGGTGGACTGTCCCTGGGGGAAAGCAGGTTTATTGGGGTAAGGGGACTTGGCCTGGGGCAGGCTGCCCTCCACAAGGTCGGTGGGGACCCGATGGGCTGAATGGCCTGCTTCCCCATGCTAGGGATAATGCAAGTCGCGATTTTCGAGAAGATTGAGGTTCAGGTTGTAGGTTTGCCCGTTGAGAGGGAAGGTTTGTTCTCAGACGTTTCGCCACTATGCTCGGTAACGTGATCAGTGAGCCTCTCCTGAGGCACTGGTGGTACGTCCCACTTTCTATTCACATGTCTCGGTTTGTTGTGGTGGGTGATATCTTTCCCAGGTCTGTTTCTCAGAGGTTGGTAAACGGAGTCCAGATCGATGGGTTTATTGATGGAGTTCCAGTTTGAATACCAGGCCTCTAGGAATTCCCGTGCATGTCTCTGTTTCACATGGATGTATTGTTCCAGTCGAAAGAAGTGCAAATTCTTTCTTTCCTCATGCAACCCATCTCCAACTGACTTTCAGCTCAGCACATTAATGGAGGTCAAGGTTGGAGTCTGTTCTTGCTTAATTACCTCTGGGATGTTCCAATAGGAACTGCCCTTAATCTGTGATTCTGTACTTAATCTGTGATTCTGTCCTTAATCTGTGATTCTGTCCTTAATCTGTGATTCTGTACTTAATCTGTGATTCTGTCCTTAATCTGTGATTCTGTACTTAATCTGTGATTCTGCCCTTAATCTGTGATTCTGTACTTAATCTGTGATTCTGTACTTAATCTGTGATTCTGTACTTAATCTGTGATTCTGCCCTTAATCTGTGATTCCTGTTTGGTTTTGTTGTCCGCAGTTTGAGCTGTAAGGCTATTTTTGTTTTGTGAAAATGGAAACCTCTAAGCCTACATTTGACTATTCTGAAACGTCAGTTACGTCTGACTCTGTTGCAAAGTTTCCAGTAAATCACTCAGGATAATTTTGGTCATTGTCGAACAGGTAGAGAGTGTGTGTGTGTGTCTGTGTGTGTGTCTGTGTGTGTGAGTCTGTGTGAGTGTGTGTGTGTGTGTCTGTGTGTGTGTCTGTGTGAGTGTGTGTGTCTGTGAGTGTGTGTGTGTGTGTGTCTGTGTG
>NC_057746.1:25816393-25818509 GCF_004010195.1 Chiloscyllium plagiosum | reverse complement strand
TCTGTCACACTCACACCCACACACATACCCTCTCACAGGCTTTACTCTGTCACACTCACACCCACACACATACCCTCTCACAGGCTTTACTCTGTCACACTCACACCCACACACATACCCTCTCACAGGCTTTACTCTGTCACACTCACACCCACACACATTCCCTCTCACAGGCTTTATTCTGTCACACCCACACCCACACACATACCCTCTCACAGGCTTTACTGCGTCACACTCACACCCACACACATACTCTCTCACAGGCTTTACTCTGTCACACTCACACCCACACACCTACCCTCTCACAGGCTTTACTGCATCACACTCACACCCACACACATACCCTCTCACTGGCTTTACTGCGTCACACTCACACCCACACACATACCCTCTCACTGGCTTTACTCTGTCACACTCACACCCACACACATACCCTCTCACAGCCTTTACTCTGTCACACTCACACCCACACACATACCCTCTCACAGGCTTTACTCCGTCACCTTTACTGCGTCACACTCACACCCACACACATACCCTCTCACAGGCTTTACTCTGTCACACTCACACCCACACACATACCCTCTCACAGGCTTTATTCTGTCACACTCACACCAACGTACATGCCCTCTCACAGGCTCTACTCTGTCACACTCACACCCACGCACATACCCTCTCACAGGCTTGACTGCGTCACACTCACACCCACACAGATACCCTCTCACAGGCTTTACTGCGTCACACTCACACCCACACACATACCCTCTCACAGGCTTTACTGCGTCACACTCACACCCACACACATCCCTCTCACAGGCTTTACTGCGTCACACTCACACCCACGCACATACCCTCTCACAGGCTTTACTGCGTCACACTCACACCCACACACATACCCTCTCACAGGCCTTATTCTGTCACACTCACACCCACACACATACCCTCTCAAAGGCTTGACTGCGTCACACTCACACACACACACACACACACATACCCTCTCACAGGCTTTACTCTGTCACACTCACACCCGCACACATACCCTCTCACAGGCTTTACTGCGTCACACTCACACCCACACACATACCCTCTCACAGGCTTTACTCTGTCACACTCACACCCACGCACATACCCTCCCACAGGCTTTACTGTGTCACACTCACACACACACTCTACTAAGCACACACACACACACACACGTCTCAGGAGTGAATTTGCATTTGTCGAATTGTATTTGCAGATACTTTCTACTTTGCTCAAAAAGCACATAATCGGCAGGTAGTCCATCCGTGTAATATTTTATCAATTCCTACTTTGGAAATCAAACCAGTCTGACTCAAGATTGGGCTACAGACTCTAACCTCACACCTTTAATGCCTTGTCTGAGCTGAGATGTCAATATTTCAGCAAGGCGTTCGATAAGGTTCCCCACAGTCGGCTATTGTACAAAATGCGAAGGAATGGGATTGTGGGAGATACAGCAGTTTGGATCAGTAATTGGCTTGCTGAAAGAAGACTGAGGGTGGTGGTTGATGGGAAATGTTCATCCTGGAGTCCAGTTACCAGTGGTGTACCGCAAGGGTCGGTGTTGGGTCCACTGCTGTTCGTCATTGTTATAAACTACCTGGATGAGGGCGTAGAAGGGTGGGTTAGTAAATTTGCAGATGACACTAAGGTCGGTGAGTTGTGGATAGTGATGAAGGATGTTGTAGGTTACAGAGAGACATAGATAAGCTGCAGAGCTGGGCTGAGAGGTGGCAGATGGAGTTTAATGCTGACAAGTGTGAGGTAATTCACTTTGGTCGGAGTAACCGGAATGCAAAGTACTGGGCTAATGGTAAGATTCTTGGTAGTGTAGATGAGCAGAGAGATCTCGGTGTCCAGGTATCCAGGTTGACAGGATTGTTAAGAAGGCATACAGTGTTTTGGCTTTTATTACTAGAGGGATCGAGTTCCGGAACCAGGAGGTTAGGCTACAGTTGTAAAAAACTCTGATGCAGCCGGACTTGGAGTATTGTGTACAGTTCTGGTCACTGCATTATAAGAAGGATGTGGAAGCTTTGGAAAGGGTGCAGAGGAGATTTACTAGGCTGTTGCCTGGTATGGAGGGAAGGTCTTA
>NC_057746.1:25806753-25816304 GCF_004010195.1 Chiloscyllium plagiosum | reverse complement strand
TTTAAGTACATTTAAGTCGTCATTGGACAGGCATATGGACGTACATGGAATAGTGTAGGTTAGACGGGCTTCAGATTGGTATGACAGGTCAGCACAACATCGAGGGCCGAAGGGCCTGTACTGCGCTGTAATGTTCTATGTTCTTTTCTTATAAATCTTAAGTTATCTCGGGGTTGTGACTTGAAACAAGTTCTGGGATTTACATATTAATGAATCGAAACATGCAACCCATTCTAAAGGAATGTATTTTTTAGTAGACTGTAGACTTGTTCAGTATATTGTGTCAGTTGCACGACACTGTGACGTTGTGCTATAAATTCTGTGTCCTGTGTATCCTGCCCCACCAGCTCCCTAACAAAGGAGCAAGGCTCTGAAAGTTTCTCTTTCCAGATAAACCTGTTGGACTATAACCCGGTGTTGTGTGATTTTTTTTTAATTTAACCTGGTCAACAAAGAATAACGAGTATATTGTAACTGAAACTCAGACAGACGCGCATCTGCAGTCCTCACTTTCTCCCAGTGAAACAATTCCCCCCACAGGGAATCCAGAAAGACCCTGGATTTTTTTAGCTGTTGGAAACTTGCCCCCCCCCTCTCCTGCCGCGTTTTGCTGTGAGCTCCCAAGCCTTGCTTGAACCCTGAAGGAGGGTTACACCTGAAACATTGACTTCTCCACCTCATGATGTGTGTCTGACTTGCTGTGTTCTTCCATACCGCCTGCCTGCAGACTCTGTGTTCCCCAAGCAGCCCTGAGTCAACTGATCTAGGGCCAAAGTGGGGAGGAGGGAAGGATTGTGAGCACAGAGCAGCCTATTACACTGAAGGGAAACTGTCACCGCCCATCCACACAGAGAGTACAGTACTTTCCACTTTGTTTACCAGCTTCCCAGCCGCCACTTTGTCCCAGGGAGATTGAAGGGGTCGCCTGAAAATAGGTTGAGTGGCCAAAAAACAATTATAAAAATGGCAACGACCATGGTGAAATGGTTTCAGCATCCCATGGAAAGGTGAGCTGTAATATTCCAGGGTGGGCTGGCTGGTTGTATTCCCAGATCCTGGGTTGGGTTCATACACCGATTTCCCACCCCCTGCTTTTTTTTTCCCTGCAGGTTTATGGACAAAGTGGCGATTGTGAGTGTGTCAACTTACCGGGACCGGTATCTGGACGAGTTGGAAAGTAAAAGAGCAGCTGGGTTTGGCGTTAAATCCCGAGGGAGCACTGAGACCCAGGTATTGTACTCCCGGGCACCGGGATTTCTGCTCGGTTTTGTTTGTCCCAAACCGTGTTTGAGCCTGTACCGGTAAACATGGTCCTTGCACAGTCTCTCCCCCACCCACCCACGGTCATCTTAATGTGCAAACTCGCCAGCCCGTCCCCCGAGTTAATCAGTTGTCGGTCTTTATCTCAAAAGGATCCAACAAAAAGGGGGAAGCTTTTACCAAAGCTGGGAGCTGAGTCAGTTGGAATGTTAGTTACTGTGTCTGGCCTCCTGTGCAAGGAAAATTATTTCTGTTTCAAAACTGTGCTTTATCTCACAAGAACCAGCTGGAAAAGGCTCGAAGTCAGATCTTACAGACTTTGCAGAGAGGAATTTTTTTTTTAAAAAGGAAACATTTTGGCATTACCCCAAGCTGCAAAACAACAAAAGCACTCCATACTTACGCAGGAAACTTCTATTAAGTTTAAAAAAAAATCCACACAACCCAGTCTGACATCAGTATCTCCAAATCAGGAAACTTTATTTAGGGTCTGAGAGCTGGACCTTCACCAGGAAACCCTCAGAGGGTGGTCTTTCCCCACTGCCCCTTGGCAGCAGCTGCCCCAGTCTTTAGTGCGCCCCTCAGCGCGAGACCTGGACTTTGGGATGTCTCAGTCTGGAACACTCAGTCGGGGGTGAACTCCTTGCTCTGGGCAGACCAGAGAGCGTCTCTCACTGAGTTGGTGGTCCTCCAGGCGCAGTTGATGTTTGTGTGTGTATAGGGGAGGGGGGGGGACATCCAGAGAAGTATCTTATGGGCAGAAGTTGGGCCTGTAGTCAGTGGGGTTTAGAAGGTTGAGAGGTGACCTCGTTGAAACTTATATGGTTCTGAGGGGTCTTGACGAGACAGAGGGGGGAGAGGTTGTTTGCCCTTGTGGGAGAGTCCAGGAGCAGAGGACAGCATCTCAGGGGAAGGGAGTCACATATTGAAGACAGAGATGAGGGGGAGGTTACTCTCTCACAGGGGAGTGAGTCTGTGGCGACTGGGTCTTCTAAGTGTATTCAAGGCTGAGGTGGACAGATGTTTAGTTAGTGAGGGACTAAAAGGTGATGGGGGAAAGGCAGGAAAGTGGAGGTGAGGATTATCAGAGCAGCCTTGGTCTTATTGAGTGGTGGAGCATTCACGATGGGCCAAATAGCCAACCACTGTTGCTATGGTTTTATGGTTTTTATTTACAGCTTAGCTCGTCCATTTACCCATTCTGTCCATTCGCAGCACTTGGGTTAGTTTTGAGGGGAACATATCTATATATATAGAGAGAGAGAGAGAGAGAGAGAGAGGGAAGCTACTGTTTCCACACAGGATGAGGGGACATGACCTTGTCTCGCCCTGTACTGAAATGTGGAAACAATTTCACACACATTGGGTACTAGAGGTTTCGGAACATTTCTGCTGCAAATGATAAGTAAGATGAGATGAACTGTGGATTTAAAATCTGAGACTGATGAACAAAATGCTGTGATAGATATTAAGGGACAAAGGAGGTTATGTGGTGTTTCACCGCTCAGAACTTGAATTGATTTGGCTCTCTCGCAAATCTGACCAAATGTGTGTTTTAAAGATGTTGATCGATGGGTTAATATTGGTCAGAATATGAGGGAGAGCTCCTGTTTCCTCTTCACATGTGGAGTGGCATGGAGGTTTTCAGATTCACCTGGGAGGGCACCCTGGGCACGAGTTGAACATCTCACCTGAGATGACGAGCACCTCCTGAACACTGCGACGTCTCCTCAGGACTGCACCCGAGTGTGGTTTTTTTAAGACTTTTGTGCTTAACATCTGGAGTGGGATCTGAACCTACAATTGTCTGACTCAGAGACCAGCTCATTACCCACTGAACCGAGCTGTGACGATAGCTGGGCGAAAGTGAGGACTGCAGATGCTGGAGATCAGAGACAAGATGAGAGTGTGGTGCTGGAAAAGCCCAGCAGGTCTGGCAGCATCCGAGGAGCAGGAAAATCGACATTCCGGGCATGAGCCCTTCATCAGGAACCTGCCGGAATGTTGATTTTCCTGCTCCCCGGATGCTGCCTGACCTGCTGTGCTTCTCCAGCACCACTCTCATCTTGTCTGTGTCTATAGCTGGACCACTCCTGTACCCATCTTCCTACGTTTCAAATCGACTTTACCTAGAGACGATCTCAGCACAGTCTCCCCACTTTGTGCAACACCAATCTGTACAGAAATTGTAAAGCAGGCTAAATTTGGCGCTGAATAGTTCTGTGCAGGTGTAACTGGCCAGCCTGAAAGCAAGGATTGTACCTGGGTACCTTTGTACCTCAGACGGCATTGTAAGAAAAGAATAAACTTTTCGCTATACTCATTGAGTACATGCGGCAATAAATTCATTTCAATTCGTAGGACTGTTTTATTCCTGCATAGACTGTTCAACTAACTGTAGTACATGAGTGTATTTTACCTGATGCCTCAGTGTTTACGTTATCCCCTGTAGCATAATAAACTCAGGAGCAGATATTGTGGTATTGAAGGATCCAACGGATGTCTATTGCAACTAACTATTATGTAAAGATATTGCATTCCTCAGGCACGTATGTGTCTGGGCTAATATTAAGCTATTAGATTACAACAAAGGAGCATTCTTCTGGTAGAGTGTCATGCTTCAAGTTATCTGAGGTAAGGTGGAGTTCGAGATCTTTCCGTCCTCAGATCATATGCTGCGTTGCAGTATTAAGGTCATGAGCATGTCCCTTAAAGGTCGTAGCGTCTTCGAGGTGTACAGCGGGAGAAAAAGACCCCTCAGCCCATCAAAATCAAGCGCATGACTATTCTAATCCCTTTTCCCAGCACTTGGCCCTTAGTCTTGGCATTACAAGGGCTCAAATAAATGTTCCTTCAATGTTTTTGGGCCACCTCATGTCTCTACCACCCTCCCAGGCAGTGAGCTCCGATTCCCACCACCAGCTTCTGAGGGAACACGTTTGTTTCCTGGCATCCCCTTCAAACCCCCTGTGCCTGAGCTCCCATCGATGCCCCTCCGCCAAGGGGACAAGTCTGTTACTGCCTCTGCACCCCATAATCTGATACATCGCCGTCATGTCCCCCTTCATACTGACATGAGGAATATCACAACAGGAGTCCAATAGCTTTCAGCATTAAGTACCAGAAATACTTTGCTGTGAACAAGCCGGCACTTCCTGATGATGAGGGATTTACTGTAACTCTGTGCAATGTCATGATTCGGTTAGGAGGAGTGGTGACTTCCTTCTCTTCTACCATTCCTCTATTGTCCACAACAAAATGTGAATTTAAAATAAGGAAGACAGTGGCAAATTACCATCAAATATGTAACTGTATATAGCTCAGTGTCAGAAACAAGTCAGCACAGTTTCTTAAAGCATTCAGTAAAGAGCTCATTAATTGCAGAAAAGAGCCTTAAGGAACAAAGAAAAAAGAAAGTTTACAGCCCAGGAACAGGCCCTTCGGCCCTCCAAACCTGTGCCGACCCAAATGTACTGTCTAAACCTGTCACCCAATTCCTAAGCATCTGTAACCCTCGGCTCCCCACCGACTCATGCCTCTGTCCAGACGCATCTTAAATGAATCTACCGAGCCTGCCTCTACCACCTCTGTTGGCAACACGTTCCAGACCCCCACCACCAGTACCACACATGGTGAAGTACTTGCCGCGTGTATTCCCCATTCCACCTCTCACCTTGAAAGCGTGACCTCTCGTTATTGAATCCCTCACCCTGGGGAAAAAGCTTGTCTCTATCCACCCTGTCTATACCCTTCATGATTTTGTAAACCTCAATCAGGTCCCCCCTCAATCTCCTTTTTTCGAATGAAAACAATCCTAACCTACTCAACCTCTCTTCATAACTAGCACCTTCCACACTAGGCAACATCCTCGTAAACCTTCTCTGCACCCTCTCCAAAGCGTCCACATCCTTTTGGTAATGTGGCGCCCAGAACTGTACACAGTATTCTAAATGCGGCCAAACCAACGTCATGTACAACGTTAACATGACTTGCCAGCTCTTATACTCAATACCCCGTCTGATGAAAGCAAGCATATTATATGCCTTCTTGACCACTCTATCCACCTGTGCAGCAACCTTCAGAGTACACTGGACCTGCACTCCCAGATCTCTCTGCTCATCAACTTTTCCCAAGGCTGTTCCGTTCATTGTATAATTCGCTCTAGAATTAGACTTGGAAAAATGGAAAGCCCATTAATAAAAGGTTTTAAAATTTGCAAATTTATTCAACTACCCTTCTCGAAAAATAACATTTATGTGCAAGCAAACCCCCCCCCCACCCCCCCCCCCCCCCCCCCCCACCCCCCCCCCCCCCCCCCCCCCTCCAAACCTGGGAAAGATATAAAATTCTGTGCAGAATGTTATTTTAAAAATATTTTGGAGAAGTAACATTTAAAATCATAACAATATAATTGTTTACGGATTGTCCCAATCGCTTGTCTGTGGTCAAAAATCAGTTCCGACATAAGCACTGGGATTTCTTTTGAGATCAGTTATGGCTGGTTGAAGTCTCTCTTCTGGGGACAATCGTTTTGGTGCACACTTCTCCATTATGAGCACTCTATTTGCAGAGACAACATTTTCCAGTTTGCTTTCTATATCCTCTAAGGGTATGCTGCGTGACTGATGGAGGTGAACTGTGCTTGGCTTTCAACTAACACACTTGCTAAGAGAGGGTTCAGAGAACGAAAGGGCTGTTCCTCCTCTGAGTAGATACCTTCAATGTCCTTTCACCCCATGAGTTCAGAAGTCAATAATTCTATTATTCATGCGATCTCTCTCTCTCTCTCTGAAAATCTTGTCAACTGGATGTCTCTGTCTAAACCCCGTGTGTTTGAAGACACATCTTTATCTGCAGCCAGTGACATGTACTTTGCCAAATGTCCTTTCCAAAAATTCAAGATATGTAGATATCAGTCAACATTCTAAATTTATTCTAAATTAATCTTTAGATCTCATTTTCATAACCCTACCTTAAAATAGCTGCACAAACAACATTTTGGAAGTGTAGCGGTGAACTTGAAGCAAAAGTATTTCACTGCAAACTGATCTGAACATATGGGAAGCGTGAGATGGCACGGTGGCTCAGTCGTTGGCATTGCTGCCTCACAGCGCCAGGGACCCGGGTTCAATTCCAGCCTCGGGTGACTGTCTGAGTGGTGTTTGCACATTCTCCCCGTGTCTGCGTGGGTTTCCTCCCAATATCCAAAGATGAATTGACCATGCTAAGTTGCCCGTAGTGTTCAAGGATGTGTAGGTTAGGTGCATTAGTCAGGGGTAAATGTAGAGTAATAGAGTAAGGGAATGGGTCTGGGTGAGTTACACTCCGGAGGGTCAGTATGGACTTGTTGGGCTGAAGGTCCTGTTTCCACATTGTAGAGATTCTATAAAGTTAAAGAGCACCACCATTGGTCGGAGGGTGAAATTACAGTGTGACATGGTCACAGAAAGATTTTGTTATAGTTGTGGACTTCGAAAAATATAATGGAGAAAACCTATTCTGAACTGTGTCAACAGCAAATAAGACATTGTATAAACATTGACTGATATCAAATTGCAGTTACTTATTAACTGCTCACTGTGTATTTTATCCTGGAGCTATTAATCTTTATGTTAATGTCTTTATTTATATATTTCAGGAAAATAAACCACATTCCAGCACCAAGAAAGTGTTCAAAAAGACGTTGAACTGAAACACAGAATCATTCTGCAGTTTTCCAAGATATTGACAAAGTTTGAAAACCAACAGTTTTTTTGTATAACAACAAGCTTCACCTTTTTGTTCTCAATTCATACCGACGTCACCTTTTGACTCAGCTATTCCAGAGCTTTTCTAATCAACCTCCCATGTCACAAGGAGCCCTGAGGCTTATTCCTGAGGCAAAATATAGTGAAAGTTGAATCTCTAACCTATTCCAGACAGAGAGAAATATGAGCTTGCAGAGCCCACACTTCTTGCTGGCTACTTGAAGATTCAAAGAGAAAACCTTTAGGATCAGGAGATCTTTGAACAAGAGATTTTTTTTTTTAGATTTTTTTTTTAGATTACTTACAATGTGGAAACAGGCCCTTCGGCCCAACAAGTCCACACCGACCTGCCGAAGCGCAACCCACCCATACCCCTACATTTACCCCTTTAACCTAACACTACGGGCAATTTAGCATGGCCAATTCACCTGACCCGCACATTTTTGGACTGTGGGAGGAAACCGGAGCACCCGGAGGAAACCCACGCAGACACGGGGAGAACGTGCAAACTCCACACAGTCAGTCGCCTGAGTCGGGAATTGAACCCGGGTCTCTGGCGCTGTGAGGCCAGAGGGGACACGGTCCTGAGGACACGGTCCTGAGGCCTGGTCAACAGGCTGCACGTGACTTGCGTGTTTATTTACCCGCGGTTTAATCTCCTCTGGGGTCCCTGGGTTTTACGGTTCTCAGCTTAACAGGCTGCTGTGGGATTGCGGCCCTGTCATTTTTAAAACGGGTTTGAAGCCCGGGGTTCAAGTAACCAGGGCCGTGGGATTTGACGCAAACACATCAGTCTCCAGTGAGTGTCTGACAGACAAGACTCCCCAAGGAGGAAATTAAAACCTTAAAAGTGAAACTCCCTCCCCACCCCAAACAGTTGTTCAGAGTAATGTGAGGTGTATACAGGCCAGGGTGATCAAATGTGTCGTCGCATTAATAGGACGCACATTGGCCATTTCAATTCAATTCTCTGACTATCTGGGAGGGGATCTGTCAGTCTGTCTTTCTCTCTCTCTCTCTGTCCCCTCTTGAACTTTCTTTTGTTGATTTTTTCAAATAAAACCTCTTCTACTCACAGCAATGTGACTCAAGGTTATTTGAAGTTCGGGAGATGGATATATTTTGTAGTGCAAGGTGGTTGTTCTGGAGGCAAAGGGGTAAAAATACACAAGCAGACTGAGAGAGAGTGTGTTTGTGTGTGCAGGAAGGAGGCACAAGGTGTGTCTTTGTAGCTAGGCTGGGAATGGGAGACAGGATCTGGGAGGGGCGGGGTGTGGGGGGGAGAGAGGAGGGAGAACAGGGGTCTCCAGTATCCAATCAGCACCCAGCTCCAATCACTTTATCCCAGAAAATGCCATCCGCAAAATTAAATTCTGGGAAGGAGGCAGTGATCTTTCTTAAAAAGGACTCCCAAAGAAATCCACAGTCTCTTGCTGGACAGAAAGTGGGATTTGAACACAAAGAGCTTTCAAAAGCTGACTGGGGGGCAGATGTTCGCGGGTAAGGGGACGGCTGGAAAATGGGAAGCCTTCAGAAACGAGATAACGAGAGTCCAGAGACAGGATATTCCTGTCAGGGTGAAAGGAAAGGCTGGTAGGCATAGGGAATGCTGGATGACTGAAAGAAATTGAGGTTTTGGTTAAGAAAAAGAAGGAAGCATATGACAAGTATAGACAGGAGAGATCGAGTGAATCCTTAGAAGAGTATAAAGGCAGTAGGAGTATACTTAAGAGGGAAATCAGGAGGGCAAAAAGGGGACATGAGATAGCTTTGGCAAATAGAGTTAAGGAGGATCTGAAGGATTTTATAAATACATTAAGGACAAAAGAGTAATGATGGCAAAAATAGGGCTCCTCAAAGATCAGCAAGGTGGCCTTTGTGTGGAGCTGCAGGAGATGGGGGAGATACTAAACGAGTATTTTGCATCAGTGTTTACTGTGGAGAAGGTATATTGGATAGGTATATGGAGGATAGTGGGCTAGTGTAGGTTAGGTGGGCTTGGATCGGCGCAACATCGAGGGCCAAAGGGCCTGTACTGCGCTGTATTGTTCTATGTTCTATGTTCTAAGGACATACAAGATATAGAATGTAGGGAAATACATGGTGACATCTTGAAAAATGTCCATATTACAGAGGAGGAAGTGCTGGCTGTCTTGAAAAGCATAAAATTGGATAAATCCCCAAAACCTGATCAGGTGTACCCTAGCTTCCCACAGAGTTCTAGAGAAGTGATTGCTGGGCCTCTTGCTGAGATATTTGTATCATCGATAGTCACAGGTGAGGTGCCAGAAGACTGGAGGTTGGCAAATGTGGTACCACTGTTTAAGAAAGATGGTAAGGACAAACCAGGGAACTATAGACCCTGATGTCAGTGGTGGGCAAGTTGTTGGAGGGAATCCTGAGAGACAGGATGTACATATACTTGGAAAGCCAAGGACTGATTAGCAATAGTCAACATTGCTTTGTGCGAGGGAAATCATGTTTCACAAACTTGATTGCAATTTTTGAAGAAGTAACAAAGAGGATTGATGAGGGCAGAGCAGT
>NC_057746.1:25805483-25806669 GCF_004010195.1 Chiloscyllium plagiosum | reverse complement strand
AGATGGGCCAATGGGCTGAGAAGTGGCAGATGGAGTTTAATTCAGATAAATGCGAGGTGCTGCATTTAGGGAAAGCAAATCTTAGCAGGACTTATACACTTAATGGTAAGGTCCTAGGGAGTGTTGCTGAACAAAGAGACCTTGGGTGCAGGTTCATAGCTCCTTGAAAGTGGTGTCGCAGGTAGATGGGATAGTGAAAAATAGTGCTGAGTTTATTCTCCTTAAACAGATTGCAGGATTGGACTTCCCACTTCCCTGGATGGGTGCAGCTTCAACACCCAGGACACCACCAGCCCACTTGACTGCAGCTTTAACACACACTGCCTTAACCAGCAACAAGAGGCACTGCAGAGACCTGCGAATGTTCCTTTGACAGTCCCTTCTGCATTTATGACCACGAGGACCACAACAACTTTTCCTCAATGTCAACATATACAATGTCAATCTATTTTCGAAACTGTGTGTCACAGCATTACTTCCTGACACAGAAGAAATTAAACACTTCCTTGTCTGGGGTAAACAAATTAGATTAGATTACATTACAGTGTGGAAACAGGCCCTGCAGCCCGACAAGTCCACACCGACCCGCCGAAGCGCAACCCACCCATACCCCTACATTTACCCCTTACCGAACACTACGGGCAATTTAGCATGGCCAATTCACCTGACCTGCACATCTTCGGACTGTGGGAGGAAACCGGAGCACCCGGAGGAAACCCACGCACACACGGGGGAGAATGTGCAAACTCCACCCAGACAGTCGCCTGAGTCGGGAGTTGAACCCGGGTCTCTAGCTCTGTGAGGCAGCAGTGCTAACTGCTGTGCCACCGTGCTGCCCACAATGATCATAAGGGTAGGCAGTTCAGCTAAAACAAAGGCAAACGTTGTCCGATCCATTTTATAATTGCCAAATATCGCATTGAACATTTTTGAACATGGGAAGATCAAAATTACATTTGTCTCAGCAACTAATCAAATTCCCCAAAGAACCTCAGTCATACTTTCACATCTCACTCCATAACTTCCCACACAGACACTGATCTCCACCCAACACCCTCCTCACACACAGACCTGAACCACCATCCAACACTCCCCTCACACACAGACCCTGACCCCATCTAACACTCCCCTCACACATGGACACTGACCCCCATCCAACACCCCCCTCACACACAGACCCTGACAC
>NC_057746.1:25789005-25798682 GCF_004010195.1 Chiloscyllium plagiosum | reverse complement strand
TTTCTCCCTTCCCCCACATCCATCGCCCTGCCTTGTCTTTGTACAGGTTACTGGAGTGTGTCTCAATTTGAATACTGTTTCCGTGTCTGTTCCAAACGCTGAACAACGAGACATTGCCACAAGTCAGCACACGTCAACAAGTGCAGAACCGGTTTCGGCTTTCAATTTCCAGCTATTAAGAATGTTGTCAGTCCACTTCCCCGGGCTGGGTAAGCCCTGGTTGTTTTTCAGTTCTGCTGAAGGACGTTCTCTGGTGACAAAAGTCAAATCTTTCAGTGAAGCCCTTTGTAAACCAGGCCCCAGAAACAGAGGGCACAATGTTCCCGGTGACATATCCCAGCAATGTGTGAGGTGGTAGTGAGTGAGACTTTGTGGGTGCATTGCCTTTGACATGGGGGCACAGTCTGGGTATGACATAGCCTCAGTCAGGGCCATACGTACCAGTGGCTCCCTTGTGAGATTGCACTACATGGTGAGAATTGTCCAGTGCCGGGGATATATCTTTGATGCGGAGGTGCCAGTGTTTGACTGGGGCTGCCAAAGTTAAAAATCAGCAGGTCAGGGCAGTATCCGAGGAGCAAGAGAATCGACATTTCAGGCTGGGGCCCTTCATCTTTTCTGATGAAGAGCTTAGGCCCGAAACATCAATTCTCCTGCTCCTCAGTCGCTGCCTGACCGGCTGTGCTTTACCAGCACCACACTCTCGACTCTGATCTCCAGCACCTGCAGACCTCACTTTCTCCTAAATTGCTATTAAGCCTTTCAACACTTCGAATGGGGACGGAGGTTTCGAGTGATTAATATGCAAATCCCAGAACTTCTTTCAACTCACATTCCCAAGACAACTTAAGGTTTTATAAAAAAAGGTGATATCTCAGCTCAGACATGTGCACACACGAAAATAAATCTATGGGCTGAATTTGCATTTGCAGTCGGTTCCTGTGACATTTTTATAAATTCCTACTTTGGAAATAGAACAAATCTGAGTCAAGATTGGGATACAGACAGACTCTATCCTCAGACCTTTAGTGCATTGTGTGAGCTGAAATGTCAACTTTTATTTATAAAACCTTACGTTATAGCGGGACTGTGACTTGAATGAAGTTCTGGGATTCGCATATTAATGAACTGAAACCTGCAACCCATTCTAAGTGATTAAAGACTTAACAGCAATCTAGCTTTGCTCAATACTTTGTATCAGTTGTATGACACTTTGATCTTTTGCTATAAATTCTCTGTGCTATGACCCTGCCCCATAAGCTCCCTGATGAAGGAGCAGCGCTCCAAACACTTGTACTTCCAAACCAATATGCTTGACTCTAACCTGGCGTTGTGCGATATCTCTCGTACAGCGATTATCGCAAGTCATATCTCGTACAGCAAGTGACAAGATGTCGCATTGGTTTCCTGTTGTTGAATGTGTTTATGTTTTAGATTGTGTGATTGCATGTTTGCATTGATCATAGTCCATATTCTTTCTGAGCCTATGGTTCAAGTCTCAACAACGCCACGGTGGCTCAGTGCTTAGCCCTGCTGCCTCACGGCGCCAGGGACCTGGGTTCGATTCTAGCCTCGGGCGACTGTCTGTGTGGAGTTTGCACATTCTCCCCCCGTGTCTGCGTGGGCTTGCTCCGGTTTCCTCCCACATTCCAAAGATGTGCAGATTAAGGCGAATGGGCCATGCTAAATTACACACAGTGTTCAGGGATGTGTAGGTTAGGTGCATTAGTCAGGGATATATGGAGAGTAATAGGACAGGGGAATAGGTCTGGGTGGGTTACTCTTCAGAGGGTCAGTGTGAACTTATTGGGCCGAAGGGATTCTAATTCTAACACATTAACTAAGCTTAGCACTCCAAGACAGAAGTGAGGGGAGGAGCTGCATTTTCAGAGACACTGCCTTTTGGATGAGATCCCATTTGCCTGCAAAGCTGAATGCACACAGCTCCTGCACGTATTCTGAATGAGCTCTGAGCAGAGCATTGTTCTTCCAGCTCGGCGAACAGAACCACAACAACGAGCACCCGAGCTACAAATCTTCGCACAAACATTGTTCTGTAACCACCAGTGTTGGGTCCATTACTTTTTGTCATTTATCTAAACAAATTAGATGTGAACACAGGAGGTATGGTCAGTAAGTTTGCAGATGACACCAAAATTGGAGGTATAGTGGACAGCGAAGAAGGTTACCTCAGATTACAACGGGATCTTGATCAGATGGGACAATGGGCCAAGGAGTGGCAGGTGGAGGTTAATTTAGATAAATGCGAGGTGATGTATTTTGGAAAAGCAAATCAGGGCAGGACTTATACACTTAATAGTAAGGTCCTGGGGAATGTTGCTGAACAAAGAGACCTTGGAGTGCAGGTTCATAGCTCCTTGAAAGCGGAGTCGCAGGTAGATAGGATAGTGAAGAAGGCGTTTGGTATGCTTTCCTTTATTGGTCAGAGTATTGAGTACAGGAGTTGGGAGGTCATGTTGCGGCTGTACAGGACACTGTTGGAATATTGTATGCGATTCTGATCTCCTTCGCAAGGATGTTGTGAAACTTGAACAGATTCAGAGAAGGTTTACAAGGATATTGCTGGGGTTGGAGGATTTGAGCTATAGTGATAGGCTGGGGCTGTTTTCCCTGGAGCATCGGAGGCTGAGGGGTGGCCTTTATAAAACCAAGAGGGGCATGGATAAGGTAAATAGTCTAGGACTTTTCCCCAGGGTAGTGGGGTTGAAAACTAGGTGTGTATTTGAGGTGAGATGGGAAAGATTTAAATGGGCAACTTTATCATACAGAGGGTGGTATGTGTATGGAATGAGCTGCCGGAGGACGTGGTGGAAGCTGGTACGATTACAACATTTAAAAGGCATTTGGATTGGTACATGAAGGGTTTAGAGGGATACGGGCCAAATGCTAGAAAATGGGACTTGAGTAATTTAGGATATCTGGTCAGCATGGACGAGTTGGACCGAAGGGTCTGTTTCTGGGCTGTACATCTATATGACTCTCAGAGTGCAGGACATAATCTCTAATGTCCTGACCAATATTGCATTCATCACTGACAGGAATAAAAATGCGATAATCTGTACATGATATCCTTGCTTGGTGTAGGCATGCACACTCCACGTCCAATCTTACCAGGAGCTGCATTTTCAAAAGTCCCTTCACTGGCCAGAAACATCTTGAGACTCAGCCCTGTTTCCTGCTCTATCTCAGTCCCTTCACCTCTTCCTTCAGCACTCTCTTGCCTCCCTGGGGCAGTAAGGCCAGCAGCAGAGAGACTGTGGGGAGGTGGGGGGCGGGGGGGGAGAGGGGGGGAGAAGGCAACGGTGAAAAAGAGAACGAGGAAGGGATAGAAGGGGGAAGGAGGACAGCGATAGATGGATCAGTGAAGAGCTGGAGGGGACAGAGTGGGACAGCAGTGAATTGGAAAATGGAGCAGGAGTTGGGAGAGGAATTAGGAGCAGAAGGCAGGAAGGAAGAGTTGGGGTGAGGGGAGAGGAGAGTGGGATGTGGAGTCGATGGGGGGGGGGAGCGGATGGAGGATCCTGCGCACTTCCTTCAGTTAGGTTAATGCCTAGTCATCTTTGATATCACAGGCACTGCCAGTGCACTGGCCTCAAACCGGACTGAAAAACCACAGCCAATGGGCCAAACGGCCTGGTTTCTATCTTTCAGATCAACTTCCAAGGAAAACGTTTGACCTTTTCTGAAACAGCTCTTAGCAAACATCGCGGAAAAGCCAACATTGTTTTCAGTTAAGGGTTTATGTCAATAGAAATGCAAGTGAAACAACAGCAGATTCCATTGGACTTCACTCAGTTTGGCAAAGTTTAACGTGCCAAGCCCATTTCTGAGAATTGAACTGGGTGTGTTCTAATTTTCATGTTTCACATGCATTCTGGCAGCACCCGGAGACAGGCTATATTGAGCCGACTTTACATTATATTACATTCTGTCCTCACAGACGAGCCCTTTATTTCCAGTTTCGAGTTCAGAATCAAGGACCACAGGATGTGTACAACACTGACTTTGTTCAGTGCTTCACTGTGTTTCCGTGCAGAGGAGTCCTTAATCATGTCAAATTCCTGTCTCTGTTCTGGGAAATACTCCAGCATTTTGTGTGGGGCAGGAAGTGTTTGGAGATGAAAACAAGCTGCAAACTCTAACGTTATGATTGTTCCAAATGTTTCTCGTCAGTGGTTGGCAGTACTGCGCATTTACAAAGCAGGGGGGGTCAGGAGCACATGGATCGTCCTGGCTGACAGAGAGGTGCCACAGGCTTTGGTTCTCAACTATTCCCAGTCTATTAGTGACTCAGAATCCTGACAGTGCCCCATTCAACCCACCCTCCGAAGAACATCCCACCCAGGACCACCTCCCTATCCTACACTCTGCATTTCCTGTGGCTAATCCATCCCTGGACATTATGTGTCAATTTACCATGGCCAATCCCACCCTGATCTGCACAGCTTTGGACTGTGGGAGGAAACCGGTGCACCCAGAGGAAACCCACGCAGACGCGGGGAGAATGTGCAAACACCACATAGATGACCACCTGAGGCCCCAGGTTCCCAGCACTACCAGGTAGCAGTGCTAACCACTGAGCCACCATGCCACCCTCGAACACCAAGGTAGAAGTTACGTAGACAAATCTGCCCATGACCCTAAAATAGCTGGGCGGGTAATTTGCAATGAAGATTATAAATCGATACGGATAGATCAGGCAAATGAGCCAACGTCTGGCAGGTGACATTTAAAATGCATAAATATGAGGTTATCCATATTTTGCTCAGAGGATTAGAAAGGCAACTTATCTAAATGGAGAGAAATGTCAGAGTGCTTCACTGCAGAGGGATCTGGGTGACGTAGTGCAGGAACCCCAGAAAGCTAGTGTGCAGGTAATACGGCACACAACTGGAACTCTGGCACTTATAGAATCCCTAGAGTGTGGAAACAGGCCCTTCACCTGAACAAATGCACACCGACTCCCCAAAGAGCAACCCACCCAGACCCATTCCCCTACATTTAGCCCTGACTAATGCACATTTCTGAACACTATGCACAACTTAGCATGGCCAATTCACCCTAACCTGCATATCTTTGGATTGTGGGTGGAAACTGGAGCACCCAGGGGGAAATGTGCAAACTCCACACAGACTTTCACCTGAAGCGGGAATCAAACCTGGGTCCCAGGCGCTGTGAGGCAGCAGTGCTAACCACTGAGCCACCATGTCGCCCATTTATTGCCAAAGGAGTAGAGTATTAAGATAGGTCCGTGATGTGTAACCGTACAAGGGATTAGTGAGACCACACTTGGAGTACTGTGTACAGTTTTGATCTCCTTGCCTGAGGAGGGTAAGTAGTTACCTTGCAGGCAGTTCAGAGCAGGTTGACAGGATTCATTCCAGAGAAGTGGGGTTTGGCTTATGAAGAGAGATTGAGCAGTTTGGGCCTCACGTTTAGAAGGAGAGGCGATCTGGTTGAGGTATAGGAGGCATTAAAGGAGATTGACAAAGTAGATCTCGAGTGGACATTTCCTCGTGGTGCAGTCTAGAACAATTTGACGATAGGGGAACTGCAGCTTTAAAACAGAGAATCACTTCTCTCAAAGGGTCACGACTCTGTGGGGATCACCCCTCCAGGACGCGACGGATGCTGGGCGTAAATGCGTAGGAAAAGAAAGACAATTCTTTTTATCAGCAATGTATTGAAGGGTTATGGAGAGTAGGCAGGGAAGCAGAGTCGAGGCTGAGATGCGACCAGCCATGATCATGGTAAACAGAGGAGCTGCTTCAAGGGGCTGAATGACCTCTGCCTGCTCCTCGGTCTTACAGGGAGCGATGTGCAAACTTGGTTGTAACCCAAACCAAGTTTGTCTTGTGTTTCCTCAGTAAGTCTAAAAGTGAACATGTTGGCGGATGGTTGTTGGATGCTCTGAGGTGACATCTCTTTGTTAATTATTTTAGTGGGCCCCGGACAGTTGCTGAACTTGGCCTTGAGCACAGCACTTCGCAAAGAGAGACTTACATTTAAAAAGCGTCTTTCGGGGTCTCACAAACTGGCCGACAACCAGTGCCTTTGATTTGTGGTCACCAACATGATGTCGTAAATATAGCGCCAGTTCGTACACAGCAAGATCCCACGGGCCGATGACGACATCCAGACGAACTGCCCTGGTGACATCGTTTAAAGGGTAATGTGACCGACAGGGCTGCGCAGAATGGTGGACTTATGAAAGTAGACAATAAATGAGGCATGCTGGGAAATTGAGACAAGCCTTGACCAAAGGGTCCGTGCGAATAAACATGTGCTGAATCCAGACAGGCTGCGGCAGGTTTAGGGCACTGCTGCCTCACAGCACCAGGGACCCGGGTTCGATTCCAGCCTCAGGTGACTGTCTATGTGAGTTTGCACATTCTCCCCGTGTCTGCGTGGGATTGCTCCGGGTGCTCCAGTTTCCTCCCAGAGTCCAAAGATGTGCAGGTTAGGGTGGATTAGCCATGCTAAGTTGTCCCATAGTGTTCAGGGATGTGCAGGTTAGGGTGGATTAGCCGTGCTAAGTTGTCCCATAGTGTTCAGGGATGTGTAGGTTAGGTGCATTAGTCAGGGGTAATTATAGGGTAGTGGAATGGGTCTGGGTGAGCTATTGTTCAGAGGGTTGGTGTGGGCTTGTTGGGTCGAAGGGCCTGTTTCCACACTGTAGGAGTTCTATGGTGCTACAGACAGACTGTATGTATCTGACTCAGCAGCTGCAGACAATACAATAGATATTTGAATTTGTATTGAATAGATTTGACCTGAATACTATCCCCAGGAGAAGCAGAAACACAAGTTTAGATTCCCTACAGTATGGAAACAGGCCCTTCGGCCCAGCAGGTCCACACCTACCCTCCGAAGAGTAGCAGACCCTCATCCATTCCCCGACCTTATATTTACCCCTGACTAATGCACCTAACACTACGGGCAATTTAGCACGGCCAATTCACTCTGACCTGCACATCTTTGGACTGTGGGAGGAAACCCACGCAGACACGGGGAGAATGTGCAAACTCCTCACACACAGTCGCCTGTGGCTGGGATCGAACCCGGGTCCCTGGTGCTGTGAGGCAGCAGTGCTAACCACTGAGCCACCGTGCCACCCACTATGTTGTTTGCCACACGCCTCACACCCTTATTTGGAGAGGGCTCCCTGACCTACCCAACAGCTCCAGGAATGGACATCCAAGAACTACCCTGCCATCGATGTGCCAACGCCTGGTCGGGTCCGATCGATCGGGATGACCATGGCCTGCTTGATCCCTTGGAGGACACTAAAGCCCCTCCCAGAAACATAAGAATCGCCTCAGCATCATCCTCAGGGGCAGTAAGTGGAGACCAGCCCCCCGCGCCGTGATGAGAGGGAACTCTCTGGGGTCACTGGGAGGCGATGGCCAGATGACCATCACCACGTGGATCAAGGCCCAGGTCCGGTGTGGTGGCATGGAATGATCCAGAGCGAAGTTAAAGCACAACATTTTCGATTGGATTTACAGTGCAACCTCGGTTATCCGAACATCAATTATCCAAATTTCGCAAGTTCTCAAGGTCCTGAAAAAACGGCATTAGGCAACTCAGCATTCAGTGAGTTGGCATTATGGCGTGCATTGCAAGATAACCGAGGCACACTCGGATAACCAGCTTGTTTACCATCAGATCAATTATCCGAACAAAATACCCCCCCAGTCTCCTTTGGATAATCGAGATTGTTCTGCATAGTGTAAATTGTTAGTTTAGAGTATATTTTGTTGTTGTAGTATTAATTGTGCTAAATAAATGAACATTATTGTTTATTGTTATTAACAGTTGCCTCGCAGTTTCTTCACTAGAGAGAGCAGTCAGACGCACTGTATGGCAGGAGAAGGTGAGGACTGCAGGTGAGGGAGATCAGGGTCTTGAGTGTGTGTTGCTGGAAAAGCACAGCAGGCCAGGCAGCATCAGGGGTGCAGGTGAATCGACGTTTCGGGCCTAAGCACTTCAACAGGAATGGCCACAGTGTGGCAGGCACAACAATGAATATTGGCCAGGGGAGCAAAACCAACCCCAGCAAATCATATTTTTCACCTGTAACAGTGCAAAGTGATCATTAAAAAATGGAATTAGATTCTGAATCACATTAGGAGGTAGCAAAAAGAAGGAGTATAATTTAAATTAACCTACATCTTGGGTAAGCAAATCAGGGCAGGACTTATAGACTTAATGGTAAGGTCCTAGGGAGTGTTGCTGAACAAAGAGACCTTGGAGTGCAGGTTCATAGTTCCTTGAAAGTAGAGTCACAGGCAGACAGGATAGTGAAGAACGTGTTTGGTATGTTTTCCTTTATTGGTCAGAGAGATGTACAGCATGAAACAGACCCTTCGGTCCAATTCGTCCATGCCGATCAGATATCCGGATCTAATCATGTCCCATTTCCCAGCACTTGTCCCATACCCATCTAAACCCTTCCTATTCATATACCCATCCATACCTTTTAAATGATGTAATTGTTATAGTAGGAATGACTATAACATTGAACGCGCAGCTGGAGAATTAGCGTAGCAGGGAGCAAAATGGATTTCTGAGGCATTGGGAAAGATGAGACTTGTAATTATTTTATTATAAGCTTTACGTCCTGCCTGTCTAAGCTCTGACTCATTTTACCACAGGATAAAAGGGTTACACCTCACAGGATTGGGGCTGACACTCTTCCAGGGAGATTTGCTATTGCTGTCAGGAAGGGTTTGAATTAAGTAGAGAGGGGTACCCCTGCTCCTATGTTAGAGCTTACAACTATCTGGCCTCAACATTGAATTCACTGGTTTTCAAATCTCCCCATTCCCCCACCTCATCCTAAGTCCAGCCCTTCCTCTCTTACCCGTTCCCTTGACCTGACCCTACCTATCCATCTTCCTTCACATCTATCCACTCCACCCTTCCCATTGACCAATCACAGCCACCCCCTGCCTGCATCCACCTATCACTATCACACCTACCTTTGCCCCAGCACCCCCCCCACACCCCATCCAGTTATTAGTCCATTCCCTATCCTGACGAAGGGCCCCGGCCTACAATGTCTTCCCCAAACTCCGTCTTGATGTCTAGGGCTGTCAGTCTCACCTTGCCTTGGAATTCAGCTTGTTCATCTGTGTTTGAAGTAAGACTGACTGTAATGAGGTCAGGAGCTGAGTGACCCTGACAGAACCCAAATTGGGCATCACTGGGCAGGTGCTGCCTGACAGCTCTGTCAATGACACCTTCCATCACTCCAGCTGAAGGAGTTGACCCCGACTGAGTGCTGCAGACTGGCACATTCCATGGTCCAGGACTACGTGTTGAGGGACGCGCTGAAGCTTGGGGCAGCTGCCGCCAAGGCGCGGTGGGGAAAGACCACTGTGTAAAGTCTGCCTGCCTAACGAAGAACAGGGGGCCCATGCAGGGCTCTGCTGACGCCTCAGCTAAATATGTGGGCATATGATTGAAAAATGTACAGACCTGTATAAAAATGATAAATTCTGATCTCTGTATGTACATGTTTACATATGTATGGCATGACCAACTGTACAGACCATCAAATTATTTTATGAATAAAGTACATTTTTGAAATAAAAAAAAATTAACCATGGGCAGTCGGCAGCCATTTTGTGCCGCTCAGTCATGGGAGCCCT
>NC_057746.1:25775325-25788379 GCF_004010195.1 Chiloscyllium plagiosum | reverse complement strand
ATCCTCCAACCCTGGCAACATCCTTGTAAATCTTTTCTGAACCCTTTCAAGTTTCACAACATCTTTCCGATGGGAAGGGGGCCAGAATTGCACGCAATATTCCAAAGCCATTTTTAGATTCATCGGGGTAATACCGTTTTTCAGGTATGCCTGGTGTTGATCCTAGCATGCTCTCCTGTATGCTTCATTGAACTTGGGTTGATCCGCTGGCTTGATGGTAATGGTTGAATGGGGGATATGCTGGGTCATGAGGTTGCAGATTGTGTTGGGGTACAAATCTGCCGTTTCTGATGGCCCTCACCACTTCATGAGTGTCCAGACTTCAGTTTCTGGATTGGTTTGACTTCTGTTTCATTTAGCATTGCCATGGTGCCATGCAATATGGTGAAAGGTTTTATCGACGTGAAGACGGATAATTCTCGCGGGGATTGGGAGCTGATACTGTCAGGAATCAGTACAGCCGACTGATTGCTAAGGATGAGATTGAAGTCTGTTTTTCCCTCTTGTTGTTTCCCTCACCAGCTGCCACAGCTCCAGTTGAGCAGCTCTGTCCTTTCGGACTCAATCATCCCAGTCACTGGTGGTGCTGCTGAGCCAATCTTCGTTGTGAAGATTGGAGTCCCCACCCACTTTGTGTCCTTGACACCCCTAAAGCTTCCTCCAAGTGGTCGTTCAAGAGAAGAGTACAGCTTCAACATCTGGGAGTGTGGGTGGCAGCAGCATTATAGGCCAGGCCAGAATCCGCGGCCCCCCTCTTCAAATATTTACATACATTGCTTCATTGGAACAGTATTTTCTATATCTACGTCATGCATAATTAGATTAGTACTTGCCAGCTTATTCCCACATATGTCATTCTGATTTTCCTCTGGAAGGTAACACAACAATTTATCCCAAATCTTGAGAACTCAACCATCGTCCAATTCATTTTGAGGAATGTCCAATTCAGAATCCTCGGAATGTGGTTCTTCACTCTGTGTTGTACCCAGTAACACATTTCTCCTGTTCCTTTCCTATCAAAATACCTGCTCAGCATATTCACATGACACACTGCACGAGATTTCTTCCTTTCTGGCATTCTTATCAAATAGTTCACCTCAATCAATCTCCTTTCGATTCGATAAGATCCACTAAACCTTGCTTTTAAAGGTTAACCTGCCATTGGAAGTAACACTAGCATTTTATCTCTGTCATCAAAATTGTGAGTTTTGGATTTCTTGTCTGCTTCCTGCTTCATCGGATGCTGCAATATTTTTAAATGCTATCTAGTCAAATCCACTGCTCTATTTAGCCCTTCCCTAAAATTTGACACAGATTCCAAATATGTGTTCTCTGAAGTCTGACTCACTTATTTCTCCTTAATGAATTTCAGTGATCCTCTCACCTCATGCCCAAAAACTAATTCAAATGGACTGAATTTGGTTGATTCATCTGGTGCATCCCTGATGGCAAAAAATACAAATGGAATTCTTTTATCCCAATCATCTGATTGTCTTGACTATAAGCCCTTAACACAGTCTTTAAAGTTTGATACCACCTTTCTCTCACTCCCTCTGATTCTGGATCGTACACAATTGATTTGAATTGTTCTATTCCTAAACTATGTATAACATCCCTGAATAATTTTCCATCTCTATGGGTGGTCCATATCTAGTGAAAATTTTGAGTAACTCTTCTACAATCCTTTTAGCTGTGATGTTGTATAATAGAATGTCTTCTGGAAATCTCAGGGACACGTCCATTGTTGTTAACAAATACTGATTCTCAATTTTTGCTTTAGTTCTACGCTCTCAATTCAGACTCTTGTAAAAGTTTCCTCAAGTACGTGAATGGGTATTAAAGCTGTTGGGTTATTTTATGGCCTCAGGTTTCCCTATTACTTGACATGTCTAGCAACATCCTTATGCAGTCCAGGCCAGTCAAAATGTTTTGGTATTTTGGGTTAAGTTCTTCTCACCCCAAAATGACCTCCTTGTGCTACCCGTAATTCATGTGCTACCCGTAATTCATGTGCTACCTGTAATTCAGGGTGCTACCTGTAATTCATGTGCTACCCGTAATTCATGTGATACCCGTAATTCATGTGCTACCTGTAATTCAGGGTGCTACCTGTAATTCATGTGCTACCTGTAATTCATGTGCTACCCGTAATACCTCCTTGCTATAATCCATTGGTAATACAACTTACTGAACTTCTGTCCAGTTGATCCAGCTGTATCATTACCAAGGGTAAATTGTATTTCTGGAGCTGAGAGTTTCTCCAGTTCACCTAGCACCTCTTCTGCACTTTTCACTGGACACTCTAACCTCCCTCGACATGATGGAACCCTTCTTGTCTTACCATGAATTCCACATACTCGCACTTCCTGCAACAGTCCTTCTGGATTACATAGCTCCTCATCTCTCAACATCAAAGATTGACATTACCCCATCTCTCTTAATACTGTAATTTCTTTACTTGCTGCTCCTGGCCTATGTCAGTAAACCTTAGCTTCATGGCCTCACAGCGCCAGGGACCTGGGTTCAATTCCAGCCTCAGGTGACTGTCTGTGTGGAGATTGCGTATTCTCCCCATGTCTGCGTGGGTTTCCTCCGGGTGCTCCGGTGTCCTCCCACAGTCCAGAGATGTGCAGGTCAGGTGGATTGGCCATGCTAAATTGCCAAAGAGTTCAGGGATGTGTAGGCCAGTTGCATTAGTCAGTGGAAATGTAAAGTAATGGGGTAGAAGAATGGGTCGGTGTGGACTTGTTGGGCCAAATGGCCTGTTTCCACACTGTAGAGATTCTCTGATTATTCTATGATGAAATGGTTTAAGATCTGGCACTTCCTTCTCAATTGACCTCCAACCAGGTTCTACATTCTTGAGCAGCTTTTTTAGGCTCCACTGTACTTTCAGTTACCACTCCGGTAAAACTCACTGGCTCATCCCGTTTTCCCACATCCATCTTCCTAGTGTTTTTTTCTAACCACTAACACTATGATTTCACAAGGCCTACTCTATTGCAGTGAAAATATTTAACCTTTTTAGCTTCTCAGTCCCCTTCACGGGTTTCGTTTTTACCCTGTGGTAAGCTATCCTTATGATCTTCACTGAGATCTGCTTTCCTTTTTCAACGTGAGGATTTCTCTTTTCCTCAGTTTCTATTCCTCGCTGACTGAAACTGATGTTGGAAGCCAAACTTTGATTTATGAACCAACTCACAACCATCAGCCATTTCAGCTGCTGATCTTGCTGTTTTAATTCTCTGCTCTTCCCCCTGAGTTCTCACTACCTCAGGAAGTGAAGTTTTGAACTCCTCCGACATAATGACCTCTCTAAGAGCGCGTATATATTTGATCGATTTTTGATGCCTTTATCCACCTATCAAAATTACTGTGATCCTTTCAAACTCAATGTAGGTTTGACTAGCGTCCACCCCCCCCTTAGATTCCTGAAATGTTGTCTATTGGCTTCTGGCTTAAGATAACTTTTGTCACCTCCTCATACTCCCTACATACCTCCTCTGATAGGGATGCAAATACCTCACTCGTTCTAGCTATCAGCTTTGATTGGATCAACAGCACTCATATGGTCACTGGCCACTTCATTTGTTTAGCCACTTTCCCAAATGAGATGAAAAAGGCTTCTACGTGGTTCTCATCAAATCTAGGCAATGCTTGGATATATGTAAACAGATCCCCACCAGGCTTTTGGCTGTGATGGGTTTGCTCATCGTCACTATCCTCCTCACCATTCTCTACCTTCACCTCCATCCTTTTACGTTGACTTTCCTGTCTATGCATCAATGACCAAAGTTCAAACTCTCTCTCTCTTTCTCCGACTGGGACAATACGTCCATCCTAGGGCAAGCCAAACAAAGACTTGCACGGGAATTCCTGGAGGTCTGGCACTCAACCCGGAACTCCATGAACAAACAACATAGAGTTAGACCCCATATAACAACTACTAAGAAACAGAACTGGACATGATACCACCCACCTCAGCAAACCGGGACACATAAATAGCAAGCAGGACAGAACGCCAGTGCTTCACCTGAGGCACACTGATGATGTCACCTAGTTTGGTGATGAAACATCTGCGAAACAAAACTTAACCAGCTCAGCGAGGAAGTCAGCCTCATCCACAACCTGATCTACAAATCTTCTCAAGAACCTCAGATTACATCGAAGTGTTAGCAATGAAGAGAATGTCAAGAGCCTTCAAGCAACTTTGCCAAGTTGTGTGAATGGGCAAATGTATGGCAGATCCAGGAAACCCTGGTTAAGTGTGAAGTTGCCACTTCAGTAAGAAAAGCAGAGTATTATTTAAATGATGATATATTGGGAAACGCTGATGTACAAAGGGCACCTGGTGCAAATGCCGACAGATGCAGCAAGCAATTAGAAAGGCAAGTCAAATATTAGCCTTCGTGGTCGGGGGGGGGGCTTGAGTACAGATGCGGGGAAATCTCACTGCAGCTGTACAGGGCCAAGGTGGGGCAAAGTGAATTTTGTGTGCGGTTTTGGTCTCTTTAACCTAAAGGGGAAGGCCTTTTCAGACTCAGCTGAAGAGGAATTTCTTCACCCATGTAAGGTATTGACCGTGTGGAACTGAGAAGGCTGTAGGAATCCAGTCTCTAAATATACTTTAAAAAGAAACAGGTAGGTTTCTAAAGAATATACAGGAGAGAGATTGAGAGAGAGTAAGACTATCCAGTTGGGATCGAAGATAGGCCATGATTATGTTGAATAGTGGAGCAGGCTTTGATGGACTGAATAGCCTACTCTGCCTCTTTTATACACTTCTCCGAACTGATATGTATCACAATCTGATATGTAAGGTAACATACTGTAGAGAGAAAAAGAGAGATATTCAACACTCTCCACTCAATATAAAATTTAGCACACTGTTGAGAGAGGGTGATATATTCCCCACATTATAAAGATAGAATACACCATATTGCACAGGGGTGATATGGTGACCACAGCCATAGAGTCATAGAGATGTACAGCACAGACACTGTTGAGAGAGGGTGATATATTCCCCACATTATAAAGATAGAATACACCATATTGCACAGGGGTGATATGTGACCACAGCCATAGAGTCATGGAGATGTACAGCACAGAAACAGACCCTTCGGTCCAACCCGTCCATGCCGACCAATCTACTCCCACCTGCCAGCACCCGGCCCATATCCCTCCAAACCCTTCCTATTCGTATAACCATCCAGATGCCTCTTAAATGTTGCAATTGTACCAGCCTCCACCACATCCTCTGGCAGCTCATTGTCCTATACAAAGCATTGATATATCTTCCACCGTTAATGCTTCGCCAATAATATGAATCATGCTACAAAATGTAGGTTAAAACTTTCTAAATCGGATATACAAACGTAAAATTCAATATGCTGTACAGACAGAGATATGTACCACACAGTCAGGTAGTGAGTAACTAATACACATCCTGGTGAAGAGTATCGGATATCTCTCACCACTGTCAGGTTTCTTCAGGTACCTTTAAGATAGCGAAACAGCTCAAGGAAGAATTAGGTTTCAAATCAGAGTGAGGAATCTAACTGTGAGAGGTTTTCGAGTTCAGTTTTCGAGAAAGAATCAGATTCTGGCCTGGAACTAACGGCTGATAAGTAAATTCAAAAAGACTGTTAAACAGGAGCTGCTTAATAGTTATCTGTCAGGGGAGGCAACAGCCTGTTGGGACTATCACTGGATTCGGCAAAAGTGAGGACTGCAGATGCTGGAGATCAGAGTCTAGATCAGAGGGGTGCTGGAAAAGCACAGCGGGTCAGGCAACATCCGAGGAGCCGGAAAATCGATGTTTCGGACAAAAGCCCTTCATCAGGAATTCATGTGTCTAGATTAGAGAGGTGCTTTTCCGGCACCACTCTAACCTAGACTATCACCGGACTGTTAATCCAGAGACCCAGGTAATGTCCTAGGGACCCAGGTCCACATCCTGCCACAGCAGATGGTGGAATGCGAATTCAATTAAACTATCTGAAATTAAGGGTCAAATAATAACCATAAATCCATTGTCAATTGTCAGAAAAACCCACCTAATGCCATTTCAAGAAGGAAAACTGCCATTTTTACACGGTCTGGCACTCACGTGACTCCAGGCCCACAGCAATGGGGGTTGACTCTTGACTGCCCTCTGGGCCACAAACGCTGCCTAGTCCATGTCCCGTGAATACATGTTAAAGATCCCATGAAACATCTTGCCTGAACAAGGCTCTGAGTAGGTGCTTGTAAAAGTGATGACTGAAGTAGGAAGCTCAGCTGAAAAGTGATTCGGGGAGCCCCCTTGTGGTGCAGTGGTAGTGTCCCTATCCCTGGGCCAAAAAGTCTGAGTTTAAGTCCTACCTGCTCAGAGGGTGTGTAACAATATCTGACTAGATTGACAGGTTAAATAAGAAAAAAAATTTGGGAAGTAATTCAGCATTGGTCTATATATGGAAAGGAATGTTAGGGTGCACATTAGATTAGAAGGACTACAATTGGTGGATTTTCTTTCCTCAGAGGGTCATGTGATTTTGGGACCCCAGACGGCAGTGGAAGCAGAGTTATAGAATCCCTACAGTGGGGAAACAGGCCCTGCGGCCCAACAAGTCCACACCGACCCTCCGACGAATAACCCACCCAGATCCGTTCACCCCTGACTAATGCACCTAACCAGTACATCCCAGGACAGTACGGGCAATTTAGCTCAGCTAATTCATCCTAACCTGCACTTCTTGCGGGAGGAAGCCAGAGCATCCAGAGGAAACCCACGCAGACACAGGGAGAATGTGCAAACTCCACACAGACAGCCGCCCGAGGTGGGAGTCAAACCCAGGCCCCTAGTGCTATGAGGCAGCAGTGCTAACCACTGAACCACCCAGCCACTGAGCCACTGTGCCTCATTGGATATTTTTAAGGCAGACGTAGACAGGTTCTTGTTAGGCAACAGAACAAGGAGTTACTAGGGACAGATGAGAACATAAAATCTGTAACAGAAACAAATCAACCTTGATCTTATTGAATGGCAGAGTAGGCTTAAAGGATAAAAAACATTACTGCCCCTAATTCATATGTTTGTATGTTCACAATGGCTTGCTGTTCATTGGCCAGGATGTATGTTACTGCAGAACATACAAGAACCACGATGCCATCCAAGGTAAAACAGCCCATTCAGTTGGCATTCACTCAAGGCTCTTTTCAAACCCATGACCTCTGCCACCAAGCACAAGAGGCAAGAAATCACTGCCACCTGCAAGTTCCTTTCCAAGCAAATCCTGGAGTCCTTCAGTAACACCCTTTTTGGGGATACCAATATCAGATGGACCGCAGTGGTTTAACAAGTCAGCTTACCACCACCTTCTGAAGAGCACTGAAAGAGCTGGCTTTGCCAATAGCGTTCACATTGCAGTGTTACGACGCGGGGCAAACCTCCCTGTTAATTTAAACAAGCAACACAGAAAAGATTTAACCTGTGCTGTAATCTGTTAAAATCCCAGAGGTAAGAAACTATTCCTAAAAGTCACTATTTAAAGTAAGAATTAACAGCTTTTGTTTTAAAGTCTAACAAAGAATATTTAATTAACAATTATTTGCAACTCCTTTCTCTAACCTATCTTTTACCACCCCTTGACAATTTAAGTCAGATAAAAGCCCCGATTATGATTTACCAAAAAAATTTCAAATTTCAAAACCAGCCAGCTTTCAAACCTTCTGTGTATCTTCCTCTGACTTTTTTTTTCTTCTTCTTAGGGATTTCTGTTTCACAGGTCATTGATAGATAAAGGTACCTTTAAGAGAGGTATTCTACAGGCAGTCTGCAGATGTTGGTGGCTTGGCAGTTCTCCTCCAACTGTTCAATTTTTTTCAGGTTTTATATTCCAAAGCATCAGTGTTAATATTGTCAAAATACTAAATTCAAACTTGATGGGAGTTTGGCATTTTGGGGCATAACTTAAACTGATTGGCCAAATTTGAATTTGTTTTTGTCTCCAGGCAACCCAGCTAATCTAGCTGTTTGACCAAATGTTACACCATTACCTTATTCAGAACACTTGGTGCTGTGTCACATAGTTCTGCTGGCCTTTAACTCTCTCAGAGGTTCGGTAACTCTAACACCTTCATAACACAGGGATGAATAAGGCAAATGGAGAGAGCAGTCCCACCAGCTGGACAACAGCGGAGAGATTTTGGAGATGTCAACACTGTCAAAGGTTACAGATCAGTGGGGAACAATGGAGGACACACAGTACACCCCCTGTCACAGTCACACAGGATGTAATTTGGTGCCTTTTGAGAAGAGCTGTTCCTGAATGTTTCACTGGCAAGGACACAAACCTCACAGGGAAGGGATTCAAAACATTGACTTGCCAGGAATGATAGGCATGTATATGAGAGGCAAGAACACATTCAAGGACTTTGGGTTAGCAAGGTAAGGTAGGAGATGGTGTTGCAACTTGCAAGGGCAGTACATTCAAAGGTTCTGTATGGAGAAGAATGATGGAAGCAGCTTTGAAGGAGAACTTGACCTTGAATGAATGGAGGATCGGTTTTGAGGGACCGAATGGCTTCCTCTGCATTGTTCTGCTCTGAGAGACCAGGGACATATGAAATGCAAGGCATAACGTATTACTGCAAAAATTAAAAGCAGGATTTTTAATTTTAAAAATGACTTCAACCAAATAGCATAATACGTTTTGCTAATTAATCTGTTCAGAGATGTACACTGACCGCAATCCGCTTACATTCTTAGAAGGTTTTAAAGATAAGAACATGAGACTATTTCATTGGAGTCTTATGTTACAGACTTTTAATTTTAAAATCATACATGTTGGGGGTCGGAAGAATGTCATTGCAGACACGTTATCGTGGATTAACTGATAGAGTTTAGAGGAGATTTGTCTTTATGTAATGTTTTATGTGTGTATATATATATATATATATATGGGAAGAAGTTAAGGTGAACTTATATGAAAGTTACCGGTATGTTAGGGTAATATGTTTAAAAGGGAGAGAAAAAAATGAAGCCATCTTTGAATTATGGTGGTTCATGTTTTTCTTAAGGATTGAGGTGTTATGAAGATGTGGGTGTACCTTTAAGAGAGTGAAGGACTTGGCTAGGACACCTAGTGCTGGAGAATTTACTAAGTAACATTTTGATGAAGAACAAATAGCACTTGCTGAGTAGCCGGGAGACAAAAACAAATTTGAATTCAGCCAATCAGTTTAAATTATACCCCGAAAAAAATACCAAACTCCAATCCAGTTTGAATTGAATACATTGACAATCTTAGAAGGCAATGGCAGGTATAAGACCGGGGGTGGGGGGGGGGGAGGTGGAGGGGGGTAGGTGGAATTGAGCAGTTGAGAGGAGAACTGCCAAGCCTAACATGTACCCAACTGCTTGAAAATAGCTCTCTCCTAAAAGTCCCTTCTCAACCAGTAATCTGTAATGCAGAAATTCCTAACAAGGAGAAAAGAAGACACAGGAAGTTTCGAAGACAAGAACCTACAGCTGCCTGGTTTTGTGATAAGAAGTGTTGTTTTGTAAAGTTTAATTGGGAGCTTTATCAAACTAGCATTATAGAAGGGAAGCTAAAAGATAGGTTGGAGAAAGAAATTGTATATAGTTGTTAGTTAATTATTCTCTGTTATACTTTAAGGTATAAAGTTGTTAATTTTTACTTTAAATAGTCCTTGGCCAATTGAATGTTTACAGATTACTGCACGGGATATATCTTTTCTGTGCTGTTGGTTTTACATTAAGCAGGAGGGTTTACCCCGCGTCATAACACTATACACCTCTGGACCAGGTGGGACTTAAACCCGGTCTCCGAGCCTAAAGGTAAGAACACTACCATTAGAATTTCCATGTTTGAGATGATCCTACCTCCCCTCTGGCTAATTGACTTTTTGTGTTTCCGTCGGAGGAGCACCGAGGGGATATGTCTAAGATACATGTTAGCTCTGGGTGGCTGGCTGGTTGAGTTGTAAAGGTAGCCTGGAGATGGTCACTTCTCAGATTTATTCTGCCCCTTGGGGGTGAGCTACTCCTACAAACACTGAACATCCATGTCTGATCAGACAGCCCAGCTCCAGGTCACCGGCTCGATGCCCTAGGTTAGGATGGGTGATTAGTGGCATTTCTCATGTTGCGTGACAAGTGAAGGACCTGTGTTTCACTTCAGTCGGGAAATGGTCACTAGAAATGAGCAGCTAAACAGGTCTCACGTGACTGGCGTGTATTTCCTGCTTTATCTACAGGGGGGGAAATACACACAAGGGATTGAGAAACTGAACCCACAGCTATTTAGACAAAGGGTAAATAATTTGTGTGTGAAGGATTTTTCCCCCAGCACGATAGTTTAATCTGGAAAAGAGAGCGGGATAATCTCCTCTGTTGAAGCAACGTCTGTAGAGAGTGCGAGTGAGTGCAGGATAAATCACGGGGGGGCAATAATGAGTGTGTCAGAGACATTAACACTTTTAGTCCATTTATTACACGTAAACATAATGGATAAAGGAAGCATCATAAAACAGAATCCCACACTTGGAAGAGGTAAGATATTTCCAGAAACATATGTATGGACAGCCAAACCGAATATATTAACCTTCAACCCTCTGGCTGGAACTCAGTCAATTTAATGTGTTTTAATTGTCTGTTGGAATAGACTGAACGTAGGTGTTAGGTAGGGAGTCGTACCAGTCCCTGATTTCCAACTCGAACATCTCACCGTCTCTCAGGTCTCTGGTGGTCAGTGTCTCTCCTTTTCTGGATCGCTGCACTGAGGGGGAAAGAGAAGGAACAGAAACCAGCCACAGACCCACATCCATTCAGGGCGAGTGACTGAGTGAGTGAGTGAGTAAGGGATTGCACAGGATGTGCACAGAAGGTTCACAGTCCAGCCAGAGGCCACTCAGCCCAACAGCAGGGATTGTCCTCGGTACCCAGCCCTTTCCTCCCAAAGCCCTGCTCGCTCCTGAGTCAATGCTTCTTCGAAAGCTGGAATCGGACCCGTCTCCAGCAAACTCTCAGGCAGACCATTCCAGATCCTGCATCAGGAAAAGTCCTCATACCCTCATTGGTTAGTTTGTCCGTCAGTGCTTCCTGGTTCATGACCTTTCCAACAATGGCTACACCTTATCACAATATCTTCACAGCCTTTCTTTCCAGGTCTGTGCCCTGCTGAAACAATGTGTACTAAGAGTTTGTTATAATTTCCTTGCTATTTTACTCTGCCTCTGTTTATACAGCCCATAGACTTTATAAAAGTCTTTCTCTTCATTAACTGAAGCAGATAAAGCTCCCATTCTCTCTCCTTCCACATCACCATGACAACTACACCCTTCATTTTACTGTCTCATTGTACTTTCTTCCTGTTCTTCCTACCAAAATATATCACATCATTCAATTTCATTACATTTGAGCTGCATTGATACTAATAATGTACAGTGGGTGACATGTACATGTGCTCACACTCAATATACTGAGAATCCCAACTAAAACAAAACAATATTGATGTGCCCAGCAGCTATGGATAAAGAAACTGAACATTTCAGATCAAATGATGTTGATCAGCAGCCAATATGTCTTGGGCAGCAGAGAAGCAAACTCTATATTGATAATTCTTCAATAGGTTAGATTTCCTACAGTATGGAAATGGACACTACAGCCCAATAAGTCCACAAAGGAGTGACCCACCCAGACCCACTCCCCTACTGTATATTTACTCCCGACTAAAGCACCTAACCTACCCATCCCTGACCACTACGGGCAATTTAGTATGGCCAGTCCACCCTAACCTGCACATCTTTTGGATTGAGGGAGGAAACCGGAGCACCCGGAGGAACCCCACGCAGACACTGGGAGAACGTGCAAACTCCGCACAGACAGTCGCTCGAGGCTGGGATCGAATCTGGGTCCCTGGCGCCGTGAGGCAGCAGTGCTAACCACTGAGCCCTCATTCAACTGCAGCTGTCTCTGTGGTGTGGGGACAGCTACACTGTTCTTAGGCACGGACTCCAGGATTTTGAGACAGTGACAGTGAAGGAACGCTAATATAGTTCTAAATCAGGGTGGAGTGTGGTTTGGAGGGGAGTCTGCAGGTGATGAATGCAGATTCCATAGAGTTAGCAAACAGCCAGGGCATCGCTGACCACTATCGAAATTTGGTAGCCATCAGGTTGTAGGTTTACTCGCTGAGCTGGGAGATGTGGTCTCAGACGTTTCATCCCCATGCTAGGTAACATCATCAGTGAGTCTCCAATGGTGTTCTGTCCCACTTGCTATTTATGTGTGCTATTTATTTATTTATGCTATTCTTTTGTGATGGATGATATCACTTAGAGTCACAAAGCACGGAAACAGACCCTTCGGTCCAACCCGTCCACGCCGACCAGATATCCCAACCCAATCTAGTCCCACCTGCCAACACCCGGCCCATATCCCTCCAAACCCTTCCTATTCATATACCCATCCAGATGCCATCTAAATGCTCTAATTGTACCAGCCTCCACCACATCCTCTGGCAACTCATTCCATACACGTACCACCCTCTGTGTGAAAAAGTTGGCCCTTAGGTCTCTTTTATATCTTTCCCCTCTCACCCTAAACCAATGCCTCTAGTTCTGGACTCTCCCACCCTAGGGAAAAGACTTTGTCTATTTATCCTATCCATGCCCCTCATAGAACATAGAACATAGAACAATACAGCACAGAACAGGCCCTTCGGCTTGCGATTTGTCCTAGCTTAAGCACCCATCCATGTACCTATCCAATTTCCGCTTAAAGGTCACCAATGATTCTGACTCTGCCACTCCCACAGGCAGGGCATTCTATGCCCCCACCACTCTCTGGGTAAAGAACCTACCCCTGACATCGCCCCTATACCTTCCACCCTTCACCTTAAATTTATGTCCCCTTGTAACACTCTGTTGTACCCGGGGAAAAAGTCTCTGACTGTCTACTCTATCTATTCCCCTGATCATTATAAACCTCTATCAAGTCACCCCTCATCCTTCGCCGTTCCAAAGAAAAAAGGCCTAGCACTCTCAACCT
>NC_057746.1:25755776-25774825 GCF_004010195.1 Chiloscyllium plagiosum | reverse complement strand
ACAAAATGAGGTCTTCAAAGATAGCACAATGTTTGGATTTGCCTATAAGTCGGAGAAAGTGAGGACTGCAAATGCTGGAGAGTTAGATTGGCGACTGTGGCGCTGGTGAAGCAGGTCAGGCGGTATCCAAGGAGCAGGACGTTTTGGGCATAAGCCCTCGGAATGTGGAGGGGGAAGGGGGATGACAGATAAAGAGAAGGGTGGTGGGGGTAAGGTAGTTTGGAAGGTAGGACAGGTCAAGAGGGCAGTGCCGAGATGGAGGGTTGGATCTTGGATGAGGTCGGGTGGGGGAGATGAGGAAACTGGTGAAGCTGACGTCGATGGCGGGTGGTTAAAGGGCCCCAAGGCGGAAGATGAGGCGTTCTTCCTCCAGGCGTCGGGTGGCTCGGATTTGGAGGTGGAGGAGGCCGTGGACTTGCATGTCCTTGTCAGAGTGGGAGGGGGGGTTGAAGTGGTCGGGGTTGTTTGGTGCGTGCGTCCCAGAGATGTTCCCTAAAACGCTCTACGATGTGGCGTCCTGTCTCCCCGAAGTAGATTAGATGACTTACAGTGTGGAAACAGGCCCTTCGGCCCAACCAGTCCACACCGACCCTCCGAAGAGCAATCCACCCAGACCCATTCCCCTACATTTACCCCTTCACCCAACACTATGGCTAATTTAGCATGGCCAATTCACCTAACCTGCACATTATTTGGACTGTGGGGGGGTGGGGGGAACTGGAGCACCCGGAGGAAACCCACGCAGACACGGGGAGAATGTGCAAACTCCATGCAGACAGTTGCCTGAGGCGGGAATTGAACCCAGGTCTCTGGCGCTGTGAGGCAGCAGTGCTAACCACTGTGCCACCCATAGAGGAGACCATGCTGAGAGCAATGGACACAGCAGCTGAGGTGGAGGAGCCATTCTACTCCAAGATATCCCAGATATCCTGCTATTTCCTCCCACATGATCAACAATGCCCTCCAGCGTATCTCCTCCACTTCCTGTACCTGTGCCCTCAAACCCCACCCCTCCAACTGCAACAAGGATAGGACTCCCTGGTCCTCACCTTCCACCCCACTAATCTCCAGATATACTGCATTATCCTCCGCCATTTCCACCATCTCCAGACAGACTCCACCACCAAGGGGATATTTCACTGCCCACCACAATCGGCGTTTCACAGAGACCACTTCCTTGTGAGGCCCACGCCCTCCACCAACCCAACCAACACCTTCCCTTGCCACCACAGGAATCCTGCACCCACACCTCCCCCCCCCTCACCTCCGTTCAAGGAACCAAAGGATCTTTCCACATCCGGCAGAGATTTACCCGCACTCCCATCCCCCTCGTCTACTGTGTCCGTTGCTCTCGATGTTGTCTCCCCTACATCAGGGAGACAGGACGCTAACTCGCGGAGTGTTTCAGAGAACATCTCGGGGACACACGCGCACCCAACAACCCCACCGCCCTGTGACCGACCACTTCAACTCCCCTTCCCAATCCGTCAAGGACACGCAAGTCCTGGGCCTCCTCCCCGCCAAACCCAAGCCACCCGACGCCTGGAGGAAGATCGCCTCGTCTTGGGGCCCTTCAACCACACGTGATCGACGTTGACTTCACCAGTTTCCAAATCTCCCCTGCCCCCACCTCATCCCAGATCCAACCCTTCCCACCGGCACCGGCCTCTTGACCTGTCCATCTTCCTTCCCATCCATCTGCTCCACCCTCTCCACCGCCTTTCACCTTCCCAGCTACCTTGCCCCCAAGCCCCACCCTCACACCCCCACTTATCTCTCGTTCCCCCTTCCCCCCCCTCTCCACTTTCCTAATGAAGGGCTTATGCCCAAAACGTTGACTCTCCTGCTCCTCAGACGCTACCTGGTTTGCTGTGCTTTCCCAGCAACACCCTTTCCGACGAGACATGCCTATGATTCAGCGGATCAGTGGGAATCCAGTAGAGGAGCATCATGGGTGTGTTTGATACTTACAGAACAATGTTGCTGGGACCATAGAAAATATTACGCCACCGATCACCAGCAACAGGACCAGCCTGCTCCAGGTCAAACTGGTAACACTGCATCCTGCATCTGAAATTACAAGCAACAAACGCATCAGGGAGATACTCAATATGAATTCAGAACCAATCACTTGAATTTACACAGCATCTTTAACAGGATCAAATACCTGCAGAGACATTACAGGAGTGATACAAGATCATAAGCGCATCATTAATCGGATTGGACGGACTGGTCTTTAGATCAGAGGGAAGCTATGGGGAGATCTACCTGAGCTGCCTAAAGTGACGAGGGGTCGAGGTCGGGTGAATGAAAAAGGCATGGTTGCCTGAGCAAAGGGGTCACTTAGTAAGTGGTGGAAACGGACAGCATTCACCCAGTGGATTGTGGGGGTCTGGAACTCACTGTCTGGAGGGATGGTCAAGGCACAGACCCACACTGCATTTGACAATTCTTTGACGTACCTGAAAATGCTGCAACGAACCAGGCCACAGGCCAAAGAAATTAACAGTGGGATTTAACTGGGCACCTCTTTTCTCGGGCATGTGGACGTGCTGCTGTTGGACTGGGGTGGACAAAGTTAAAAATCACACAACACCAGGTTACAGTCCAACAGGTTTATTTGGAAGCACTAGCTTTCGGAGCGACGCTCCTTCATCAGGTGGTTAAGATCAGTGCTCCGAAAGCTTGTGCTTCCAAACAAACCTGTTGGCCTGTGACCTGACGTTGTGTGATTTTTAGCACAGTCAGCACAGACAGGGTGAGCCACACCATGACCTCCTACACTATAAACCGTTCAGTGGTTCTCCATAAGAAGGAGGAAAGGGCCATACAGATGCAGAGGGATTTCAGAGCGGGATCCCTGGACCCAGGCACGGCCACACGTTGAAATCATAGAAATTGAAGAGGGGACAAAGGCATGAGGGCACAGATTACAGGCATTGGCGGGGCAGCTGTTACAGGCAGAGGGCAGCTGTTACAGGCAGAGGGCAACTGGGACAGGCAGGGAGCAGCTGGGACAGGCAGAGGGCAGCTGGGACAGGCAGAGGGCAGCTGGGACAGGCAGAGGGCAGCTGTTACAGGCAGAGGACAGCTGAGGCATTGGCGGGGCAGCTGTTACAGGCAGAGGGCAGCTGTTACAGGCAGAGGGCAGCTGGGACAGGCAGAGGGCAGCTGGGACAGGCAGAGTGCAGCTGGGACAGGCAGAGAGCAGCTGGGACAGGCAGAGGGCAGCTGAGACAGGCAGGGAGCAGCTGGGACAGGCAGAGGGCAGCTGTTACAGGCAGAGGGCAGCTGGGACAGGCAGAGGGCAGCTGTTACAGGCAGAGGACAGCTGGGACAGGCAGAGGGCAGCTGGGACAGGCAGATGGCAGCTGGGACAGGCAGAGGGCAGCTGGCACAGACAGAGAGCAGCTGGGACAGGCAGAGAGCAGCTGGGACAGGCAGAGGGCAGCTGGGACAGGCAGAGAGCAGCTGGGACAGAGAGAGAGGAGCTGGGACAGAGAGAGAGCAGCTGGGGCAGAGAGAGGGGAGCAGGGGCACACATATCATGCTGACACAGACAGAGAGCAGCAGCAACAGCTGTACTGACCTACCTCAGTGCGATTGTACTGTTCAGCACAGCCTGCCCTGGGTGTGAAAGACAGGATCACCACATGTTCAAGCCTGTGATCTGCTGTCTGTTCATTTTTGCTTTTAAATGATTACCTTCTGATTGGATATTGTTCATTGACGTGTTCTGAACTGTTCTCTCTCGTGTCTGGAGCAGGCGAGACTTGAACCTAGGCCTCCTGACTTAGGGATGGGGTCACTACCACTGAACAAAGCCATGAGAAGCTGACTATCCATTGGTCACTGCAGCCAACCATGTACTCTAGCACCAAAGAGGAAGATCTGCCTTTTGATCAGAGATTGTTTCCCTTCAGTGAATCTTCCCCACCTTGGTTATCACCAGGCCTGGTTCCTACTTCCTGCTCAGTCAGCCATGCTTCCAAGTTGCACACTTACAGACTTGAGGACTCGATGTTCCGGTGCGGTGCCCAGGGAACACTGGGTCTTTCAGGTGACAGCATACCATCAAAGTGCTGTCCGTTCTCTCAGGTCGATGTGTAAAATCCCAAAACAAAGGGACATTTAAAATTCCAGGGAGCAAACAGGAAAATGGGGTCAATACTGTCAATTAGCAGAAAGTGAGGATTGAAGGTGCTGGAGATCAGAGTCGAGAGGGTCTGTTGGAAAAACACGGAAGCCTCTTCCTCAGATACCTACCCTGAAGAAGTTCTCCTCCTCTCTCTCTCTCGCTCTACAAGGATCTCAGTGAGTCTACTCTCAGCCCTCACTTCCCCCCAGCCCCACCCCCTCCCATTTATGTCTCCACACTCCCCCCCCCCCCCCACCCACAAGCCTCATTCCTCATGAAGGGCCTATGCCTGAAACGTCGACTCCCCAGCTCCTCGGATGCTGCCTGACCCGCCGTGCTTTTCCAGCAACACACTCTCGACTCAATCCTCTCAATACAAACTTGATTGGTCAGACGTCCGGTTTCTGCACTGGAACGTTATAAAATGCTCGCAAGTTAATGTTAAGAAGACGGGGGAGGGGGATGTTTGTCTATTTCTGCCTGTCAATCCTATGTATAGATTTTTACAAACATATTAAAGGGAACACTCCGGAACTAGGGAACAGGAAGCTGCCGAGAAGGTACGTTTCCCAAATGGGTTTGTACCTATCCACAGGTTTGGGGATCTACGGTAGGTCTTGGAATGTGTTCCCCACATTCCAAGGGGGGGGGAATGGTGACAACTGTACCTACATCACTCCATCTGACCAACTCCTGCACAAGTGTGAGATTTCCAGTTCCAACTCCCTACTTTAAGGACTATACCAGGAATCATTTATTGTTCGAGGGCAGAACATTTTCTGGCATTTATCCAAACATAGCTGTTACCTATTTGAACCAAACTCCTCCACCAGTCAGTAACACAACCCAAGGCCTGGCCTTCTCAGAGTAACCCTCACATTCTTGTTATAAGGAGGCGATTTTCACTTACATCAATGAGTAAGGAGCCCCCATGTTAGATTTCCACAAACTGTTCTCCACCAATTTCAATCCAGGTTGAATAGCCATTAGAACTGGGAATCCAACCAAAGTTATCCTCCCTCATCTGGGAACCAAAGTCAACTGGAGCTTCCCTGTTATTATTCTTCTTGCCGTTTACTCATTCAACTCAAATCTTGGGCTGTATGGTTCAGAAGAACCTCATGATAAAAAAAACCTTCTGATTATCCAGAAGTGAATTCAATGAAGTTAAAATGACGTGAAGCTCTGCTGAATCACTTCAGCTAGGCCCACGGTTGAGATGGCAATCACAATGAAGGGACATAAAGAAGCCATTTCCATCAAATGAAGCTCAAAGCCCTGTCCCATGCAAATGAAAGGGTTCAGAAAAGAGTTACAAGGATGTTGCCGGGGTTGGAAGGTCTGAGCTACAGGGAGAGGCTGAACAGGCTGGAACTGTTTTCCCTGGAGGCGTCGGAGGCTGAGGGGGTGACCGTATAGAGGTTTACAAAATCATGGAGGGGCATGGATAGGATAAATAGGAAAAGTCTTTTCCCTGGGTACTAGAGGGCAAAGGTGAGGGGGAAAGATGTAAAAGAGACCTAAGGGGCAACATTTCCACGCAGAGGGTGGTACGTGTATGGAATGAGCTGCCAGAGGAAGTGGTGGAGGCTGGTACAATTGCAACATTTAAAAGGCATTTGGATGGGTATATGAATAGGAAGGGTTTGGAGGGATATGGGCTGGGTGCTGGCAGGTGGGACTAGATTGCTATGACTCTATGACTCTCTGACTCTATGACTCTATGACTCTATGACTCTATGACTCTCTGACTCTATGACTCTATGACTCTATGACTCTATGACTCTATGACTCTCTGACTCTCTGACTCTCTGACTCTCTGACTCTATGACTCTCTGACTCTATGACTCTATGATTCTCTGACTCTATGACTCTCTGACTCTCTGACTCTATGACTCTATGACTCTATGACTCTATGACTCTGTGACTCTATGACCTGCATTTCTGAAGAAACAATTGATGCACACCAAGTTCCAAACAGCGAAGGTTGCAATCACAAGGACAGACATGAAGCATGAAGCAACAGCATCACTTAGACCAATTATTCAACACCGAGGCTGTTAATCTACACATTAATAATTACAAGTATTACAAACATGTCATCTGATACCATTGGTTTTTTATGAAAACATGTTTTGAAAGGATATTTCTGTGGTAAAAGTTGTGCACAGGAAGTTAAGCTGAAATGTTTTCTGCACAGTACATCATCAGAGACAAAAAGAGGTGCCGATGCTGGAATCCAAAGTAGACAGGCAGGAGGCTGGGAGAACCCAGCAAGCCAGGCAGCGTCAGGAGGGGGAGAAGGCAACATCTCGGGTGTAACCCTTTTCTGAACATCACGTCTGTCACAGCGGAATATTTTGAATCCTATCGAACTATGTTTCAGTCTCAAATCACAAAAAAAGAGACTTTTAGAATATACGTAGCCCTGGGCAACAGAATGGATCTTTCTAAGGCACTGAAGCAGTGCTTCTTGCCTCAACGGGCCTCAAAATGGAGGAATGTGGATTGATAATGGCAGCATTTAGAAAGCTGACTGCCTCAGGCAGAAGACAATACGAGTTTCGCCTCAAGGCCAAGACTACTCAACTCCTAAAGTTTGAAAGATTACTTACTAGAATGGAAAGAGACACTTTAATTGTTGAAACTGTATTATGCTTTGATTCATTCATGGGATGCCGGCCTCGCAGGCTGGGCCCAGCATTTAATTGCCCGTCCCTAGTTGCCCCCCTTGAGAAGGTGGTAGTGAGCTGCCTTCATAATCCGCTGCAGTCGATGATGTGGTGCAGAACCCCAAGAAGCAGGCTCTGAGGAAAACGTCGCTGAGACTTGAAGATCATTGATTAGATAGTACGCACCAAGTGCTCTTCTTGACCGTTTGACGGGGGACAGTGCATAACATTACCATTTCATTGGCCACTCCCCACTTAGCAGGCATCTTGAAGTAATTTGCCAGCGTGCCGTGGTCCGTTGTCAGAGATGATCTGCTCCATGGCACAGAAGGAGTTGAAAGTAGCAGGCTGCGTGTCAGCAAGGGTTGCACTCACGTTGCGGCTAAGTCTTCAAACAATGGGAAATTTGGAGAAGGAATCTACCTCAAAGATGTCATCTTCGCCTTGCACCATAAACAAGGTGTGGGCTCTTTTCATCCAGGGGATAGATGGAACGTGGATCTGGAAGCTCTCTCTCCCTTGCTGCTGGGGTTGCTGCGTTTGGCATGTCTCACGAGCCATTGAATATCCTGACTCATCCCAAGCCAGGCCATAAGGAACGAAAGAACAGTACAGCGCAAGAACGGGCCCTTCGGCTTACGAAGGCAGCGCCGACACATAACACCTGTCCAAACTAAAACACCTTTGGCCTGGATAAAGTCTATTCTCGGTCTTTTCCCATATCTGTCAAGATGCCTCTTAAATGTTGCCATTGTAACCACCTCTGGCAGCACATTCCACACACTTACCATCCTCCTACATCTCCTTCAAACTTCACCCCTTTTACCTTCAACTAATGTCCCTTAGCAACTGGCGCTTCTACCCCAGGAGAAAGACTGTCCATTCAGCCCATGCCTTTTGTAGTTTGGTAAACATCTACCAGGTCACCCCTCAGCCTCTGACGTTCATGTGAAAACAAACCAAGTTTGTCCCATCTTTCCTCAGAGAGAATACCCTCCAAACACAGCAACGTCCTGGTAAACCAGTTCTGGACCCTGTCCAAAACCTCCACGTCCTTTTTGGTCGTGTTGTTGTCCCATTTCCCTCCTCAAAACGCTCAGAGACACAGTATAGTTTTACCTCCTTCATCTTTATTCCGGGCCCTGGAGGGAGAGAGAGAGAGAGAGAATGATCACCTATGTGCACAGGGACATGAGTTTCCGGTCTTCTCTTAAAAAGCAGTTGCTTAATGATTTATATAATCATTTTACAGGGAGGAGCATCCATATAAGGCAATGTACATATTAATTGGGTGACCGTTACAATCAACGAGTATCAATAGCAGAGACCAAGGCCTTTACTGTGATACAATGAATGTTCTTAACCTTGTTAACTGGTGGTAGGCTGAGAGGGGTGGCACAGTGGTTAGCACTGCTGCCTCACAGCACTCGGGACCCGGGTTCAATTCCCACCTCGGAAAACTGTCTGTGTGGAGTTTGCACGTTCTCCCCGTATCGGCATGGGTCCCCTCCGGGAGCTCTGGTTTCATCCCACAGTCCAACCATGTGCAGGCCAGGTGAATTAGTCATGTTAAATTGCCCATAGTGTTAGGTGCATTAGTCAGAGGTGGGTGGGTTACTTTTTGGAGGGTCAGTGTGGACTTGTTGGGCCGAAGGGCCTGTTTCCATTCTGTAGGGATTCTAGTCTAATCATTCTCGGAGACAGTGCAAATGCTAATGCCCTAATCCTGGGGAATCAACTGAATCATTATGCAAATGATTCAGTTGATTCCCCGGCATCTGGGTTGGCACAAAATCTTTTACAGTCACAGAGATGTACAGCACGGAAACAGACCTTTCAGTCCAACCCGTCCATGCCGTCCAGATATCCCAACCCAATCTAGTCCCACCTGCCAGCACCCGGCCCATATCCCTCCAAACCCTTCCTATTCGTATACCCATCCAGATGCCTTTTAAATGTACCAGCCTCCACCACATCTTCTGGCGGCTCATGTACAAAACAGTAGTTGCTGCTCCTGGAATTTGAGGAAATCACCTCCAGCACCGAAAATACCTAAAAAAAAGGAGCAGCTGTTACAGCCAGAAATGTTTCCCGTCCTCCATCTTGGATTACCCAGAATCCTTTTTTTTTCTTTTTCTGAATGGGAAAGATTGATGGATACTTTAATTTGATCGTAGTAGCAAATGAGATATTCCCATTTAATGTTTTAGCATTACAGTGTGACGGCCAGAAATGTACGCAATATTCCAAACGTGTCCCGACTAAACTTCTACAAGCTGACTTGACAATTTTACACTTCAACCAAAGAAGGCAAGCATGCCATACGCCTTCTTGACCATCTTATCCACAGTGTTCACACTTTCAGGAAACTGTGTACCTGCATGCCTAGTTCCCTTTGTATATTAATGTTTCTAAGGGTTCTCCCATTTACTGAATACTTCCCTCCTGTAATAGACCTTCATGTGCTCGCTGTTTTGATAGTTTAATAGACCCCGTGACCCTGGTGTCAAACAGTCACAATCAGCTGATGTAATGCTTTCGGTATTAGGCCTCATTTACCCTTGAAAATGATTTGCTGTGATGTGCCAAGTTTCACCACTGTATTGCCAAAATAACTGAATCATCTCCGTACCTCTTCAATACACTCAGATCTAATCTGAAATCATGGTTAGCCCAGTTGGCTAGCCAGCTGATTCGCGATGTGGAGCGATGCCAAGGGCACGGCTGGTGTTGACATAATTATTGTGTGCTTTCGTCCACCTGTCGCACTTAAAGTGGCTCCAGGAGAAAGGGAGGACTGCAGATGCTGGAGATCAGAGTCATGAGGTGCGGTGCTGGAAAAGCACAGCAGGGTCAGGCAGCATCCGAGGGGCAGAAGAATCAACGTTTCCGGCATAATTCATCATCATTCGTGATGAAGGGCTTATGCCCGAAACGTTGATTCTCCTGCTCCTCGGATGCTGCCTGACCCGCTGTGCTTTTCCAGCACCACACCTCTCGTCTCTGAGTGGCTCCAGTTAAGATGGAATCTGAGACTTCCATTCGCTGACGGTCCTAAGAGACCAGTCTCTTCCATACATCAGCCCTGCCATCCCAGCAACCAGTCTGGGAAACCTTCGCTGCCCTCCCCAGATAAGGAGACCAGAACTGCACGCAGTACTCCAGGTGCCGTCTCACCAAGGCCCTGTACAATTGCAGCCGGACATCCCAGCTCCGGTACTCAAATCCTGTCGCTATGGAAGGCCCACACACCACTTACCTTCTTCATTGCCTGCTGCACTAATAAAGCTTCAGCGACTGGTGTAGAAGGACACCCTGTTCTCTCTGTACCTCACCCTATCCCAAACTGTCGCCATTCATTCATCAACCATCCTGTTTTTGCCACCAAAGTGGATAAATCCACATTATACTGTATCTGTCACGTACATTTTGTGTACAAACTTCTGTTTCACTGCCAAAGTGCTAAGGGATTGACCTTACCGCTAAATACGACCTGAGTAACTCAATCCTGAAAAGAGCCCAGTCTACCTCAGCTTGGCCTGGAAGGGTGCGGCACCTCAAAGAAAAACGACCATCGAACAGGTGAAACTAACCATTTCATTGCACCACGAGCCAGCGGCAGCACCAGGAGTTTGCTCCATTTACACGATGCTGCTATCAGACCACAAACAATGTACTCTAAGCATTATCAGTGCTGGCGTAACATCAAGTACACAGACTAAACACCCAAACCACTGGTGGACCACATCAAACAGTCAACCCTTCAGCTGTCACTGCCAGCCAGAGTACTGGTGGTACTCAGTTAGGCCAAACCCATATCTCAGAACATAGTTTCCCAGTTTATTGGGTCTCCATACTTGGGCGGCACTGACTGAAATGATGAGATTACTTACAGTGTGGAAACAGGCCCTTCGGCCCAGCAAGTCCACACTGACCCGCCGAAGCGCAACCCACCCCCTTACATTTACCCCTTTACCTAACACTATGAGCAATTTACCATGGCCAATTCACCTGATCTGCACATTTTTGGACTGTGGGAGGAAACCGGAGCACTCACAGGAAACCCACGCAGACACTGGGAGAATGTGCAAACTCCACACAGAGAGTCGCCTGAGGCGGGAATTGAACCCGGGTCTCTGGCGCTGTGAGGCAGCAGTGGTCCACTATCCAAGAAACACTCCAAACACCAACTGAAGCTTTTCAATCAACTTGCAAATCAGGGCAGGACTTACACACGGAATGGTAAGGTCCTAGGGAGTGTTGCTGAACAAAGAGACCTTGGAGTGCAGGTTCATAGGTACAGGAGTTGGGAGGTCATGTTGCGGCTGTACAGGACATTGGTTAGGCCACTGTTGGAATATTGTGTGCAATTCTGGTCTCCTTCCTATCGGAAAGATGTTGTGAAACTTGGAAGAGTTCAGAAAAGATTTACAAGGATGTTGCCAGGGTTAGAGGGTTTGAGCTATAGCGAGAGGCTGAATAGGCTAGAGTTGTTTTCCCTGGAGCGTCGGAGGCTGAGGGGTGACCTTACAGAGGTTTATATAATCATGAGGGGCATGGATAGGGTAAATAGGCAAAGTCTTTTACCTGGAGTGGGGGAGTCCAGAACTAGAGGGCATCAGTTTGAGGTGAGAGGGGAAAGACTTAAAAGGGATCTCAGGGGCAACTTTTTCACGCAGAGGGTGGTACGTGTATGGAATGAGCTGCCAGAGGATGTGGTGGAGGCTGGTACAATTCCAGCATTTAAGAGGCATCTGGATGGGTATATGTACAGGAAGGGTTTGGAGGGATATGAGCCAAGTGCTGGCAAATGGGACTAGATTAGGTTAGGATATCTGGTCGGCATGGACGGGTTGGACCGAAGGGTCTGTTTCTGTGCTGTACATCTCTATGACTCACTTGCACATACCAGAAGCTGCTTATATTTGTATACAGGGCTCAGTCCTCTGCAGCTAAAAGGGACTTTGTCCAAGCACTATACTCTTTAACTCAACCAATAGTTCAGAAGACACTGTCAATTAGCAGATTGGTGAATGTAACTTGACTTGCCCTACTTGAGTTTAAAGTTAAAGTTAAAGCTTGGGTTATGTGCTTCTTGCCCAATCTCTTTGGCAATGCCTTGGCCATTAGCACACAATTGCCAACCAATCAGCATCCTGTTTCTCACCCAATAAAAATCACCGTTTAATTGAATAAAGATTCGTGCACCTTGTGTCTCTCACTGTGTCTCACACCTGCGCACACACCACCATGGGTGCTGGGGAAAAAATAAGCACTACCGCACTTAGGTGGTAGTGTAACAAAAAAAAAGAGAAAAAAAAGAAAAAAAAACACAAAAACAAAAAGAAATAAAAACCACCGTTTCTGTGAAATGTGGCATTCTTGCCTTTCTCCTGATGAGTGCAACCACTTTGCAACGTGTCTTTTTTTTCAATAACCATCAAAGTCTGGAATTCCCAGCAATCTGCATCAAAATATGACTTTGTGCATGTAATACTTGCAAATTGTAACATTGTAATATCAGCCGTCTCTCCCTTCAAGAATGGTCTCTACGTCAAACATTCCCTGCAATAAGACATCTCAGCAACACAGAGCATGGGAATTTCACTTAACTCTTGGAAGTACAGACAAAACTCACCTTTTCACTGTACCTAGGTTCATGTGACAATCGTAAATCAAATTAAAACAGACATTCACAATCCTTTCTCAGATGGCCCAACAATGCAGCTTTATCTCTTCACTCTATTAAGAGATTATGCTCTATTTCAAATATTAATGTTGATCCACGTAGCTAGTGTCGATGTGCACAGACCGCATTAGAAAACCCACCGTCAGTGGAAAGAGGGTGTAAACTTCACCGGCAAAAGGTCATCCATAGACCAGAGCTTACCATCGATAGTTAATGTATAGTGAGCTTGGATAGAGCTGACAGGATTAATTGCGATGCAAGTATACATCCCACAGTCACCTTCCCCAGCATTTAGAATGATGAGACTTTTGCCCCCCTTCTATTAGCCGGTGATGTTCAGAGATGCTCCCTCCATCTTTCTGCCATTGATACTCATGAGACTGTCCGGAGACATTACAGGTCAGCATGATGGTTGAATGGAGGAAGCTGGAGGTGCTCAATATGGAAGATTCTGATAGCTTATCTGAAAGGGAGAAATACTCATTAAAGAATTGTCCTATCCCTGAACCTATTCTTCACAGCACTAGCAAATGTGTACAGAAGGAAGAGTATGTATTTACACAATGTCTCCTTCGAAGTGTTTCCCAACCAGTTTTATGGGACAGTTGCATCAGGAACATGGTAGTGAATTTGTCGACAGTTTAGTCACAGTCAGGAACACGATGAAGGGTGTGATGATACGGTTTCAAAGCAGTTAGAAGAATGTTCACTGGGAAACCAGTACGATTTTCTGGTCTTCTCTCCAAAGTGGGGATCCTCAGTCTCATCCCAAACTAATGGGGTTGGCAGTGGGGCCACGCTGTCATCAGGAAAATGGCTCCTTCAACAAGACCGCACCCCTTCCAGCAATGTGCTGCTGGGTCACTACATTAGGTCTTGAAGAGACAGATTTGACTCAAAATATCAATTTTTCTGTCTTTGCAGGTTCTGCCAGACCTCCTGAGTATTTCCAGCACTTTCTGTCTTGGATTAATCCATTTTGCCAGTAATCCTTTTACTCGTCAACTTAACAAGAGCATTGTGATTTGACGGGTCAAACTTTTGACGGGTTAATAAATTGGATTCTGTTGTCTCATTGACGTCTTGTCAAAGATACCAGATTGGTACAGAAATGTAGTGCCTCTCAGAGCAAGCTGATGGTATTACAATACCTTGGTGCCTACGGCGGTTACTGAAACCAAATTGCTTTTTCTCTTCATTCACAAGATGTGGGTGTCACTGGCTGGGCAGCATTTATCGTCCATCCCTAGTTGCCTTTGAGAAGATGGTGGTGAGCTACCCTCTTCACCTTCCACATTAACAGTGATAGCAGAGAGTGACACATTAACAATGGGGAGATGGTGGGCATAGCGATCCAGAGACTCAGGTAATGTCCTGGGTACCCACATTCGAAAGCTGCCATGGCAGATGGTGGAGTCTTATTAAAATTATTAAAAATTGGGAGTTGGAAGAGGTTGCAAGGGCGATCTGAAGGATCGGGGCCGGGGGGGGGGGGGGGTGGGGAATGGGGGAAACAGTACCATTCCCTCACCCCAGCTCATCCATCAAATTGAAAGCTGGTGAAAGGAAGAGCTCATTAACTAGTTAGTTAAGAACTTCAATTGGCCTGCAGGTAAATGGGCAGCCTGACCAGCATCAACATACCTCGCGGGGCAGGCAGGTGGCTGTCCGGATGCCTGGTACAAGTTTCACAGGTGAAAGGGCCAGCTGTAATGCAGCCAAAATCATTGACGATAAAAAGGGTACAAGGAGTCTGCAAATGGATACAGGTGAGTTGTGTGAGTGGACAGTTATAAGATTGCACACCTTAGCAGGAAGAAGTGAAGATGAAGAGTAGATATTACTTAAATGGAGAAAGTCTGCAGAAAGCTGAGGTTCCGAGAGAACCGGATGTCCGTGTACGTCAATCATGAAAGGTTAGTAGGCAGTTGATGACAGCACGATGGCTCAGTGGTTAGCACTGCTGCCTTGCAGTGCCAGGGACCCAGATTCGATTCTAGCCTCGGGGGACTGTCTGTGTGGAGTTTGCACGTTCTCCCCGTGTCTACATGGGTTTCCTCCCACAATCCAAAAATGTGCAGGTTAGGTGAATTGCCCATAATGATAGGTGCATTAGTAGGGGAATGAGTCTGGGTGGGTTACTCTTCGGTAGTTCAGTATGGACTTGTTGGGCCGAAGGGCCTGTTTCCACACTGTAGGGAATCTAATCATAAAACTAGATGGAAGCACAAGTTGTGAGGAGAAAACAAAGAGGTTTCGGGAGATTCAGACAGGCTGAGTAAATGGGCTCGCACATGGTAGATGAAAGATCACACAAATGTTTCTGTAGATGTACACTCTGACTTGCTGTAGTGATGTAGCAGTCAATAAATTGAAACAGGGGATAAATGTGAGCTCATCCACTTTGGCAGGAAGAACAGAGATGTAGAATTTTTTTTAAACAATGAGAAATGTGGGTATATTTTGAGAGAGTTAAAAGCAGCAGAACTACCGATCACAGCACCAAGTGTTCTCAATAAGGCAACAATCTATGTAACGCTGAGTCAAACAACTCAATTAGCTCATTGCCTGGAGACGAAAACAAATTGAAATTTGGCCAATGAGTTTAAATTATATCCCAAACCCCAATTCAGTTTGAATTTAGTATATTGACAATCTTAAAAGCCAATGACACAATCCGATGCTTTAGGGGTATAAGACCAGGGAAAATTTAACAGTTGAGAGGAGAACTGACCAGCCCAGCATGTAAACAGACTGCCTGATAATAGCTCCCTTAAAAGTACCTTTTCGATCAGTAACCTGTGACGCAAAAATTCCTCAGAAGAAGAAAAGATGACACAGGAAGATCTAAATAGAAGGCCAAAAGCTGCCTGGTTTTGTGGTAAGAAGTGTGGTTTTGTAAATCTTAATTGGGAGTTTTATCGCGCTAGTATTATAGAAAGGAGGGTAGAAGAGAGGTTAGTTAATTATTTTCTGTTATACTTTAAGAAATGAAGTTGTTAAAATTTTATTTTAATTAGTTCTTGGCCACTTGAATCTTTACAGATTACTACATGGGATAAATCTTTTCTGTGTTGCTGGTTTTAAATTTAGCAGGAGGGTTTACCCCACGTCGTAACAGAAATTTGGAAGTGTCGTAGTTCAAATATTATCCATGTCAGTAAGTCACCAAAATCTAACATGAAGCTGTAATAAGAATTTAGAAAGGCAAATGACATGTTGGTCTTTATTACAACAGATTTAGATTTGATTCTTTACACTGTGGAAACAGGCCCTTCGGCCCGACCAGTCCACACCGACCCTGAGAGGAGGGTGGGGGTAGGGAGAAAGTACCATAGAGCACAATAGGTGAATGGGGGTGGGGATGGAGGTGATAGGTCAGGGAGGGGGGTGGGGGAAGGTAGCAAAGAGTACACTGGGTGAACGGGGGTGACCTATCACCTCCATTCCCATCCCCATTCACCTATTGTGCTCTATGCTACTTTCTCCCCCGACTCCCCCCTCACTCCTCCCTCCACCATTTATCTCTCCACCCTGCAGGCACTCGGCCTCTAGTCCTGATGAAGGGCTTTTGCCGGAAACGTCGATTTCCCAGCTCCTCGGCTGCTGCCTGACCTGCTATGCTTTTCCAGCACCACTCTGATCTAGAATCTGGTTTCCAGCATCTGCAGTCCCTGTTTTTACCTATTATCCATAGCTGGACTGCTTGAATGATATTATTGTGTAGGTTGATGGAGAGTATATAAAGACCCTAGTCTGAAGGAGTTAAATGGTGAAGGATGAATGATCCATTGGATGGGAAGACGTCAACGCGACCAGTGTACTTTTTTTAATAAGGAAGGTTGTGTCACCCCAGCGTGAAACAACACACTCCGATTCTGGATCCACTCTTTGTAATACCACTCGATACATTCCACTGGTAAACCTTTGCCGTCTTATATTGATCCTCATCAACTCCAGGGAAGAACGTAGAGCTTCCACGGGCACGGTAGGATTCCATTTTGCCATTACCTGCGAACAATAATAGAAGCAGTGATTGTCACAGGCTGTATACCCAGTGTAGAGCCTGAGTTTGATGTTGTTTCATGTGATGAGATTGGACCTGTGATACATCATCGCTTTACTGCAAAGGCACAGGTCCATGTGGCTTGTTTTTTGGGTATAATCTCCACCTATTGCATGCAATTCTGGTCTCCTTCCCATCGGAAATATCTCGTCAAACTTGAAAGGGTTCAAAAACGATTTACAAGGATGTTGCCAGAGGTGAAGGACTTGAGCTACAGGGAGAGGCTGAACAGGCTGGGGCTTTTTTCCCTGGAGCGTCGGAGGCTGAGGGGGCGAGCTTATGGAGGTTGATAAAATTATGAGGGGCATGGATAGGATAAATAGACAAAGTCTTTTCCCACACGGTCAATCCACACTAACCGACACATCCCTGAACACTTTGGGACAATTTAGCACGGCCAATCCACCCTAACCTACACATCCCTGAACACTATGGGACAATTTAGCACGGCCAATCCACCCTGAGAGGCTGAACAGGCTGGGGCTTTTTTCCCTGGAGCGTCGGAGGCTGAGGGGGCGAGCTTATGGAGGTTGATAAAATTATGAGGGGCATGGATAGGATAAATAGACAAAGTCTTTTCCCACACGGTCAATCCACACTAACCGACACATCCCTGAACACTTTGGGACAATTTAGCACGGCCAATCCACCCTAACCTACACATCCCTGAACACTATGGGACAATTTAGCATGGACCATCCACCCTGACCTGCAAAACTGTGGGAGGAAACTGGAGCATCCGGAACAAACCCACACAGACACTGGGAGAACGTGCAAACTCCACCAGACAGTTGCCCGAGGCAGGAATGCTAATCACTGAGCCCTTGTACTGCCCCTGAAAGGTGCGCCTTCAAACTTATCTCTTTGACCCAACTTTGACCTGGAAGATCATCTTCCTCTGTGACCTTATAGCAAAAAAGTGCTTTATTGATACCATCCTGAGTGATGTCAGATCGCCATGGCATTTTCCTCTGTTCAATGCGTCATCTGGACCTCAGAATAAACAATGAACTGTGGTTACAGGAGATTCTGAGACCAATAGAAACAGACGTTGCTGGAGAAACCCAGCAGGTCTGGCAGTGTCTGCAGAGAGAAAGCAGAGTTAACATTTCGAGTCCAGTGACTGTCTCCAGAACACATCTTTTGTAATATAAACCTAAGCCTCTGCTGTTAAACTGTAGTTAACCTTAATTGTTAAAAAGTGTCAAATTAGTTTGTGCCTTTTGTAAACTGTTGAGGCGCCTGTATGCGTGTGTTTTTGCGTTCTTGTAGGTTTGTGGGTTCATGTGAGAGTACATGTAAGTGATGTTTGTATGATTCACTGGCATCTGGAGACTCACATCTGCCTGGTGTTTGGTGTCTGCAGTCTAACGTCTGGCTGATGACTGCAGTCTCATGTCTGGCTAGTGTCTGGTGTCTACAGTCTCATGTCTGCCCTGGTGTCTGGTGTCTGGAGCCTCATGTCTCCCTGTTGCGGGTTGTGTGTTGCGTATCACGCAGCATCCGGTCAATGCAGAAAATCCACCAGACATATACTAATGATCGTAATCTCTTTCTCTCGTCCAGCTCCAGTACAATTGAGTTTCCTGTGGGTTTCGCGGTCAACAGATGCCTATGACCCGATTGAATTCTGCTGCAAAGTCATTGACCGTCCTGAATCGAAAAAGGAGAGTGCTGGAAGAAATCAGCAGGTCTGGCAGCATCTGTGAAAAGAGAAACCCAGAGTTAATGTTATGAGTTCAGTGACCCTTCTTCCAGGTTCCAATTGTTTTAATTGTTTTTACAGACAAGCAGACCTGGTGGAAGTTCCCAGCTGCAAATTTACTGTTTATTCTCGACCCTGTTGCAGGGTAGAATCTGCAGCTAACGCTTGCTCTGCACTGGTCTGTGCAACTCCGCTCAACTCAGCTCGTTAAATCAGAGCCAGCATTACTGTTTCTGTGTGGGTATACTAGTGAGAATCAATCTGCTGTTGCTCTCTTACAGATACTGGCTCCCTGGTCTGACTCCGGTCAATTTAATTACATAACATTTCACCTTCCCTAGGTAGGGTGGCACGGTGGCTCAGCGGTTAGCACTGCTGCCCTGCAGCACTAGGGATGTGGGTTTGATTCCAGCCTTGGGCAACTACCTGTGTGGAGTTTGCACATTCTCCCTGTGTCTGTGTGGGTTTCCTCCCACAGTCCAAAGATGTATGGATTGGCCGTGTTAAGTTGCCTGCAGTGTTCATGGATGTATAGGTTAGGTGCATTAGTCAGGGGTAAATACAGATCTGGTGGGTTACTCTTCAGAGGGTCAGGGTAGACTAGTTGTTTCTACATTGTAGAGATTCCAATTTTGACAGTATTAGGCAAGAACTTTCGAAAGCTGATTGGAGGCAGATGTTCGCAGGTAAAGGGACGGCTGGAAAATGGGAAGCCTTCAGAAATGAGATAACGAGAATCCAGAAAAAGTATATTCCTGTTAGGGTGAAAGGAAAGGCTG
>NC_057746.1:25752081-25755721 GCF_004010195.1 Chiloscyllium plagiosum | reverse complement strand
TTTGCATCAGTATTTACTGTGGAAAAGGACATGGAAGATATAGACTGTAGGAAAATAGATGGTGACACCTTGCAAAATGTCCAGATTACAGAGGAGGAAGTACTGGATGTCTTGAAATGGTTAAAGGTGGATAAATCCCCAGGACCCGATCAGGTGTACCCTAGAACTCTGTGGGAAGCTAGAGAAGTGATTGCTGGGCCTCTTGCTGAGATATCTGTATCATCGATAGTCACAGGTGAGATGCCGGAAGACTGGAGTTTGGCGAACGTGGTGCCACTGTTTAAGAAGGGCGGTAAGGACAAGCCAGGAAACTATAGACTGGTGAGCCTGATGTCAGTGGTGGGCAAGTTGTTGGAGGGAATCCTGAGTGACAGGATGTACATTTATTTGGAAAGGCAAGGACTGATTAAAGACAAGAGCTGAAAAATGTGTTGCTGGAAAAGCGCAGCAGGTCAGGCAGCATCCAAGGAGCAGGGGAATCGACATTTTGGGCATAAGCCCTTCTTCAGGAAGTCAACATGGATTTGTGCGTGGGAAATTATGTCTCACAAACTTGATTGAGTTTTTTGAAGAAGTAACAAAGAGGATTGATGAGGGAAGGGTGGTAGATGTGATCTATATGGATTTCAGTAAGGTATTCGACAAGGTTCCCCATGGGAGACTGGTTAGCAAGGTTAGATCTCATGGAATACAGGGAACTGTCTTCAAGGGCAGGCTGGTGGAATGGGAGCTTCCATCATGCTGAAATTCTTCAATGTTCATGTTCTGAGGGTCAGGGCTACAAGCTGAGGGACTTGCTAAACCTTGGGACAGTTAAGGAGCAGAGGGAATGGTCACTGTCTCTCGTCTTTCAACCAGGATATAACGGGGGTCTGTTAAGTTTGGTCTACTATAATGGGAATGTAAGTAGTTCCTTGTGGTGTTTAGCAAGTAATATTTTTTGCTGAAACTGGATTGAAGTTCCATTGTGAAATGTTGAAATTTCATTTCCTTTTCTGCAATGTCTGTACTGATCTGTGTGCTATTGTTACTTACTCCTGGATCATTTATGAATAAAGTGTATTCTTGAACCAAAGTAAAAACCTGCAATTCTAGAGCAAGATGGTTACTGGCAGACAAGGGCTACTTGCAACTGGGGCCCATGACTTCACTACTGATCCCATTGACTAAGGCAGAGCGCAGATAAAATACAGCCCATTCTTCAACCAGAAGTGTCATGGAGCTGATGATCGCCCTGCTGAAGATGAGGCCTCAGTGCTTGGATTGATAATTGGAAAGCCTTGCATTACACCCCAGACAGAGCGGACTTTGAGAAGATTTGTAGCTCAGGTTGAGGCTCTGGATGCAGGTTTGCTCACTGAGCTGCAAGGTTCACTTCCAGACGTTTCGTCACCCTACTAGGTAACATCTTCCGTGGGCCTCAGGCGAAACAACACTAAAATCTCCTGCTTTCTATTTATGTGTTTGGGTTTCTTTGGGTTGATGATGTCATTTCCTGTGGTGAAGCCCAGACTGAGTCTGCTGCATAATCCTCACCTTCCATACTGCACACAATTGAAAGAGCCAAAGCGAAAAGGTCTTTCAGCTGCAGAATAACAAGGACCTGTTCAGTCATCAGACTCTGCTGGTGCCTCAGAATGAACATAATTAGTTCACTGCTTCAGTCAAAATGGCCTTGGGTTTTTTTTTTGCGATCTTGGAGAATGTCAAATTCCAATATTCTTTCTTCCCTTTGCAAAAACTGCGCAGAACTGCTGTGAAATATTTATATGTACTTACAGATTTTTTTTTTTAAAAATGAGCAAACAATACTTTTGGAAATAAAAAAAGGCACAAAGTGCTTCACTTCATTCGACCCCGCAGAGGGCGAGCGGATCGAAAGGTTGATCTGGAGTGGGCGCTGTAAGTGTCGTCTGAGAAAATAGCGTTTTCTTTTGTGTGTGGGAGAGACAGGTTTGGGAAAGGATCCAGAGCACCCCGGGAACTGTCCACACATGGGCACACTTTAAATCCGGGATACTCAAGCGGAGTGCAGGTTTTTATTTTAGTCCAAAAATCCACTTCAGTCATAAACGATCCAGGAGTAAATAACCACAGCACACAGATCAGTACAGACATTGCAGAAAAGGAAATAGAACTTCAACATTTCACAATGGAACTTCATTTCTCAGTGGCAACAAAAAAAAATTATTTGCTAAACACCACAAGGAACGATCTATATTCACATTAGAGTGGACTAAACTTAACAGAGCCCCATGGTTGAAAGACTAGACACAGTGGGCATTCTCTCTGCTCCTAGCCTGTCCCAAGGTTTAGCAAGTCCCTCAGCTTGTAGCCCTGGACCTTGGACAGCGTTAGTCTGCAACACCTCTGGTTGTGCGGCTGCAGGCACCCACACCTATGCGGGTATGAAAGCAGAATGTTTTTTTTTTAGGAAAGCCCTCAGCTGCAGGGAGGGGGTGTTCCCGCCAAACCACAAACAGGGCCTGGTTCAGCCTCTTCCAAGAATTGATTCGCATCTCAGGGCAGGCATCAAAGATGGCAGCCACCTCCTTCTGGGAAGGTTTTTAAGTGCGTGAGATCTAACTACCAAGAGTCTGTAAACTAGGTAAGTTTTCAGGTTTCTTTGTTTCCCCTTCTCTTCCTTTGTTTAGTTCCGTGTGGAGAACGTGAGGACTGCAGATGCTGGAGATCAGAGCTGAAGAATGTTCTGTGTGGGCTATCAGAGTAACGGATTATGGACGTTAGGCCAGTTGCACGTTCCTCCTGCAGAATGTGGCGGGGGGGGAGACACTTCACCCATGTCTCTGCCGACCACATCTGCGGGAAGTTGCACCCAACTCCAGCTCCTCGAAAACCGAGTTAGGGAACTGGAGCTGGAGCTGGATGAACTAGGGATCATCTGGGAGGCTGAGGGGGGAATTAAGAGGATGTTCAGGGAGGTGGTCACTTCCCAGCCACAGGATAAGGACAGCTGGGTTACTGTCAGGGGGAGGAAAGGGAACCGGCGGTCAGAGCAGGGATCCCCTGTGGCCGTTCCCCTCAGTAATAAGCATGCCGTTTTGGATACTGCTGGTGGGGACGACCTACCAGGGGGAAAGCCACAGTTGTCAGGTCTTCGGCACTGAGCCTGGCACTGAGGCTCAAAAGGGAAGGGGGGGGAAATAGAAAAGCATTAGTGGTAGGGGACTCAATAGTTAGACGGATTGACAGGAGATTTTGTGGTCAGGAACGGGGCTCCCGGAAGGTATGTTGCCTCCCTGGTGCCAGCGTCCAAGATGTCGCCAATCGGGTGTACAAGATTCTGAAAGGGGAGAGTGAGCAGTCAGAAATCATGGCACATATTGGCACCAATGATATAGCCAGGAAAGGGATTGAGGATCTGAAAAGTGACTACAGGGAGTTAGGTTGGAAGCTGAAGAGCAGGATGAGTAGAGTAGTGATCTCAGGTTTGCTAGCGGTGCCACGAGATAGTGAGGTGAGGAACAGTCAGCGAATGCAGCTTAACACGTGGCTGCGAGGCTGGTGCAGGAGGGAGGGCTTCAGATACCTAGACCATTAGGATACCTTCTGGGGAAGGTGGGACCTGTACATGAAGGACGGGTTGCACCTGAACTGGAAGGGGACCAATGTCCTGGGT
>NC_057746.1:25748140-25750145 GCF_004010195.1 Chiloscyllium plagiosum | reverse complement strand
CTTTGAGGAGCTGGGATACAGTCTTGACCAGATCAAGATTGCTGAAGTTGATGTGCTTGAAAGTTTGGAAAACATTAAGATTGATAAGTCCCCAGGGCCAGACCAGATTTATCCTAGGCTGCTCCGGGAAGCAAGAAAGGAGTTTGCTAAGCCGCTGATGAGGATATTTGCCTCCTTACTCTCCACAGGAGTCGTACCGCAGGATTGGAAGGAGGCGAATGTTGTTCCACTTGTCAAGAATGGTAAATAGGGAATCCCTGGCAATTACAGACCAGTCAGTCTTACATCTGTGGTCAGCAAAGTTTTGGAAAGAATTCTGAGGGATAGGATTTATGACTATTTGGCAAAGTATAGTGTGATTAAAGGCAGTCAGCATGGCTTTGTGAGGGGCAGGTCATGCCTCACAAATCCTTATTCGAGTTCTTTGAGGAGGTGACAAGACAGGTCGACGACGGTCGAGCATTGGATGTGGTGTATATGGACTTCAGCAAGGCATTTGATAGGATTTCCCATGGTAGGCTCATTCATAAGTCAGGAAGTGTGGGATACAGGGAGATTTGGCTATCTGGATTCAGAATTGGCTGGCTGAGAGAAGGCAGAGTGGTTGTAGATGGAACGTATTCTGCCTGGAGGTCAGTGGTGAGTGGGGTCCCGCAGGACTCTGTAGTTGGGCCTCTGCTCTTTGTAGTTTTTATAAATGACTTGGATGAGGAGGTTGAGGGGTGGGTTAGTAAATTTGCAGATGACACAAAGGGTGGAGGTGTCGTCGATAGTATCGAGGGCTACTGCAGGCTGCAGCGCGACATAGACAGGATGCAGAACTGAGCTGAGAAATGGCAGATGGAGTTCAACCTGGATAAATTCGAAGTGATGCATTTTGGAAGGTCAAACTCAAATACGGAATGTGGATTAAAGACAGGATTCTTGGCAGTGTGGAGGAACAGAGGGATCTGGGTGTGCAAGTACATAGATCCCTCAAAGTTGCCACCCAAGTGGATAGGGTTGTTAAAAAAGCATATGAACATAGAACATGGAACATAGAGTATTACAGCGCAGTACAGGCCCTTCGGCCCTCGATGTTGCGCTGACCTGTTATACCGATCTGAAGCCCATCTAACCTACACTATTCCATGTACATCTATATGCTTGTCCAATGACGACTTAAATATACTTAAAGTTGGCGAATCTGCTACCATTGCAGGCAAAGCATTCCATACCCTTATAGAACATAGAACATTACAGGTGGTGTTTTGGCTTCCATTAACAGGGGGATCGAGTTTAAGAGCCGCGAGGTTTTGCTGCAGCTCTACAAGCCCCTGGTGAGACCATACTTGGAATATTGTGTCCCGGTCTGGCCGCCCTACTATAGGAGAGATACAGAGGCTTCGGAGAGGGTGCAAAGAAGGTTTACCAGGATGCTGCCTGGACTGGAGGGCTTGCCGTATGGAGAAAGGTTGAATAAATTTGGAATCTTCTCTCCGGAGAGAAGGAGGAAGAGAGGTGACCTGATCGAGAGGACAAGATAATGAGAGGAATAGATAGAGTCAATAGCCAGAGACTTTTCCCCAGGGCAGGACTGACTGGTACGAGGAGTCATAGTTTGAAGATATTAGGAGAAAGGTATAAAGGAGCTGTCAGAGGTCAGTTCTTTACACAGAGAGTTGTGAATGTATGGACTGCGTTGCCAGCCGTGGTGGTGGAAGCAGAGTCATTGGGGACATTTAAGCGACTGCTGGGCATGCACATGGATAGCAGTGAGTTGACGGGTGTGTAGGTTGTTACTATATTTTACATTAGGATTAAATCTCGGCACAACCTCGTGGGCCGAAGGGCCTGTTCTGCGCTGTACTTTTCATATGTTCTATGTTCTTCTGTGTCCACAAAATGGCACCACTTTTATTGACACAGGTCAAACCAACAATATCTAAACATAGCAACGATAATTTGTTTCAGGGTCCTGGCCGTCGTGGAATTTTGCTTTGATCCACGCTGACCATGTAGCGTC
>NC_057746.1:25747326-25747640 GCF_004010195.1 Chiloscyllium plagiosum | reverse complement strand
CAAAACACGTATATTGTGTTAGTTTTTTTCACTGTGGAGAAGGCCATGGGGGCTAGGAAACTCGGAAAATAAATGTTGATGTCTTGAAGACAATCCACATTACAGAAGAGGAAGTCATGGAGGAGGGCAGAGCAGTAGATGTTGATCTATCTGGACTTCAGTAATGCTTTCGACAAGGTTCCCCATGGGAGACTGGTTAGCAAGGTTAGATCTCATGGAATACAGTGACAACTAGCCATTTGGATACAGAACAGGCTCAAAGGTAGAAGACAGAGGATGGTGGTGGAGGGTTGTTTTTCAGACTGGAGGCCTGT
>NC_057746.1:25743195-25746790 GCF_004010195.1 Chiloscyllium plagiosum | reverse complement strand
GCCGAAGCGCAACCCACCCATACCCCTACATTTACCCATTACCTAACTCTACGGGCAATTTAACATGGTCAATTCACCTGACCTGCACATCTTTGGATTGTGGGAGGAAACCGGAGCACCCGGAGGAAACCCACGCAGGCACGGGGAGAATGTGCAAACTCCACCCAGACAGTCGCCTGAGTCAGGAATTGAACCCGGGTCTCAGGCGCTGTGAGGCAACAGAGCTAACCACTGAGCCACCGTGCCACCCACAAATCAACTGGGATTCAGGGAGAGCTTGCCAATTGGATACAAAATGGCTTTGACAGTAGGAGAGAGAGGGTGGTGTTGGAGGGTTGTTTTTCAGACTGGAGGCCTGTGACCAGCGGTGTTGTATAGGGATCGGTGCTGGGTCCACACTTGTTTGCCATTTATAAAAACGATTTGGATGAGAATTTAAGAGGTATGGTGAGTAAGTTTGCAGATGACAACAAAATTAGTGGTATAGTTGGCTGTGAAGAAGGTGATCTAAGATTACATAGGGATCTTGATCAATTGGGTCAATGGGCTGAGGAGTGGCAGATGATGTTTACTTTCGATAAACGTGAGGTATTTAGCCAATCAAAGGCAGAAGTTACACAAATATTGGTAGAGCCCTGGGTAGACCTCGAGGTGCAGGTACATAATTTGTTGAAATTTGTGTAACAGGTTGACAGGGTGGTTAAGAAGGCATCCACCATGCTTGCCTTCATTGATCACGTCATTGTGTGCAGGAGTTGGGATCTGTGGTTGTACAGGACGTTGGTAAGGCCACTTTTGGAGTGCTGTGTGCAGATCTGGTCACCCTGTTACAGGAAGGATATTACTGAACGGGAGACAGTTCAGAAGAGATTGACCAGGATGTTGTCAGGAATGAAGGGGTTGAGTTATGAGAAAAGGTTGGAACGTTTTTCACTGGAGCGTAGGAGGTTATGGGGTGACCTTACAGAGTTTGATAAAGATTATGAAGGACACAGATAAGGTGAGTAGCAAAGGTCTTTTCCCTAGGGTGGGGGAGTTCAAAACTAGGAGGCGTATTTATACAGTGAGAGAAGAAAGATTTAAAAGGGAACTGAGGGTCAACTGTTCGACACAGTGGGTGGTTCAGTTGTGAACTGCCAGAGGAGGTGGGAGATGCAGGTGCAGTTACAACACAGAGTTTTATAAAGATTATGAAGGACACAGATAAGGTGAGTAGCAAAGGTCTTTTCCCTAGGGTGGGGGAGTTCAAAACTAGGAGGCGAATTTATACAGTGAGAGAAGAAAGATTTAAAAGGGAACTGAGGGTCAACTGTTCGACACAGTGGGTGGTTCAGTTGTGAACTGCCAGAGGAGGTGGGAGATGCGGGTGCAGTTACAACATTAGAAAGTCATTTGGATAAGTACATGAATTGGGAAATTTTAGAGGGGTATTCCTGATGAAGGGCTTTTGCCCGTAACGTTGATTTTCCTGCTCCTCGGATGCTGCCTGCCCTGCTGTGCTTTTCCAGCACCACTCTGATCTCGACTCTGATCTCCAGCATCTGCAGTGCCCATCCCCGCCTGAGGGGGATATCGACCAGACGTAGGCAAATGGGAATAGTTTAGTTTGGGATATCTGGTCAGCATGGACAAGTTGGACCGAAGCGCCTGTTTCTGTGCTGTCTGACTCTATGACTGTGACTCCTTGAAAGGATTAAAAGGTGTCCTTGTCACTGTATTGATTTTGTTACACTCGCTAATAAATAAATAAGCAGTGCTCTGTCTAGAGTTGTAACTACGGCAACATTTTCTGATCCTTACATTTCCCAATCGCTACTCATACTAATCCTACGCCCTGATTCACTGAGACGAGACCTTACCTCAGTCATTATTCATTAATAACAGCTATTGTCCCTCCACTTCCTGTTCCACTTCCTTTTGCCAACTCTTTTCAAAATTTGCGTACTCTGGGATGTTTATCGCACTACCTTGGTCACCCTGGACACTGCTAATTAGATCTAAGTTTGAAAAAAAGCGATTAAGTGATGTCTTTCTGAGGAGCTGACTCTCTCATGCCCCATGACCATGAAACTCTGCGTTGGCCGGTCAGCCTTTATCCAATCGGGTGTCCTCTTCTATTACCTCAGCCTTTGTATTTGATGGTTAAACTTTAATTCACCCAAATCCTGCTCACATTCTGTTAACGCAAAGCAACGTCCGCCCATTCTGATGAAGTTTTCTCATGTTCTCCCTTTCGTTTGTAAGCTCTGCCTGTTCTGACACACAATGGTGACCATCGTTGCTATCCAGACCTTGTCCTTCCTCTTCAGCTTTCCAAACGTGAACTCTCCCCCTCCAGTCCCTTTCTGGTCAAGCCCTCTCCACAGCCCCTGGGTATATGACCCACCAGTACACTGGAGGGCGATTCATTGTTAGGGCTTCCCCTCTCCCCAGTGTGGTGCCAATGTCCACCCAGCAATACTTCATGTCTCCCATGTACAGCTTTGAACCATACAGTGTAGCATGTCAAGACAGGCAGACTAACAGGCAGTTCAGTAAGTCCTATAACACACGCTAACATGTAATGCATCATGTTCTGAAACAGAGGCGAACATAGACTTTAGCATGTACTGTAACACAGGCTAACATGTAATGCATCATGTTCTGTAACACAGGCTAACATAGAGTGTAGCATGTCCTGTAACACAGGCTAGCATATAATGCAGCATGTCTTGTAACACAGGTTAACATGAGTTTAGCATGTCCTGTAACACGGTTAACGTGTAATGCAGCATGTCTTGTAACACAGGCTAACATGCAGTTTAGATGTCTTGTAACAAGGGTTAACATAGTGTAGTGAGTCCTGTAACACAGGTCAACATGTAGTGTAACATGTCCTATAAGACAGCTGAACCTACTGTGTAGCATGTGCAATAACACAGGTCAACACATAATGTAACATGTCCTGTTGCGTGGGCTAAAATATAGTGCAGCATGTTTTAAAGCACAGACTAATATGCAGTACAGTAAATCTTATAACACAGGATAACATGCAGTGCAATGTGTCCTGTAACACAGGTTAACATGCAGTGCAACATGTCCTATAACACAGGTTAACATGAAGTGCAACATGTCCTATAACACAGGTTATATGCAATACAGCGGGTTCTGTAACATAGGATAACATGCAGTGCAGCATGTCCTATAACACAGGTGAACATACAGTTCGACATGTCCTGTAACACAGGTGAACATGCAGTACAACATGTCCTGTAACACAGGTGAACATACAGTTCGACATGTCCTGTAACACAGGTGAACATGCAGATCAACATGTCCTATAACACAGGTGAACATACAGTTCTACATGTCCAGTAACACAGGTGAACATGAAGTACAACATGCCCTATAACATAGAACATAGAACATAGAAGAATACAGCGCAGTACAGGCCCTTCGGCCCTCGATGTTGCGCCGATCCAAGCCCACCTAACCTACACTAGCCCACTATCCTCCATATGCCGATCCCATGCCGGCTTAAAGGCCCATAAAGAGGGAGAGTCCACCACTGCTACTGGCAGGGCATTCCATGAACTCACGACTCACTGAGTAAAGA
>NC_057746.1:25739070-25743021 GCF_004010195.1 Chiloscyllium plagiosum | reverse complement strand
ACATGTCCTATAACACAGGTGAACATGCAGAGCAACATGTCCTATAACACAGGTGAACATACCGAGCAACGTGTCCTATAACACAGGTGAACATGCAGTGTGACATGTCCTATAACACAGGTGAACATGCAGTTCTACATGTCCTGTAACACAGGTGAGCATGCAGATCAACTTGTCCTATAACACAGGTGAACATACCGAGCAACATGTCCTATAACACAGGTGAGCATGCAGAGCAACATGTCCAATAAGACAGGTGAGCATGCAGAGCAACATGTCCAATAAGACAGGTGAACATGCAGAGCAACATGGCCTAAAACACAGGTGAACATGCCGAGCAACATGTCCTGTAACACAGGTTAACATGCAGAGCAAAATGTCCTATAACACAGGTTAACATGCAGTGTAATGTGTCCTATAACACAGGTGAACATGCCGAGCAACATGTCCTGTTACACAGGTTAACATGCAAAGCAACATGTCCTATAACACAGGTGAACATGCAGAGCAACATGTCCTATAACACAGGTTAACATGCAGAGCAAAATGTCCTATAAGACAGGTGAACATGCAGCTCTACATGTCCTATAACACAGGTGAACATGCAGTTCTACATGTCCTATGACACAGGTGAACATGCAGTTCTACATGTCCTGTAACACAGGTGAACATGCAGTTCTACATGTCCTATGACACAGGTGAACATGCGGTTCTACATGTCCTGTAACACAGGTGAACATGCAGTACAACATGTCCTATAACACAGGTTAACATGCAGTGTAATGTGTCCTATAACACAGGTGAGCATGCAGAGCAGTGTGTCCTATAACACAGGTTAACATGCAGAGCAGTGTGTCCTATAACACAGGTTAACACGCAGAGCAACACGTCCAATAACACAGGTCAACATGCAGATCGACATGTCCTACGACACAGGTTAACATTCAGTGCAGCATGTCCTATAACACAGGTTAACATACAGCACGTGTCCTATAACACAGGATAACACACACTACACATGTCCTATGACACAGGCTAACATGTATTGCAGCGTGTTATTTAACATAGGTTAACATGCAGTACAGCGTGTCCTATATAACTGGTTAATATGCAGTACAACATGTCTTATAACACAGGTTAACATGCAGAACAATATGTCCTACGACACAGGTTAATATGCAGTGCACTGTGTCATATAACACAGGTTAACACGAAGTGCAATGTGTCCTATAACACAGGATAACATGCAGAGCACTGTGTCCAATAACACAGGATAACATGCAGTGCAATGTGTCCTATAACACAGGTCAACATACAGAGCACTGTGTCCAATAAGACAGGATAACATGCAGCCCAATGTATCCTATAACAGAGGTTAACATACAGAGCACTGTGTCCAATAACATAGGTTAACATGAAGTGCAATGTGTCCTATAACACAGGATAACATGCAGAGCACTGTGTCCAATAACACAGGATAACATGCAGTGCAATGTGTCCTATAACACAGGTCAACATACAGAGCACTGTGTCCAATAAGACAGGATAACATGCAGCCCAATGTATCCTATAACAGAGGTTAACATACAGAGCACTGTGTCCTATAACACAGGTTAACATGCAGTGAAGCATGTCCCTATGACACAGGTTAAGATGGAAGGCACAGTGTTCTATAACACACATTAACATGCAGTGGAGCATGTCTTATAACACAGGTTAAAATGCAGTACAACACATCCTATAGCACAGGAGAACATGCATTTCTACATGACCAGTAACACAGGTGACCATGCAGTTCTACATGACCTGTAACACAGGTGAACATGCAGAGCAACATGTCCTATAACGCAGGTAAACATGCAGTTCTACAAGTCCTGTAACATAGGTGAACATGTAGCACAATCTGTCCTATAACACAGGTGAACATGCAGTTCAACAGTCCTATAACACAGGTGAACATGCAGTTCGACATGTCCTATTACAGGTGAACATGCAGTTCGACATGTCCTATAACACAGGTGAACATGCAGAGCAACATGTCATATAACATAGGTGAACATGCAGTTCAACATGTCATATAACACAGGTGAACATGCAGTTCTACATGGTGTAACACAGGTGAACATGCAGAGCAATATGTCCTATAACACAGCTGAACATGCAGTTCTACATGTCCTGTAACACAGGTGAACATGCAGTTCTACATCTCATAAAACACAGGTATACATGCAGAGCAATATGTCCTATAACACAGGTAAACATGCAGTCCTACATGTCCTGTAACACAGGTGAACATGCAGTTCTACATGTCATAAAACACAGGTAAACATGCAGAGCAATATGTCCTATAACACAGGTGAGCATGCAGATCAACATGTTCTATAACACAGGTGAACATGCAGCCCTAAATGCCCTATAACACAGGTGAACATGCAGTTCTACATGTCATAAAACACAGGTAAACATGCAGAGCAATATGTCCTATAACACAGGTGAACATGCAGATCAACATGTCCTGTAACACTGGTGAACATGCAGATCAACATGTACAATAACACAGGTGAACATGCAGAGCAACATGTCCTATAACACAGGTGAACATGCAGTACAACATGCCCTATAACACATGTGAACATGCAGAGCAACATGTCCTATAACACAGGTGAACATGCAGAGCAACATGTCCTATAACACAGGTGAACATGCAGTACAACATGCCCTATAACACATGTGAACATGCAGAGCAACATGTCCTATAACACAGGTGAACATGCAGAGCAACATGTCCTATAACACAGGTGAACATGCAGTACAACATGCCCAATAACACATGTGAACATGCAGAGCAACATGTCCTATAACACAGGTGAACATGCAGAGCAACGTGTCCTATAACACAGGTGAACATGCAGAGCAACATATCCTGTAACACAGGTAAACATGCAGAGCAACATGTCCTATAACACAGGTGAACATGCAGAGCCATGCAGAGCAACATGTCCTATAACACAGGTGAACATGCAGAGCAACGTGTCCTATAACACAGGTAAACATGCAGTACAACATGCCCTATAACACAGGTGAACATGCAGTACAACATGTCCTGTAACACAGGTGAACATGCAGCCCTACATGCCCTATAACAACGGTGAACATGCAGTTCTATGTGTCGTAAAACACAGGTGAACATGCCGATCAACATGTCCGATAATACAGGTGAACATGCAGATCTACATGTCCTGTAACACAGGTGAACATGCAGATCAACATGCCCTATAACACAGGTGAACATGCAGTTCTACATGTCATACAACAGGTAAACATGCAGAGCAACATGTCCTATAACACAGGTGTTCATGCAGATCAACATGTCCTATAACACAGGTGTTCATGCAGATCAACATGTTCCATAACACAGGTGAACATGCAGATCAACATGTCATAAAACACAGGTAAACATGCAGATCAACATGTCCTATAACACAGGTGTTCATGCAGATCAACATGTTCCATAACACAGGTGAACATGCAGATCAACATGTCATAAAACACAGGTAAACATGCAGATCAACATGTCCTATAACACAGGTGTTCATGCAGATCAACATGTTCCATAACACAGGTGAACATGCAGATCAACATGTCATAAAACACAGGTAAACATGCAGATCAACATGTCCTATAACACAGGTGTTCATGCAGATCAACATGTTCCATAACACAGGTGAACATGCAGATCAACATGTCATAAAACACAGGTAAACATGCAGATCAACATGTCCTATAACACAGGTGTTCATGCAGATCAACATGTTCCATAACACAGGTGAACATGCAGATCAACATGTCATAAAACACAGGTAAACATGCAGATCAACATGTCCTATAACACAGGTGTTCATGCAGATCAACATGTTCCATAACACAGGTGAACATGCAGATCAACATGTC
>NC_057746.1:25730722-25737174 GCF_004010195.1 Chiloscyllium plagiosum | reverse complement strand
ATAACACAGGTGAACATGCAGATCAACATGTCCTATAACACAGGTGAACATGCAGATCAACATGTCCTATAACACAGGTGAACATGCAGATCAACATGTCCTATAACACAGGTGAACATGCAGATCAACATGTCCTATAACACAGGTGAACATGCAGAGCAACATGTCCTATAACACAGGTGAACATGCAGCTCTACATGTCCTGTAACACAGGTAAACATGCAGTACAACATGTCCCATAACACAGGTGAACATGCAGAGCAACATGTCCTATACCACAGGTGAACATGCAGGTCTACCTGTACTATAACACAGGTGAACATGCAGTACAACATGTCCTGTAACACAGGTGAACATGCAGTTCTACATGTCATAAAACACAGGTAAACATGCAGAGCAACATGTCCTATAACACAGGTGAACATGCAGATCAACATGTCCTATAACACAGGTGAACATGCAGAGCAACATGTTCTATAACACAGGTGAACATGCAGTACAACATGTCCTGTAACACAGATAAACATGCAGTAAAACATATCCTATAACACAGGTGAACATGCGGCTCTACATGTCCTATATCACAGGTGAACATGCAGCACTTGTCCTGTAACACAGGTGAACATGCAGAGCAACATGTCCTAAAGTGAGGTCAGCAGATGCTGGAGATCAGAGCTGAAAATGTGTTGCTAGAAAAGTGCAGCAGGTCAGGCAGCATCCAAGGAGCAGGAGAATCGACATTTCGGGCATAAGCCCGAAGGGCTGAAGAAGGGCTTATGCCCGAAACGTCGATTCTCCTGTTCCCTGGATTCTGCCTGACCTGCTGCACTTTTCTAGCAACACATTTTCAACATGTCCTATAACACACGTGAACATGCAGAGCAACGTGTCCTATAACACAGGTTAACATGCAGTTCTACATGCACTATAACACAGGTGAACATGCAGTTCTACATGTCCTAAAACACAGGTGAACATGCAGTTCTACATGTCCTAAAACACAGGTGAACATGCAGATCAACATGTCTGTAACACAGGTGAACATGCAGTTCAACATGTCGTGTAACGCAGGTGAACATGCAGAGCAACATGTCCTAATACACAGGTAAACATGCAGCTCTAAATGTCCTATAACACAGGTGAACATGCAGTACATGTCCTATAACACAGGTGATCATGCAGAGCAACATGTCCTGTAACACAATTGAACATGCAGATCAACATATCCTGTAACACAGGTTAACATGCAGCTCAACATGCCGCATAACACAGGTGAACATGCAGAGCAACATGTCCTATAACACAGGTGAAAATGGAGTTCTGCATGCGCTAAATCTCAGGTGAACATGCAGTTCAACATGTCCTATAATATGGGAACATGCAGATCCACATGTCCTGTAACAGATGTGAACATGCAGAGCAACATGTCCTATAACACTTGTAAACATGCAGAGCAACATGTCCTATAACAACAGGTGAACATGCAGTTCAACATGTCCTGTAACACAGGGGAACATGCAGCTCTAAATGTCCTTTAACACAGGTGACCATGCAGTTCAACATGTCCTATAACACACGTGTAAATTCAGATCAACATGTCCTATTACACATGTGAACATGCAGAGCAACATGACGTATAACACAGATGAACATGCAGTACAACATGTCCTATAACACAGGTGAACATGCAGCTCTACATGCCCTATAACACAGCTGAACATGCAGATCTACATGTCCTATAACACAGGTGAACATGCAGATCTACATGTCCTATAACACAGGTGAACATGCAGAGCAACATGTCCTATAACACAGGTGAACATGCAGAGCAACATGTCATATAACACAGTTGAACATGCAGTTCTACATGTCCGATACCACAGGTGAACATGCAGAGCAACATGTCATATAACGCAGGTGAACATGAAGTTCTACATGTCCTATAACACAGGAGAACATGCAGAGCAACATGTCATATAACACAGGTGAACATGCAGTTTTGCATGTCCTACAACACAGGTGAACATGAAGTTCTGCATGTCCTATAACGCAGGTGAACATGAAGTTCTACATGTCCTATAACACAGGAGAACATGCAGAGCAACATGTCATATAACGCAGGTGAACATGCAGTTTTGCATGTCCTATAACACAGGTGAACATGAAGTTCAACATGTCCTATAACACAGGTGAACATGCAGAGCAACATGTCCTGTAACACAGGTTAACATACAGAGCAACATGTTATATAACACAGGTGAACATGCAGTACATGTCCTATAACACAGGTGAGCATGCAGCACAACATGACCTATAACACAGATGAACATGCAGAGCAACATGTCCTATAACACAGGTGAACATGCAGTGCAACATGTTATATAACACAGGTGAACATGCAGATCAACATGTCCTATAACACAGGTGAACTTGCGGAGCAACATGTCCTGTAACACAGATTAGCATGCAGAGCAACATGTCCTGTGACACAGGTGAACATGCAGGGCAACATGTCCTATAACACAGGTGAACATGCAGCTCTACATGTCCTATAACACAGGTGAACATGCAGAGCAACATGTCCTATAACACAGGTGAACATGCAGCTCTACATGTCCTATAATACAGGTGAACATGCAGAGCAACATGTCCTGTAACATGTGAACATGCAGATCAATATGTCCTATAACACAGGTGAACATGCAGAGCAACATGTCCTATAACACAGGTGAACATGCAGAGCAACATGTCCTATAACACAGATGATCTTGCGGAGCAACATGTCCTGTAACACAGGTGAACAGGCAGTACAAGATGTCCTATAACTCAGATGAACTTGAAAAGCAACATGTTATATAACACAGGTGAACATGCAGAGCAACATGTACTGTAACACAGGTGAACATGCAGAGCAACATGTTATATAACACAGGTTAACATTCAGAGCAACATGTCCTATAACACAGGTGAACAGGCAGAGCAACATTTCATATAACACTGGTGAACATGCAATTCAACATGTCCTTTAACACAGGTGAACATGCAGAGCAACATGTCCTTTAACACAGGTGAACATGCAGAGCAACATGTCCTATAACACAGGTGAACATGCAGAGCAAAATGTTGTACAACACAGGTGAACATGCAGAGCAATATGTACTATAACACAGGTTAACATGCAGAGCAACATGTCCTATAACACAGGTGAACATGCAGTACATGTCCTATAACACAGGTGAACGTGCAGCACAACATGTACTGTAACACAGGTGAACATGCCGAGCAACATGTTATGTAACACAGGTTAACATGCAGAGCAACATGTCCTATAACACAGGTGAACTTGAGGAGCAACATGTCCTGTAACACAGGTGAACAGGCAGTACAAGATGTCCTATAACTCAGGTAAACTTGAAAAGCAACATGTTATATAACACAGGTGAACATGCAGAGCAACATGTTATATAACACAGGTTAACATTCAGAGCAACATGTCCTATAACACAGGTGAACATGCAGATCAAAATTTCATATAACACAGGTGAACATGCAATTCAACATGTCCTGTAACACAGGTGAACATGCAGAGCAACATGTCCTATAACACAGGTGAACATGCAGTACATGTCCTATAACACAGGTGAACATGCAGTACGCATGTCCTATAACACAGGTGAACAGGCAGAGCAACATTTCATATAACACAGGTGAACATGCAATTCAACATGTCCTGTAACACAGGTGAACATGCAGAGCAACATGTCCTATAACTCAGGTGAACTTGAAAAGCAACATGTTATATAACACAGGTGAACATGCAGAGCAACATGTACTATAACACAGGTTAACATGCAGAGCAACATGTCCTATAACACAGGTGAACATGCAGTACATGTCCTATAACACAGGTGAACATGCAGCACAACATGTCCTGTAACACAGGTGAACATGCAGAGCAACATGTCCTGTAACACAGGTTAACATGCAGAGCAACATGTCCTATAACACAGGTGAACATGCAGTACATGTCCTATAACACAGGTGAACATGCAGCACAACATGTCCTATAACACAGATGAACATGCAGAGCAACATGTCCTATAACTCAGGTGAACTTGAAAAGCAACATGTTATATAACACAGGTGAACATGCAGAGCAACATGTACTGTAACATAGGTGAACATGCAGAGCAACATGTTATATAACACAGGTTAACATTCAGAGCAACATGTCCTATAACACAGGTGAACAGGCAGAGCAACATTTCATATAACACAGGTGAACATCCAATTCAACATGTCCTTTAACACAGGTGAACATGCAGAGCAACATGTCCTACAACACAGGTGAACCTGCAGTACATGTCCTATAACACAGGTGAACATGCAGAGCAACATGTCCTATAACACAGATGAACATGCAGTACAACATGTCCTATAACACAGGTGAACATGCAGAGCAACATGTCCTATAACACAGGTGAGCATGCAGCTCTACATGTCCTATAACACAGGTGAACATGCAGAGCAACTTGTCCTATAACACAGATGAACATGCAGTGCAACATGTCCTATAACACAGATGAACATGCAGAGCAACATGTCCTATAACACAGATGAACATGCAGCTCTACATGTCCTATAACACAGGTGAACTTGCAGAGCAACATGTCCTATAACACAGCTGAACATGCAGTTCAACATGTCCTATAACACAGGTGAACATGCAGATCGACATGTCCTATAACACAGATGAACATGCAGAGCAACATGTCATATAACACAGGTGAACATACTGTTCTACATGTCCGATAACACAGGTGAACATGCAGAGCAACATGTCATATAACGCAGGTGAACATGCAGTTCTACATGTCCTATAGCACATGTGAACATGCAGAGCAACATGTCCTGTAACACAAGTGAACATGCAGTTCTACATGTCCTATAACACATGTGAACATGCAGAGCAACATGTCCTATACCACAGGTGAACATGAAGTTCAACATGTCCTATAACACAGGTGAACATGCAGAGCAACATGTTCTATAACACAGGTGAACATGAACAGCAACATGTCTTGCAACACAGGTGAACATGCAGTACATGTCCTATAACACAGATGAACATGCAGAGCAACATGTCCTGTAACACAGATGAACATGCAGAGCAACATGTCCTGTAACACAGGTGAACATGCAGTACATGTCCGACAACACATGTGAACATGCAGAGCAACATGTCCTGTAACACAGGTGAACATGCAGAGCAACATGTCCTGTAACACAGATGAACATGCAGAGCAACATGTCCTATAACACAGGTTAACATGCAGAGCAACATGTTATATAACACAGGTGAACATGCAGTACAACATGTCCCATAACACAAGTGAACATGCAGATCAACATGTCCTGTAACACAGGTTAACATGCAGAGCAACATGTTATATAACACAGGTGAACATGCAGTACATGTCCTGTAACACAGGTGAACATGCAGAGCAACATGTCCTATAACACAGATGAACATGCAGAGCAACATGCCCTGTAACACAGGTTAACATGCAGAGCAAAGTGTCCTGTAACATAGGTGAACATGCAGAGCAACATGTCCTATAATACAGGTAGACATGTAGTACAGCATGTCCTATAACACAGGTGAACATGCAGTGCAGCATATCCAGTGACATGGCCTATCATGCTGCGCAAGGCATCCGGAGACATGGTCAGATGAGCAATGCAGCATGCTCTGACACTGGCAGAGGTAAGGAGTGTTCTCGGCCTTGTTACATCCTGGCGAGCAGTACCCTGTGCATGTGCTGTGAGATGGCATGTGTGTAATGCACAGTGCCTTGCCAGATGGCCTGAAAAGCAATTGAAACGTAAGCGGTGCCGGGAGAGTGAGCTGGAACATGTGCTGCAGCCTGCTCTGGGAGGTGGGCACACAGTGCAGCACACTGCCACATACATGATGGGATCCCTGGATTGTCTTTGTTGAGGTAGAGCCAGGAAAGAGGGTCAGTGCTGAGGGAGTGCCGCACTGTCAGAGGGTCAGTGCTGAGGGAGTGCCGCACTGTCAGAGGGTCAGTACGGAGGGAGTGCCGCAGTGTCAGAGGGTCAGTACGGAGGGAGTGCCGCACTGTCAGAGGGTCAGTGCTGAGGGAGTGCCGCACTGTCAGAGGGTCAGTGCTGAGGGAGTGCTGCACTGTCAGAGGGTCTGTGCTGAGTGAGTGCTGCACTGTCAGAGGGTCTGTGCTGAGGGAGTGCTGCACTGTCAGAGGGTCTGTGCTGAGGGAGTGCTGCACTGTCAGAGGGTCTGTGCTGAGGGAGTGCTGCACTGTCAGAGGGTCTGTGCTGAGGGAGTGCTGCACTGTCAGAGGGTCTGTGCTGAGGGAGTGCTGCACTGTCAGAGGGTCTGTGCTGAGGGAGTGCTGCACTGTCAGAGGGTC
>NC_057746.1:25728525-25730059 GCF_004010195.1 Chiloscyllium plagiosum | reverse complement strand
CTGTCAGAGGGTCAGTACTGAGGGAGTGCTGCACTGTCAGAGGGTCAGTACTGAGGGAGTGCTGCACTGTCAGAGGGTCTGTGCTGAGTGCTCCAGTGTCTCAGCTCCTTTGCTGACTGTATCCGGTGAATCTGGGGCTGTGTGATGTCCATGGCTCGCCTGTCTCGTATCCGCACTGAGTGACTTTGCAAAGAATCCCTCCAGTTTGGAAAAGGCCCTTCGGCCTATCAAGTACACACTGACCCTCTGAAGAGTAGAGCAGTGCTAGAATAATGCTCAGTCCTGATGAAGAGCTATTGGCTAAAACATCGATTCTCCTGCTCCTCGGATGCTGCCTGACCTGAGGTGCTTTTCCAGCGCTATCTAATGTTGACTCTGATCTCCAGTACTCACTCTCGCCTCCCAATAGTAACCCATCCAAACCTATTCCACTACACTTACCCCTGACTAATCACTCTAACCTACACATCCCTGAACACTATGGGACAATTTAGCATGGCCAATCCACCCTAACCTACACATCTTTGGACTGTGGGAGGAAACTGGAGCACCCGGGGGAAACCCACACAGACACGGGGAGAATGTGCAAACTCCACACAGACAGGTGCCTGAGGCTGGGATCGAACCCGTGTCTCTGGTGCTATGACTCAGCTGTGCTAACCACTGTCGCCGTGCCACTGGTTTCTCATGGTAAATTGGAATTCTCTCACGCCTTAATAGAGGTCCGGTGTGTGGAACTGTCCACTGCCAAATCTGTGCTCAGCCGTTCCCCAGTGTCAAAGCAGCCCCAACACCTAAAGAGGGGGGCGCGTTTTCTTTCAGAGATCCCACTCTCCACTCCAAATTGGATGGTGGTGGTGGTGGAGGAGTTTGCCCTGACAAATTCCCCTCCCCCACCATCATCTGGAACTTGGGAATTTCCTGACAAACGGTCCCACGGGGTGTAGCCACCCGCAGAGGGAGGTGCCCTGTGTTTTGGAGCCCGGCGCAATCGATCAACTGGGCTGGCCGGCAGAAAAAGAGGAAGTCGCTCTCTCGGGAGGCCGGCGCTGCGAGGCCACTAGGTCAGAAGCCACCGCCGACAACAGGCCTCGGGGGAGCTGCAGCCGGCAAGACTGTACCTGAAAAGGCAAGCCGAGGGGAATTGCAGCCACTCCCCAGCTGCCCGCTCCAATCCCAGAGCAATCTCATCCTTTTGAGAAACAATGCAAGATTTTGGGGGTCTCTGTGAAATGACAGTGGCAACTCATTCAAGCTAGGGGTGGCAATGTTGGGCAGGGGAGAGTCTGTGGGGGAGAGAGACGGGCACGTGTGGGGGCTGTCCATTTGCAGTTCACTCAGAAACCTCTCGCTGAATCGTGCAATGGGGTAGCACAGGGGAGGCCACTCGGCCTCAGCAGTCCTGCGGTACACCGCCTCTCGGAAGGAAGAGTCACCTGACCAATGCCAGTCCACCACCCCCCCCCCCCTTGGACCCGTGGGTCCCGTCGGATGTTGACACACGTCTCCTCCTCCCTTCCCAACACAAACCCCC
>NC_057746.1:25727833-25728402 GCF_004010195.1 Chiloscyllium plagiosum | reverse complement strand
CCACCACCACCACACCCCCTCCCCCGCAATGTCCAGGCGGTGGATCCCTGAACAGCGCTGGGTGGGATCAGAGCTCTCCCCTCCCCCCTCCCGCCCCCACCCACCAGGTTCTGTTGACGACCAACTCCGCCCTCCCTCGGTTTCCGAGACTGGGAGTACGTGGGGCGCCCAGTCCCTCGAAACAGACCCCTCCATCAGACGGGAAGGGAACAGATTGTGGGGGGGTGTGGGGGTGGAGGGGGGGCGGGGTGGGGGGGTGTAATCAGCCTCGACAGCTACGGGCTACGCCCACACTCTCCCCTCCCCCACCCACCCCGTCCCTCGGGGAACGGGTTTCGGATCACAGTTGACTTTTTGCCAGGCGAACGTACTCACGTCAATCGAAGCAACTCCAGGCCGGGCAGCTCCTCTCCGTCTCTCCTAGGCCCGCCATCTCGTATTCCTCCTCCCGTCCCTCCGTCCCAGCCCCCTTCTGCTCAGAGGTCACCGCCCCGGCGCTGGCACATCATCACACAGAGCGGGCTGCGCGAGATTCGGTTCCTGGCGGGGTTATGGGGGGGGGGAATGGT
>NC_057746.1:25722324-25727333 GCF_004010195.1 Chiloscyllium plagiosum | reverse complement strand
GTGGTGGAGGGAGATACCCTCACAACATTTAAGAAGCCTCTGGATGAGTATTTTAAACACCAGGCACAGGAGTCTCTGGTCAAGATTAGAGTGGTGCTGGAAAAGCACAGCAGGCCAGGTAGCGTCCGAGGAGCAGGAAAATCGACGTTTTGGGCAAAAGGGCCCGAAAGGGCCTGCTCCTCAGATGCTGCCTGACCTGCTGTGCTTTTCCAGCACCACTCTCAGCTTGACTCTAATCTCCAGCATCTGCAGTACCCACTTCTTCTGCATTGGAGGCTATGGACCAGGTGCGGGTCAATGGGATTGGTGCAGTTTTGGTGTTTGATGGTCAGCACAGACAGGGTGGGCTGAAGGGCCTGTTTCTGCACTGTATGACTCCACCCTATGATTCCAACCCTTTTGTGAAGACCGTACTGTAATCATTGCTACGTCCGTGTTGCTAATTCACGCACCGGTCTGCTCACTGTGGAAGCCACTGCTGCCATATCATGACGATGTGCTGATGATGTCTGTCACTGTTTGCACCAAACTCAGAAAAGGAGGAACTCATTCACTCAGCTCAGTTTCAGCTACAGTGTCTGGCAATGAGAAGGTCCCTCTCACTGAGCTCTCACCAAGGTCTTTATGGATTACCATGAGGAACATGTCTTCAGTCAAATGCCTGCTATCTCACTACCTTGCAGAGTTCTGATGATGCGTGTGATATTTCAACCTGCGGCTATGAAACAAATTCTTTGTGCAAAATAATAACTTCCACCCTGCGCTTAGACTTATAGCTGACATGGAGCGGGTGAACGAGCTCCCTTTCCACGATGTGTTACTTGAGAAATCGGCCAACGCTTCCTCTGCTGAAAGCTCATGGTCACCAGTCGATGGAGTGTGGCGTGGTGGCTCAGTTGTTAGCTCTGCTGCCTCGCAGCGCCAGGGACCTGGGTTCGATTCCAGCCTCAGGTGACTGTCTGTGTAGAGTTTGCACATTCTCCCCCCTGTGTCTGCGTGGGTTTCCTCCGGTTTCCTCCCACAGTCCAAAGATGTGCAGTTTCGGTAGATTGCCATATAGTGTGTGTGCAGGGTGGGTGGGTTAGCCATGGGAATTCTGCATTTATAGGTTTTGGGGGCGGGTCTGTCCAGGATACCCTTCAGAGAGTCAGTGTGGACCTCATAGGAGAATGGCCTGCTTCTATACTATAGGGAATCCATGAAGCGTTCTATCATAGACATCCAGATTTCCATACCTCCACAAGATCTGTATTCCCCAGAGGCGCACGAATACACTCTGGCCTTCAGCCAACTGTGTAAGATTCTCGCTGAGATACAGTGGGCTATCCTGTATGATAATGACTAACCTCTGACCAAATCCTTACTTGCTGTATATGTATCGCACAGGGCTACCTCCAATGCTCTTGAACCTGTTCCCCATCTCAAGCGAAAAGAGGAAGGAGTTACAGAAGCAGACAAAGCTAGCTGTCCCACACTCATTTCACAGGCATTTTCATTGCCTGTCGTTGCCTGTCAAGTCAAAATGACATCCTGCTTAATGCGCCAACCAAGATAAGATGATATGTGAGTATGAGAGACAGCATCACATCATGGTCTCGAGAAAGAGATCCTTGATAACTGCGGCCAGGCAGACCCAATGAATCTGGAGCAAACTGTACCAAAGCAGCGATTCACAGATTACAGTAAACTGCAACATGGTGAGGCGGAGGGAGAGTGAACAAAACTAGTGTGAGGTGTTAGACAGAGAGTAAAGCTCCCTCTACACTGTCACCCAACAAACACTCCCAGGACAGGGACAGCACAGGGTTAGATACACGGTAAAGCCTCCTCTACACTGTCCTCATCAAACACTCCCAGGGACGGGGACAGCACAGGGTTAGATACAGAGTAAAGCTCCCTCTGCACTGTCCCCCATCAAACACTCCCAGGACAGGGACAGCACAGGGTTAGATAAAGAGTAAATCTCCCTCTACACTGTCCCCCATCAAACACTCCCAGGACAGGGACAGCACGGGGTTAGATACAGAGTAAAGCTCCCTCTACACTGTCCCCCATTAAGTACTCCAAGTGCTGACTCGGCAGCCACATTTCTTCACGCCAGCGATGGTAAGGGTTATCAAGTCATTAACTTAATTTCAAGGAGAATTGTTGCGCTCTGTTGCTCTCCTGCTGTGACAGTGGGAGGCCACTCTTGGATTAATTGGAATGCGGGACCATCATTTGGAGCAGGGTGTTCGATAGCTCCTTGAGGAGAGTTCCGAAGAGATTCCGAGGCAATGGGATGAAAAGGAAGCAGTATTCTGTTTAATGCAAAGGAGGAGCAATGCAACCCGCACAGATAATCAATCATGTGCTGGGGTGTTAAGCCCTGACTGAACACGTAATGAAGTCTGGTCTGTACTTCACAGGCAGCTTTAGTCAAAGTCCTGTCATGTTTCTAACTGAGCAAGACTTTGCAATGCCTCAAGCAAGCTTTCGACTGAGTTCGGCCCCATTGAGTCAGCAACATTACAGGGCACCCCGTAACCTAGCAGTGAGGAAGGAATGATCGCTGGAGACCCTAAAGTGGTGAGCACTGTGTCAGAATGAGAGACACAGAGAAACAGAGAGAGAGTGAGAGAGACAGATAGCGATAGAGACACAGAGAGTGAAAAGGAGAGGGACACAAAGAGAAGGCAGAGAGTGAGATGGTGAGAAAGAGAAACACAGAAGGAGGATAAGACAGGAAGAGAGAGACTTAGATTCCCGACAGTGTGGAAACAGGCCATTTGGCCCAACAAGTCTACACCAACCCTCCAAAGAGTAACCCACCCAGACCCATTCACCTACCACATATTTACCCCTGACTAATGCACCTAACTCTATGGGCAACTTAGCCATGACTAATTCACCTGGCCTGCACATCTTTGGACTGTGGGAGGAAACAGGAGCATCCGGAGGAAACCCACGCAGGCACGGGGAGAATGGGCAAACCCCACACAGACAGTCGCCCGAGGTGGGAATCTAACCCAGGTCCCTGGTGCTGTGAGGCAGTGGTGCTAACCACTGAGCCACCACGCTGCCCCGGTAAAACGCTCACATAGTCAGAGTGAAACAAAATGCAGAAACATCATTAAGGGGGAGACACCCAGCGAGTGATGGATCAGGGAAGTTTTTTTGTCCCTCGCTGGCTAGGCCAGGCCAGTATTTATTATCCATCCCTAATTGCCCAGCGGGTAGTTGAGAGTTAGCCGCGTTGCTCTGGGTCTGGAGTTGCAGGTAAGGATGGCGACTTCCTTCCCGACAGGATATTAGTGAATGTCAGATTTAATGACAAATGCTTGCCAAATGCAAATTCCACCATCTACTGTGATGGGATTTGAACATGAGTCCCCAGAGAGAGAGAGAGAGAGAGAGACAGAGAGAAGTGGGGGGGTGTGGAGAGATAGAGAGAGAGAAAGACACAGAGAAATAGTCAAGGAGAGACATACAGAGTGATAGATAGAGAGAATGTGGTAGAGAGAGAGGGGAACAGAAATAGACAAGGAAAGATAGAGAAAGTGATAGATGGGGAAATGTGGTAGAGAGAGACAGAGAAATAGATAGAGAGAGACAGAGTGGTGGATAGAGGGAATGTGGTAGGAGAGAGAGAGAGACAGAGAGACAAAGAATAGAAAGACAGTGAAATAGACAGGGAGAAACTTAGGGCAAAAGACAAGGAGAGAGAGGAGACAATGACAATGAGACACAAAGTGTGAATCAAGGGGAGGGAGATTCACATTGCAATGAAGACAGGGAGGCTCAGAGAGGAAGAGACAGGGGGACACAGACAGGACAGAGAGTGAGAGGGAGAACAAGTGAGAAAGAGTGAATGCTATCTTTGCTTTCTCATTAATACCCTCCTGGAAGAGAGAACGCTCCACAATAAGCCACTTTGAAATATTTTGGTCAAACCTAATGATGTGACGGACATACCAATCAAGTAGGGAGGTGCTCAGATATGCTGTCGAGAAAGAAGTTATGGGATATTTCAACACAGTGCAAATGTATCAGACGTGAGCACCAGCCCAACATTGGAATTGAAAACAACAGCGGGTCAGACAGCATCCACAGAGAGAGAGAGCAAGCTAATGTTTCAACTCCAGATGTCTCTTCGTCAGACAAATACTGTCACTGTCACAAAGGACTTCAGAGACAAGAAGTTAAGGTGCATACATGCAAGGCACTGAGGAAATAACTCAAGTCTGGGGAAGAGTAAAGCTCTCTCTACACCGTCCCAATCAAACACTCCCAGGACAGGGATAGCACAGGGTAAGATACAGTGTAAAGCTCCCTCTACACTGTCCCAATCAAACAGTCCCAGGACAGGGACAGGACGGGGTTAGATACAGAGTAAAGCTCCCTCTACACTATCTCCATCAAACACTCCCAGGATGGGGACAGCACAAGGTTAGATACAGAGTAAAGCTTCCTCTACACTGTCCCACATGAAACCCTCCCAGGACAGGGATAGCATGGGGTCAGATACAAAGTAAAGCTCCCTCTACCGTGTCCTCCATCAAACACTCCCAGGACAGGGACAGCACGGGGTTAGATACAGAGTAAAGCTCCCTCTACACTGTCCCCATCAAACACTCCCAGGACAGTGACAGCACAGGTTTAGATACAGAGTAAAGCTCCCTCTACACTGACCTCATCAAACACTCCCAGGACAGAGACAGCACGGGGTTAGATACAGAATAAAGCTCTCTCTACACTGTCCCCCATCAAACACTCCCAGGACAGGGACAGCACGGGGTTAGATACAGAATAAAGCTCTCTCTACACTGTCCCCCATCAAACACTCCCAGGACAGGGACAGCACGGGGTTAGATACAGAATAAAGCTCTCTCTACACTGTCCCCCATCAAACACTCCCAGGACAGGGACAGCACGGGGTTAGATACAGAATAAAGCTCTCTCTACACTGTCCCCCATCAAACACTCCCAGGACAGGGACAGCACAGGGTTAGATACAGAGTAAAGCTCCC
>NC_057746.1:25716691-25720554 GCF_004010195.1 Chiloscyllium plagiosum | reverse complement strand
ACCAATGTCCTGTACAGCCACAACATGACCTCCCAACTCCTGTACTCAATACTCTGACCAATAAAGGAAAGCATACCAAATGCCTTCTTCACTATCCTATCTACCTGTGACTCCACTTTCAAGGTATGAACCTGCACTCCAAGGTCTCTTTGTTCAGCAACACTCCCTAGGGCCTTACCATTAAGTGTATAAGCTAAGATTTGCTTTCCCAAAATGCAGCACCTCGCATTTATCTGAATTAAACTCCATAAGCCACTTCTCAGCCCATTGGCCCATCTGGTCCAGATCCTGTTGTAATCTGAGGTAACCCTCTTCGCTGTCCACTCCACCTCCAATTGTGGTGTCATCTGCAAACTTACAAACTGTACCTCTTATGTTCGCATCCAAATCATTTATATAAATGATGGAAAACAGTGGACCCAGCACTGATCTTTGTAGCACTCCACTGGTCACAGGCCTCCAGTCTGACAAACAGCCCTCCACCCTCTGTCTTCTACCTTTGAGCGAGTTCTGTATCCAAATGGCTCGTTCTCCCTGTATTTTGTGAGATCTAACCTTGCTAATCAGTCACCCATGGGGAACCTTGTCGAACACCTTACTGAAGTCTATATAGGTCACATCTACTCCTCTGCCCTCATCAATCCTCTTTGTTACTTCTTCAAAAAACTCAATCAAGTTTATGAGATATGATTTCCCATGCACAAAGTCATGTTGACTATCCCGAATCAGTTCTTGCCTTTTCAAATACATGTACATCCTGTCCATCAGGATTCCCTCCAACAACTTGCCCACCACCAAGGTCAGGTTCACTGGTCTATAGTTCCCTGGCTTGTCTTTACCACCCTTCTTAAACAGTGGCACCATGTTTGCCAACCTCCAGTCTTCCGGCACCTCACCTGTGACTATCAATGATTGAAATATCTCAGCAAGAGGCCCAGCAATCACTTCTCTAGCTTCCCACAGAGTTCTCGTGTACACCTGATCGGTCCTGGGGATTTATCTACCTTCATGTGTTTTAAGACATCCAGCTCTTGCTGCTCTGTAAAATGGACATTTTTTAGCATGTTGGTATTTATTTCCCAAAGTTCTGAACCTTCCATATCCTTCTCCACAGTAAACACTGATGCAAAACACTCATTTAGTAGCTCGCACATATGGTGAGGTTCCACACATAAGCTGCCTTGTTGATCTATAAAGGGGTGTGAACGTGCATGTGTGTGTATGTGTGCATGCACGTGTGTGTGTGTGTGTGAGAGAGAGTCAGAGAGAGAGACCTGTGTGTTTGTGTGTGTGTCTGTGTGCATATGCGTGTGCCTGTGCATGTGTGTGTGTATATGTGTATGTGTGTCTGTGAGTGAGAGAGAGAGAGACTGTGTTTCGGTGTGCTTGTGTGTGTGTCTGTGTCTGTGTGTGTCTGTATGTGTATCTGCAAGTGAGAGAGAGAGAGACTGTGTTTCGGTGTGCTTGTGTGTGTGTCTGTGTCTGAGCCTGTGTCCGTGTGAGAGCCTGTGTGTGTATGTTATGTGTGTGTGCGAGAGCCTGCATATGTGTATGTGTGTGTATGAGAGCCTATATATAAAGAAATATATATAATATATGTGTGTGTGTGTTTGTGCGTCTGTGTCTCTGTAGGAGTAGCATTCCCCTTCTCCAAAACATTGTTGAGGAAACCGTTGATTTGAGGATAGAGGGGTAAAGGAGTCTTCACATAAAAAAAACGATTGGGGAAGCAGTCCCTCCCAGCACAGAGGGTGTCAGGTTGAATTTAGGCCTCACCACTCTCAGAGCTTGCCTTGAACCTAGAGTGTTCCACCTTGGAGACAGAGTCTCAGCTGTTGGGCAGTATCCAAGGAGTCATGGCACCTTCAGCTTCAGAATCTAGCTAGTGGGAAATCGCCAAGAAACCAACCCTCCCTCCGCCCCCCCCCCCCCCATTCAAAGCCCCCTCCTCCAAGTGACAGCCGTCAACATCTCAAGTGTGCCTTATATTCTTTATTTTCAAAACATCCTGTTTCAGAGATGCATGGAGTAGGTGGGACTGCAACCAACTCTCACTCTGCGCCGGGGAGGCACCACCTTTGACCTTCCTTTGCCTGTCCCTTTCTGAGTCCCCCTCAACCTCACAAATACAAATGGAACAGCTTCAGGATCTCTGCCTCGGCCGTTTCCAGGCTGGGCAGCGGCAGAGCGAAGGGGTAGAGTTTCTCTTGGAAGCGATGGAAGAAGGTGTAGAGATGGGACATGTCAGAAGCGCTGTAGAAGGACAGCTGACCCTCACCGTAGTCCAGGTAGAGCCCCAGCCTGTCGGGCCTGCCCTCGGAGCAGCACAGGGAGCCGGCACTATCCCGGGCGCCGTCAGCCACGTGCACCTTCCCGTTCCACAGCCGCACCGTCCAGAAGCCGTTGGCGGGGGTCAGCGGCACGTCGTCGTGCCTGCTCGCCATCTCACTAGCCACCCCGACGATCCAGCCGGCCATGCCGTCCACGTCCAGCTCCCAGTAATGCCGGCCCCAGGCGAAACCCACCCCCCCCAGCACCGCGGCGTGGAAGCTGAACCGCTTGGCGCTCTCCGGCAGCTGCTTGAACCTGGAGCGGCGCTTCACCATGGTGTGGTCCTTGGACAGCACTAGGCCGGGGTTGGCTGTGTCCGGGTCGAAGGTCACGGCAGCTGGCACTGAGGGGCACACACACGAACACAGGACAGAGACACGTCAGTAACAGTGAGAGAGTTTAACGCTACATGTAAAAGGTACGCCATGAGGATAGGGAGAGGTGCTCCACTCGATGGGTTATGGGGTCGTGAAATTAGTTAGGAACAGGAGTTGGCTATTCAGCCCCTCCAGCCTGTTCCACCATTCACCAAGGTCATGGCTGACCTGTGCCTAACTCCATCTACCTGCCTCTAGACCATATCCCTCAGTGCCTTTGAGCACTGCACCTTGATCAATCCAACAACCCAATGGAGCGTGTTCCCAATGGAGCGTGTTCCCAATGGAGCGTGTTCCCAATGGAGCGTGTTCGTGTTCCCAATGGAGCGTGTTCCCAATGGAGCGTGTTCCCAATGGAGCGTGCTTTTTAGCATTATAACGTACAGGCCATGGCAGATAATCTCGGCACAGTAATGGTGCCCTACACACACACACACACACAGACACTCATACACAGACGCACAGTCGGCTACATGCACGCACACAAATACAGACATACACACTCAGACACAGACACACACTGGCTGACAGACAGACACGCACACACACACGCGCACACAGATACTCACAGTCGGCTACACGCATTCACAAAGATACAGACATACTCACACAGACACACACACACACTCAGACACAAGACACGCACTGACAGACACACATACACAGATATTCACAGTCAGCTACACAGACATACTCACACACACACACTCAGACACAGACACGCACTGACAGACACACATACACAGATATTCACAGTCAGCTACACACTCATACAGACATACTCTCTCACACACACACACTCAGACACAGACACGCACGCCGACACACAACAAACTGATAATGGCCAAATGATCTGTTTCCAATGAAAGCAAAACATTTCAGATGCTGTGGATCAAATACTGGAGAAACTGAGCAGGTCTGGCAGCATCTGTGGAGAGAGAAACAGAGTTCACCTGAAACAGGCTGCCCATGGGGTGGAGGAGTGGTGGGGTGGGGGGAGGGAAGGTGGAGGAGATGGTCGTGCAGGGTGTGGAAGAACAGGTAATGAATGATCTGAGATGGAAATTCATGAAAGTATCCTGCAGAGTGATATGTGGGCATGTGATGGCTGATGGGACTGGTTTGATTGATACAGGGAAATGGCATGGATTTGAT
>NC_057746.1:25708702-25716681 GCF_004010195.1 Chiloscyllium plagiosum | reverse complement strand
ACACGGGGAGAACGTGCAAACTCCACACAGTCAGTCACCTGAGTCGGGAATTGAACCCGGGTCTCTGGCACTGTGAGGCAGCAGTGCTCACCACTGTGCCACCGTGCTGCCCAATGGCTGCAGGATGGGCCAAATGGCTTTTCTTCTGTGCTGTGAAGACCCTGCATCGCTCTTTGATGCATGTTAGGGGTTTGTTTATGTTGACCTGAGGTATGGGAGGGTTGGAGAGGAGGGGTGGTGATCTTCGATGGTCTGAAAAAAGGTACCTTTGTCCCCATGCAGCGCTGCTCAAAGGCTCTGGACTCGGAGTGAAACCCAAAATCCTCCGAGGCAGAGGCCAGAGTGCCACTGAGTGGGGGCTGGGCGGTTGTATGTCAAAGGCTGATAAAGTAGGTTCAATGGGTTCCTAGAGAGTTCAAAGGGGTTTGGAATCCAGTGGATATATGGGCAGACACGTGATACCATGGAAACAGATGGGCTTTTGATCCTACCCCTCTATACTGAATGCAACTTTATTTTTATTAGTTAAGCGTCGAGTGGGCTTCCTGTCTTATATTTAACTTCACTTAACTGTACATAACACTGTAGGATTGCACTGGCATTTACAAAGCTCGGTATTAAATAGAAATACACCTGCGTCACAATGCGACAGACATTCGTTTGCCCTGAGGCTCTTTTTATAAACTTCAGCTCAGAGTAAACCACTTAAACCTGCAAGACGATGGTGTCGAGCTGAGTTTGACGTGGCGTGCTCGCTACGTGAGCGGTGCCCCGGGAATCCACAAGACCAGAGGAGTTACGTACCTGGGCTGACTACGCTCAGCATCTGTTTCCACGCTGCGTACTGAAGAGGGCCCTTATACTCCCCCAAACTCAGCTCAGGAGGCTGCAGGATCGGCTCATTGTGTAAATCAGTCCTGAAAAAGGCAGCAACACGATTGGGTAAGTCGTCGTTGCAACATCTCCTCACAACTGGAATTGTATTTCAATGAAAGCGCAGAGCCTTTTATTTATATTATTCAATCGTGGTGATGGAGGTATCACTAGCTATGTGGTGATGTAGTCGCTTTAACAAGGCTATGGTGTCTTTGGGTGTTTTTTCAAGAGGGGTTGTAAAGGCAGAGGTGCTGAAATGTCTGGAAATGTCTCCTTTAAACAATGGCAGGGGAGTGGCCAGTTCTCCCAGTTCAGGCATTTCTTTCCAGTTTGCTTTAGTTGTAGCAGGCAGTCAGATGCTGCTAAAGTACAAACAAGGTTGCATGCTTCAGCAGATGACTCTTGACTGGCTTCTGTCTCTGAAATCCTTCTTTCCTGTAAGGACGCATGTTTGTTTAGATTCCTTACTTCGGCCCAACCAGTCCACACCAACCCTCCAAAGAGTAACCCACTCAGACCTATTTCCCCTCTGACTAATGCGCCTAACACTATGGGCAACATAGAATGGACAATTCACCCTGACCTGCACATCTCTGGACTGTGGGAGGAAACCAGAGCAAACCCACGCAAACCCGGAGAGAATGTGCAAACTCCACTCAGACAGTCGCCCGAGGCTGGAATCGAACCTGGGTCCCTGGTGCTGCGAGGCAGCAGCGTTAACCACTGAGCCACCGTGCTGCCCATTTGGATTTACCTTTCCACAAAGGGGTGTGTTTATGGGATGTTACTGGACTGTAACAGCTCCTTAGTTAAGTTGGTGTATCGGGTCAGTTAAGTTTTCCAATGGTTAAGTCATTCGAAATGTGGTTTTCTTTTGTACGTGTTTCCACTGTAGTATTTGAATAAATTCTGTTTTGCTTAAAGCTGAGTGGTTTGTCCAGCTGCATCACACCTGGAATATCCACTTCACATCTGCCTTTAACATGAGAAAAAGTTAGATGTGGGCTATCTTCTTAAAATATTTTGAGGGGAGGGGGTCTGCCCTGGTCCATAACAGCTGCCCCATATCCAAATGCCCTTGGAGTGATTGGCTTCCTAGAACTGTTTCAGAGGGCAGTTAAGAGTCAAATACATTGCTGTCGGCGCGGAGTCACATGTCAGACAGGCAAGGATAACAGGTTTCCCTCCCTGAAGGACATTGGAGCCATAGAGTCCCTACAGTGTCAAAGCAGGCCATTCAGCCCATCAAGTTCACACTGACCCTGTGAAAAGCATCCCTACCCAGACCCATCCTCCTACGCTATTCCCGTAACCTTGCATTTCCCATAATCCGCTCTGGGCACTATGGGTAATTTTAATGGCCACCCCACCTGACCTGCACATCTTTGGACTGTGGGAGGAAGCGGGAGCACCCGAAGGAAACCCATGGGGACAACACGCAGACCCTACACAGACAGTCACCCAGTGGTGGAAGGGAACCCAGGTCCCTGGCACCGTGAGGCAGCGGCACTGCCCACTGAGCCAGCACGCCGCCCTGGGCTTTACTGAGCAAGATTTCCCTTTTAGGAAACACCAGTTATCATTACACAAGCTTTCTGCCCACTCCACTTTCATTGATTTCACGTTTGAGCGCCTGCGATGAGAGGATTCGAACCTTTGTCCCCAGAACATTAAAAACCAAAACAAAAAGAAAGGACTGCAGACACTGGAAATCTGAAACGAAAACCAAAGTTGCTGGAAAAACCCAGTGGGGCTCTGGAGAGAAAGCAGAGTTAACGTTTCACGTCTCGATCTGATGGCCGCTCGGAAAAGGTGGTGTATGTGCTGAAATGGTGGTATGTGCGGGTGAGGGTGGTGTGGGGAGGGGGTGGTGTTTGGTAAAGAAATGACCGATAGATGGAAATGGAGCTGAAAGAGAGAGACCGGAGGCTGGTTAGACAATGGAAAGGATAGTGATGAGCCAGGGAGCTAAAAAAGCTGCTAGTACAAACCATTAGGGGGATGACGTTGTGCTGAAAGCAGTGCATGTTGGGGTGGCACGGTGGCTCAGTGGTTAGCAATACTGCTGCACCAGAGCCTGGGTTCAGTGCCACCCTCGGGCAACTGTCTGAAAGGTTTAAACATTCCCCCTGTGCCTGCATGCATTTCCTTTGGGTGCTCCAGTCTCCTCCTAGGTTAGATGGATCGGCCATGCTGAATTATGCCATATTCTCCAGGGATGTGCAGGCTGGGTGGATTAGCCATGGGAAATGCAGAGTTTTGTGGGACGGAGTGGGTCTGGATGGGATGTTCTTTGGAGGGTCAGTGTGGCCTCTATGGGCTGAATGGCCTGTTTTCTACATTGTTGGGATTCTATGTCCTAATTGGGCATGGGGGTAGTAAACGACATGGAAGAAGCTTTCCCATGTGGGTTCCCAAGTGGAAAATGAGCTGCTGCCTGGGATTCTGACCCAGCGACAGTGAAGGAGTGGCAATATATTTCCAAGTCGGGATGGTGAGTGGCTTGGAGGGGAACTTGGAGGTGGTGGTGTTCCCATGTATCTGCTGCCCTCTTCCTAGATGGAAGTGGTTGAGAGTCTAGAAGGTGCTGTCTAAGGAGCTTTGGTGAATTTATGCAGTGCACCTTGTAGATGATACACAACGTTGCCACTGAGCACCAGTGGTAGATGTAGTGGATGTTTGTGGATCACACAATTGCTTTGTCCTGGATGGTGTCAAACTTCATGGATTGTTGGAGCTGTACCCATCCAGGTAAGTGCAGAGTATTCCATCATACTCCTAACTTGAGCCTTGTAGATGGTGGGTAGACTCTGGGGAGTCGGGTGGTGAGTCACTCACTGCAGTGTTCCTAGCCTCTGACCTCCTCCCTAAGGTACACGCACTAACACATGCGCACACACAAATATACACACACACACAAATACACATACACAGTAACACACACATACACACACACAGATACACACATACAGTAACACACACATACACATACACAATAACATGCACACACTAACACACATACACAAACACAAAAATGCACAAACACACTAACACACATACAGTAACACACACATATACACACACTCAAATACACATACACAGTCCTGATGAAGGGCTTTTGTCCGAAACGTCGATTTTGCTGCTCATCGGATGCTGCCTGAATTGCTGTGCTCTTCCAGCACCACTGATCCAGAATCTGGTTTCCAGCATCTGCAGTCATTGTTTTTACCTTGTTTTTACCACACATACACAGTAACATGCACACACACACACAAATACACACACACTAACACACATACACAAACACAAAAATGCACAAACACACTAACACACATACAGTAACACACACATATACACACACTCAAATACACATACACAGTCCTGATGAAGGGCTTTTGTCCGAAACGTCGATTTTGCTGCTCATCGGATGCTGCCTGAATTGCTGTGCTCTTCCAGCACCACTGATCCAGAATCTGGTTTCCAGCATCTGCAGTCATTGTTTTTACCTTGTTTTTACCACACATACACAGTAACATGCACACACACACACAAATACACACACACTAACACACATACACAAACACAAAAATGCACAAACACACTAACACACATACAGTAACACACACATATACACACACTCAAATACACATACACAGTCCTGATGAAGGGCTTTTGTCCGAAACGTCGATTTTGCTGCTCATCGGATGCTGCCTGAATTGCTGTGCTCTTCCAGCACCACTGATCCAGAATCTGGTTTCCAGCATCTGCAGTCATTGTTTTTACCTTGTTTTTACCACACATACACAGTAACATGCACACACACACACAAATACACACACACTAACACACATACACAAACACAAAAATGCACAAACACACTAACACACATACAGTATAACACACTAACACACAAATACACACACATAAAGATACAGTTATGGACACTCTTGTAGTTGAAATGGAGGGATGTTTTATGCAGTTACCTACCTTTGAAGAATACTCTTGGTATCCTATATACATAAAAACAACACAATTAATAAACTGTTCACAGCAGTAAGGAAAGAAAATGGCCACAATTAGATATTTACTGATGTTTACAGCACGGCTCCAGCTGTGGAGATTCAGGGATTGCTTTGGGAACTTGCTTCAGACAGTGATTGTACCATTCAAATCTTTAGTATGTGCACAACTACTCTCACCCAGCCTCCAGAGCAAGGGCGTGGAGACAATACTAACCAACTGAGAGAAGCAGACAAGGAGTCAAAGCACCTCAAGCAGCACTGCGTGAGTATCAGCCAAACTCTGTGAATACCACTGTAGTGATTGTACCAAAGTCAGCCAGGGGATACCTCATAGAGTATGAGTTCCCTGATTGGACCAGGGTAACAGCCCCAGTCAGGGAGTCCTGGCTGACAGATATAAACAGGACTGTCAGAGATTCTGTTCACTCTGGGAGCCTGCTCTGAGGGAGCTGGGTCAGTGTCACCGTGTGTAAATAACGAGGGACTTTGTGACGGGGTATCAGCCTCAGTGGAGTGTTTTTCGGTAGCAACGACATGAAAGAACGGCCCAGAAGGAATTCGCTCGTAACAATCGCCTTTGAGTCGGGGTAATCATTTCTGGCGTCCTGCCACTATTTGCAGAGGCTTGACTCATTCGATCCTGCTGTCAAAGTCGAGACCAAGTATGTGGAAAGAATGTGTTATTTGTTTCCGGGCAAACTGTATTGAAAAGCAATGAGTCATTCTCCTGACAGCTTGTGGACCTGCAGCTTTTTCAGTTATTAGGAGCCTGACTTTCCCTGAGGCACCAAATACAAAAACCTTGCAAGAGTTGACAGATTTAGTTAAAGGAATATTATGACCTCAAGCCTCCTCTAATGGTGATATGCTATCGGTTTTACTCTGCAGTTCGAGAACCAGGGAATCTGTGCCGGGATTTCTGAGGCGGTTAAGATGACGGGCAGAGGTGTGTGACTTTGATGTAGCCCTTTATGAGTGGCTGAGACACCGTTTGGTATATGGGATTAACGATGCAGAAGTGCCCACTCGCTGAAGCCCAACTGGACTTCAGACAGCCACTACAATAGGCTTTGTCATTGGAAAATGCCAAAAGTAGAGATTATGAGTTGTAGGGTATTCCAATGGAAGTGGCCACCCTTGCGAAGCCCACTGAGCTTGAGGGGGCATAATGAGCGAAGGCAATTGCATAGCCTCACTCAGCACGTATCCTGTACAGAGGGACTCTAGATCAGCCCCCAGCAAAACTCCAAAACAAATGGATCCAGGCCAGCAAGCCAATGTAATTGCTAGTGGTGTGCAGACACAAGACATCAAAAAGGTCTCCCGAGGCCTAAATGGAGTAAGAGAACTCATATCCAGTAGTGTGCACACCCTGGAGAGTCCACCTACATCTGGTTTAGAACAGTTACATCGCTTAGCGACATCCAAACCAGAACCAATCAAAAGAAACGTCTGGTTAAATGGTCTCCCAGCTCTAATGGAGGTTGACACCAGTGTGGTTGTATCAGTGATCACATTCTTTAATAAAATTTGCTCTGGATTCCAATCCTTAAGTTTGCATAAGGCCTCGCCTAGGCTGACAGCCTATACTGGGGAGCCATTACAGATGACGTGTACAACTTCACTTCCAGTCTCTTAGGAGAAGCAGTCGTTTCAGTTACCACTGATTGGAGTGGAAGGCCCAGGCCCAGCCTTGATGGGGCAAGAGAAAGATTCACCCTGGTCCGCTCAACATTAGAAAATGTCCTAATTAAATATCCTGAAGATTTGCAGGAAGGCCTGGGGACTATCAGGGCAGCTTGCGTAGTTGACCAGGAAGCAATTCCCCGATCCTGCAAGGCCCCGCCCAGTACCCCTTGCCTTACGGGCGAAAGTAGAGGCAGAAACCCGGAGGTTAGAGTCATCAAACTGGGCGGGTTTGTGGATGGGGCAGCACTGGTCATACCAACTGTGAAGTCTGACGGGTCGGGTCGCCTTTGTGGGGATTTTAAACAAAGATAAATATCCAACCCTTGCACATAGGATTTAAATACAAAGCTGGTGTTGGAAGAGGGGGGTTGTGCTGTCCTTCATGAAGCTGAACATGAGCCACGTGTACCTGGGGTTAGATGAGAATTCCCTGAAGTATGCTATCATTAATACCCAGAAGGTTTTGTACAGGTATACGAGACTCCCAGTTGGGGTACCATCAGTCTGTGCTGTTTTCCAGAGAACAATGGAGAATGCTTTACAAGGTCTGCCCCATGTCGCCATTTATCTGCATGATGTGCTAATAACAAGGAAGACCAATAAGGAGCAGTCAGATAACTTGGACATAGTCCGTAGACGTTTCTCCAAGGCGGGTGTATTCCAAAGAAGGGAAGAAAATGCGTGTTCCAGGCACCCCCAAGTGACCGACTTGGGCTACAGAGATGGCAAGACCAGGTGACATCTCCTGGAAGATAAAGGGAGGGTGAGCAAAGGAGCCCTGGCCCCCACGTCTGTATCAGAGCTTAGCTCTTTCTTTGGGTTAGTGAGTTATTACGGAAAGTTCACACACAGCCTGGCCTCCATCCAGGCACGATTGTATCAACTCTTTAACAGGGAGTCAGCCTTGGAAATGGTCGCGTAACCAAGTCATAGCTTTCAGGGAAGTGAAGAAACAGCTAGCCTTCTCTGAGTGTTGGTACATTGTGATCCCAAGCGAGACCTGGTGTTGAGATGCAAGGTGTCCCCGTGTAGCATCAAGGTACACTAGCCAAGAGGTGGCCCAATGGAGAGGAACACCCAATAGCATTTGCAACGAGGACGACGGCTAATGTAGCGTGTAAATATGCCCAGATAGAGAAAGCAGGTTTGGCGGTTCATATTTGGAGTCACGAAGGTCCACCAATACCTTTACAGACATTAATTTGTGATTATAACAGACCACAAACCCCTGCTCATCAACGTAAAGAAGGCAAGGCAGTGCTGCACATAGAATCCCATCAAGTCCACACTGACCCTCCGAAGAGAAACCCACCCAGACCCATCCCCCTTACCTTATATTTGCTCCTGTATAACGCACCCAACCTACACATCCCTGAACACTATGGGACAATT
>NC_057746.1:25703488-25708202 GCF_004010195.1 Chiloscyllium plagiosum | reverse complement strand
GTGTAATTAACCCCTAACAGCACTGTGTAATTACCCCCTAACAGCTCTGTGTAATTGCCCCTAACAACACTGTGTAATTACCCCCTAACGGCACTGTGTAATTAACCCCCAACAGCACTGTGTAATTATCCCCCTAACAGCACTGTGTAATTACCCCCTAACAGCACTGTGTAATTACCCCCTAACAGCACTGTGTAATTACCCCTAACAGCACTGTGTAATTATCCCCCAACAGCTCTGTGTAATTACCCCCGAACAGCACTGTGTAATTACCCCTAACAGCACTGTGTAATTATCCCCCAACAGCACTGTGTAATTACCCCAAACAGCACTGTGTAATTATCCCCCAACAGCTCTGTGTAATTACCCCTAACAGCACTGTGTAATTACCCCTAACAGCACTGTGTAATTACCCCCTAACAGCTCTGTGTAATTATCCCCCAACAGCACCGTGTAATTATCCCCCTAACAGCACTGTGTGATTACCCCAAACAGCACTGTGTAATTACCCCAAACAGCACTGTGTAATTACCCCCAACAGCACTGTGTAATTACCCCTAACGGCACTGTGTAATTATGCCCCAACAGCACTGTGTGATTACCCCAAACAGCACTGTGTAATTACCCCCTAACAGCACTGTGTAATTACCCCTAACGGCACTGTGTAATTATCCCCCAACAGCACTGTGTGATTACCCCAAACAGCACTTGTGTAATTACCCCCAACAGCACTGTGTAATTACCCCCTAACAGCACTGTGTAATTATTCCCCTACCTACACTGTGCGATTACTCCCCAGCACCTCTCTATGATTGCCCCCTAATCAGGCTGTAGACAGATCTTCCTCCATATGGGGTGAGATTTACAGTTGTGAACTCACTAGGATCTTCTCCAGGGCTCTGGTGATGTGTAGTAATTGTTGGCGTATTCCCACAATACCCTGCCCCTGGACTGATGTTGTACAGAGTGATGGTCCTCACCATCAGTATTCGGTTCTGATCTTCGGTGTGGATCAGACACTTTATCTCATCGATCAACCTCTCAATGGAGCTGCTTCTCTTCGAGATGAGACGTCGGTTACCCTCCAGAGAGTGCAACAAGACCTCTGACTCCCTCTTCAGTTTCTCTGTCAGCGCACACTCCTGATCCTGCAGGAATTGGTGCAGTTTGCTGAATTCTGCCTCAATGTTTTCCTGAAGACCCTTTACCAGCTCCTACAGGTGAAGAGGGAGTGTATAGGTGAGTATATGCTCAGCAGTGCAGATAGATGAAGCATTATGCAACAGAAATGCCAGAGAGTGGACTCTGTAGTTGAGTGCAAGCATTCAAAGACCAACAAGATAAAGAGCATCATCAAACACTGAAGAATTCCTGAAGAAGGGCTAATGCCCGAAACGTCGATTCTCCTGTTCCCTAGATGCTGCCTGACCTGCTGCGCTTTTCCAGCAACACATTTCCATCTCATCATCAAACACTCCCAGGACAGAGACAACATGGGTTTCGATACAGAGTAAAGCTCTCTCTACACTATCCCCCATCAAACACTCCCAGGACAGGGACAGCACGGGGTTAGATACAGAGTAAAGCTCCCTCTACACTGTCCCCATCAAACACTCCCAGGACAGGGACAACATGGAGTTAGATACAGAGTAAAGCTCCCTCTGCACTGTCCCCCATCAAACACTCCCAGGACAGGGACAACACAGGGCTAGATACAGAGTAAAGCTCTCTCTACATTGTCCCCATCAAACACTCCCAGGAAAGGGACAGCATGAGGTTAGATACAGAGTAAAACTCTCTCTACACTGTCCCCACCAGACACTCCCAGGACATGGACAGCACGGGGTTAGATACAGAGTAAAGCTCTCTCTACACTGTCCCCATCAAACACTCTCAGGAAAGGGACAGCACGGGGTTAGATACAGAGTAAAACTCTCTCTACACTGTCACCACTAGACACTCCCAGGACAGGGACAGCAGGGTGATAGATACAGAGTAAAGCTCCCTCTACACTGTCCCCAATCAAACACTCCCAGGACAGGGACAGCATAGGGTTAGATACAGAGTAAAGCTCTCTCTACACTGTCCCCATCAAACACTCCCAGGGACAGGGACAGCAGGGTGATTTTGTGTGAGGCTTTTGAACTCATGAGTGGCCAGGACAAAGTAGATAGGCAGAAGGGTGGCATGGTGGCTCAGTGGTTAGCACTGCTGCCTAACAGACTCGATTCCAGCCTCAGGGTGACTCTCTGTGTGGAGTTTGCACATTCTCCCCATGTTTCCTCCAGGTGCTCTGGTTTCCTCCCAAAGTCCAAAGATTAGATTGCCTACAGTGTAGAAACAGGCCCTTCGGCCTAACAAGTCCACACAGACCCATCGCCATCTAACTAATGCACTTAGCAATATGGGCAATTTAGCACGGCCAATTCACCCTGACCTGCACATCTTTGGACTGTGGGAGGAAACCGGAGCACCCGGAGGAAACCCACACAGACACGGGGAGAATGTGCAAACTCCACACAGACAGATGCCTGAGGCTGGAATTGAACCTGGGAGCCTGGTGCTGTGAGGCAGCAGTGCTAACCACTGTGCCACCCCGCCATCCAGGTTAGTTTGATTGCCCATAGTGTTCAGGGATGTGTAGTTAGGTGCGTTTGTCAGGGGAATGGGTCTGGGTGGGTTACTCTTCAGAGAGTTGATGTGGACTTGTTGGGCCAAATGGCCTGTCTTCCCACTGTAGGGACTCTATTCTATGAAGCTTTGTCTGCTCATAAAAGAATTAACAATGAAAGGGCATTGATATAAAGTGATTTCCAAAAAGACGCAAAATCTTATTCATTCAGTGAGTAGTTAGTGTAAACAAGGCACTGCTGGAAACGTGGTGGATGCAGGATCAATTGAGGCCCTCATGAGGGCACTGGATAATTAGCTCAATTGGACAGGAGTGCAAGATATGGGGAAAAGGCAGGAGATTGGCACTGGATAATACAACCAGTAACAGGCACTTGGGCTGAATGGCCTCCTTCTGATTGTAACTATTCTGTGATTCTATTTAATATTGATGATGTGGAGGTGCCGGTGTTGGACTGGGGTGGACAAAGTTAAAAATTACAGGACACTAGGTTATAGTCCAACAGGTTTATTTGGAAGCACTAGCTTTCGGAGCGCCGCTCCTTCATCAGGTGGCTAGTGGAGCAGGATCTTAGGACACAGAGTTTATAGTCTGACCTTGCCCCACCTTGCTTCGAAAACTGGGACTTCCAAATAAACCTGTTGGACTGTATCCTGGTGTGGTGTGATTTCCAATTTAATATTGAGGCAAAAGCTGTGCACAGTACTCGAGTTGCGTCCTCACCAATACAGTCATTGTCAGAGTGCTGTCTTTAATATTCATAGAACATAGAACAATACAGCGCTGAACAGGCCCTTCGGCCCTCAATGTTGCACCGATCTGTGAACTAAACTAAGCCCATCCCCCCAACACTATCCCATCCTCATCCATGTGCATATCCAAGGATTGATTAAATCTCCCTAATGTGGCTGAGTTAACTACATTAGCAGGCAGGGCATTCCACAGCCTTAACACTCTCTGCGTAAAGAACCTGCCTCTGACATCTGTCTTAAATCTATCGCCCCTCAATTTGTAGTTATGCTCCTTCGTACAAGCTGATGTCATCATTCTTGGAAAAAGACTTTCACTGTCTACCCTACTAATCCACTGATCATCTGTATGTCGCTATCAAATCCCCTCTTATCCGCCTTCTTTCCAATGAGAATAGACTTGTAATAAAGACCAACAATAAGGACTGCTTGTTGAACCTACGTGGGAACCTTTTGGGATACAAAAAGGAAACATCTTGGATACTGGAAATCTCAAATAAGAGCCAAAAATAAGTTGGAAGAAAACTCAGCAGTGACATTTTTCTTTGACACTGCCACTCGTAGATTTCTGCAGTCTGTCTGATTCAAAATGATTTGAGTTGATTTTATTTATTGTTGTCCCATGTGCCTGCGTACAGTGAAAGACTTTGTGCACGATAGGCAGATCATACCATATAAAGTGTTAACAGAACAGAGCAAGGAATACAATGTTATGGCTGCAGAGAAGGTGCACAGAGAGCAAGATCAACATTAAATTTAAAATTTGAGAAGTCTAATAAACAGCAGGGAAGGAGCTACTGTTGAATCTGTTGGCACGTGTGTTTACGCTTTTATATTTTCTGGATGTAAGTTTGCTCGCTGAGCTGGAAGGTTCATTTCCAGACGTTTCGTCACCCTACTAGGTAACATCTTCAGTGGGCCTCAGGCGAAGCACTGCTGATAATTCCTGCTTTTCTATTCATATGTTTGGGTTTCTTTGGGTTGGTGATGTCATTTCCTGTGGTGATGTCATTTCCTATGGTGAAGTCACACAGTCATAGAGATGTACAGCATGGAAACAGACCCTTCGGTCCAACCCGTCCATGCCGAGAAGATATCCCAACCCAATCTCATCACACCCAGCCCATATCCCTCCAAACCCTTCCTATTCATATACCCATCCAGATGCCTCTTAAATGTTGTAATTGTACCAGCCTCCACCCCTTCCTCTGGCAGCTCATTCCATACATGTACCACCCTCTGTGTGAAAAGGTTGCCCCTTAGGTCTCTTTTATTTCTTTCCCCTCTCACCCTAAACCTATGCCCTCTAGTTCTGGACTCCCTCACCCCAGGG
>NC_057746.1:25700729-25702867 GCF_004010195.1 Chiloscyllium plagiosum | reverse complement strand
TTCCCACGCACAAAGCCATGTTGACTATCCCTAATCAGTCCTTGCCTTTCCAAATACATGTACATCCTGTCCCTCAGGATTCCCTCCAACAACTTGTCCACCACTGAAGTCAGGCTCACCGGTCTATAGTTCCCTGGCTTGTCCTTACCACCCTTTTTAAACAGTGGCACCATGTTTGCCAGCCTCCAGTCTTCTGGCACCTCACCTGTGACTATCGATGATACAAATATCTCAACAGGAGGCCCAGCAATCACTTCTCTAGCTTCCCACAGAGTTCTCGGGTACACCTGATCAGGTCCTGGGAATTTATCCACCTTTAAATGTTTCAAGACATCCAGCATTTCCTCCTCTGTAATCTGGATATTTCCTGTTCTTTTTTTCTCAGGAGGTGGTAGATCAGGTCTACCTCGATGTATTTGTTGATAGAGTTCCGGTTGGAATGCCATACTTCTAGGAATTCTAGGAATTTATATTTTCTGCCCATGGAAGAGGTTGGATGAGATTATAACTGGGGTGGGAAGGGTCTTTGATGATGTATGACACTTTGCGTTCTGTTTCCTGGTCGCCAAAGTGGACAACCTCAAATTCTACTCCATCTGCCAACTTGCTGCCCCCATCCACAACCCTTCCTTACACCCCACCCCCTTCACTCCATCCCCAACCCTCTCTCCCACAACCAGACTTAGCAAAGTAAAGACTTACCGTCGTCTTAGTGATCTGGATTCCCTGGGAGACCTGCGCCTCGCAAAACTCCTCCAACTTCCTCTCCAGGAATCCAACGGAGTTCTCCAACTTTTGCTATGGGGAAAGCGTAGGGAGCGTCATCAGATTACGGCAGATCCACACCTTAAGCTCGATTAACTCTCCATTCCTGCTTGATGTTGTACTCTCAACTTTCTTGGCTACCCATGTATTGAGAATACTGCTCTGGTGTACCATGGTCTCTGGGTATCAGCACTTACACACAAACAAGAAATAACTGGAGGCCTCTTCCTCCATTCAATAAGATCATGCTTGATCTAATTTTAACCTCAGCTCTTCATCCCAGCATAGCACGGAGTAATCTTTCACCCCTCACATTGTCCTGATAGCTCTTGCTCTGTACCTGTAAGTTGGACTCTTCATCTCCTTGACTACAACAACTCTCCTTGATTCGCACCTGTACTGAGTAGGTTACCAAATACAACTCTCTAATGCAGTGTTTAAGACCTTCTATGGCCTGAAGATGGGCTTATGCCCGAAACGTCGATTCTCCTGTTCCTTGGATGCTGCCTGACCTGCTGCGCTTTTCCAGCAACACATTTTTAGCTTCTATGGTTTATATCCATTTTCTAAATTGGTGTCTTGTCACTCATTGATGTAAGAGTCATGTGATCAGTTACCACTTCCTGGTATGGATGAATCTTATACCACCTGAATCATGGTTATGGCAGGGGATTTTAGCTTTCCAAGCATAGACTGGAACTACCATAGTGTTAAGGGCTTGGATGGAAAGGAATTTGTTAAGTGTGTACAAGGGTGCTGGGTCCACTGCTTTTTGACATTTGTATAAATGATTTGGATGTGAACATAGGAGGTATATTCAGTAAGTTTGCAGATGACACCAAAATTGGAGGTGTAGTGGACAGCGAAGAAGGCTACCTCAGAGTACAACAGGATCTGGACCAGATGGGCCAATAGGCCAAGAAGTGGCAGATGGAGTTTAATTCAGATAAATGTGAGGTGCTGCATTTTAGAAAGGCAATTCAGGGCAGGACGAGTTGGACCGAAGGGCCTATTTCTGTGCTGTACATCTCTATGACTCTAAGGAAATTTTCTGACTTAGTATGTGGACTAGAGAAGGTACAAAACCTGACCTCCTCTCGGGAAATAAAGCAGGAGAGGTGACTGATGTGTCAATGAGGGAGCACTTTGGGGCCAATGCCCATAATTCATGGTTTTAATATAGTGATGGAAGAAGGTAGACCGGATCTCGGAATAAAGATCTCTTTGCACAGTCCCCTCAAACACCAGGGCAGATATGGCACAAGGAATAGATCGCCAGACCACAACAAAACGACGGTTGGAGGAAGAGCGCCTCATCTTCCGCCTAGGAACCCTCCAACCACAAGGGATGAACTCGGATTTCACCAGTTTCC
>NC_057746.1:25685914-25700390 GCF_004010195.1 Chiloscyllium plagiosum | reverse complement strand
AAACGTCGATTCTCCTGTTCCCTGGATGCTGCCTGACCTGCTGCGCTTTTCCAGCAACACATTTTCAGCATAGATACAACACTCCCAGGACAGGGGCAGCATGGGGTTAGATACAGAGTAAAGCTCCCTCTACACTGTCCACATCAAACACTGAGGAGAAAGTGAGGTCTGCAGATGCTGGAGATCAGAGATGGAAATGTGTTGCTGGAAAAGCACAGCAGGCCAGGCAGCATCTAGGGAACAGGAGAATCGACGGAAACGTCGATTCTCCTGTTCCCTAGATGCTGCCTGGCCTGCTGCGCTTTTCCAGCAACACATTTCCATCCCACATCAAACACTCCCAGACCAGGGACAGCACGGGGTTAGATACAGAGTAAAGCTCCCTCTAAACTGTCCCCCATCAAACATTCCCAGGACAGGGACAGCATGGGGTTAGATACAGAGTAAAGCTCCCTCTACACTGTCCCGATCGAACACTCCCAGTGCTGGGGCAGTACATTGTTAGATACAGAGTAAAGCTCTCTCTACACTGTCTCACAAGAAACACACCCAGAACAGGGCCAGAACAGGGTTAAATACAGAGTAAAGCTCCCTCTACACTGTCCCCAGCAAACACTCCCAGGACAGGGACAGCACTGCGTTAGATACACTGTAAAGCTCTCTCTACACTGTCCCCCATCAAACACTCCCAGGACAGGGATGAGTTACATCCTGTCGACATTCACCCTGTCAATCCTGCTCAGAATCCACAAAACCAACAATGATTTTTCTAAACTCCATTGAGGATCGGGCCATACTGCTCATACACAGAGTTAAATACAGAGTGAAGCTCCCCCTATACTGTTCCCCCATCAAACACTCCCAGGACAGGGACAGCACGGGGTTAGATACAGAGTAAAGCTCCCTCTACACTGTCTCCATGAAACACTCTCAGGACAGGGACAGCACAGGGTTAGATACAGAGTAAAGCTCCCTCTACACTGTACCCCATCAAACATTCCCACGACAGGGACAGCACGGGGTTAGATACAGAGTAAAGCTCTCTCTACACTGTCCCCCATCAAACACTCCCAGGATAGGGACAGCACGGGGTTAGATACAGAGTAAAGCTCTCTCTACACTGTCCCCCATCAGACACTCCCAGGACAGGGACAGCACGGGGTTTGTGTGATGGCGATTTCTGCACAGGCACCATTCTGTATCAGTCAGTCACTCTCTGGAAGTGTGTAAGATTGAGCTGCGTGGAGCACTGTGAGTGAGATCCCTGCCGTGCTGGGCTGGGTTTAAATTTAGTTGTTCTTGTGTGATGTGGTGAGCAGCCTTTTGGTGCATCGAGAGCAGCACCTTCTGCAAGTGCAGCCTCTGCGGTGCGGTGGTCGAGTGAGTGCAGACTGCGCGTGTGCACTTGGACCTCTGTATTGTTGAGGTGGCCTGTTTTAGAGCCTGCCCCTTGGTCGGCTCAGTGACACGTATGCAATGGGAGCGCTGCTGTGTCTCAGTGCAGAGACTGTGGCTAGGATTTCCTGCAGCCTCCGCGGCTCTGTCCTGATGCCAGAAACCACTGCCTCCGACAGTCACTGGCATCTGACTCCAAAGTGTCCTATTTAAAAGAAATATTCAGCGGAGAGGGGGGGAGAGTGTGTCTAGTAAACATTCTCCTTATGGTATCAGGCCCCATTCAGAATCAGGCAGGGAGCAAAGAGCCTTTGAGGGGGCCATTCGGCCTATCACACTGATACTAGCCCTTGGGAGCATCAATGAGACACTTGACCACCCCCCTCCACTAAAGCATCGCACGAAGGAGGCTTTATTTGCAGACAGCGCTATTTTTGGGAAACCTTTGGGAAATCCAACAGGTTTCGTCTATCCCGCAGCTGAGTCCACACAGTGCGTGCACAAGTCTTTACAAATGGAATCTTAATCGAGCAGCTCCCTCCACGGGGAATTGTTTGCTAAGAATGTGTGGAGACTCCTGGCAAAAAAGGTTGGATTTCCAGGCCTGAGGTGTCCAGAGCTATTGTCACTGCCCGCAATATTTGAAGGTCTTCATTTGTGATCTTTGGAGCACACTGTCTGCAGCGTGGAGTGTGGAAAATCCTCCAATTCACCATTCTGTAGTTAAGCATCGAACCCTCTACAGTGTGGAAACAGGCCATTCAGCCCTGCAAGTCCACACTGACCCTCCAAAGAGTAACCCACCCAGACCCGTTCCTCAACTCTCTGCGTGAGGACTTCTGACCGTCTGTCTCTGTTGTTTTATTTACTGCCTCATAAATGCTGCGGGTGCAGGAAATCTGAATCACAGTCAGAGAACACTGGAGAAACTCTGAAGGGTCTGGCAGCATCTGTGGGGAGTAAGAAGCCATTTCTGGTCTGATATGCCACTTCTTCAGAAGCCTTCAGAAGTAATTATTGCCAGCTCGCTGTTCGGTTGTGTTGGCTTCTATTTGCTTTAGCTGAAGGAGAAATGCTGAAATGATCTATTGTACCTCTATGCCCGAAGGCATTTGTAGCAAACATTTGAACTGGAGAAGAGGGCTTTTTTATAGAAAGAAAAACAAAATTTGCCGGCATCGTTGTTTCTCATTCCGATCAGGGAATGCTTGGAAATTAATGGGTAAACGCGATTGTACTGAACAATAGCTTCCTATTAACAAAAACAGAAATTGCTAGAGGAACCCAGCAGGTCTGGCAGCATCCTCAAATGGAAAGCAGAGTTAGCATTTCGAGTCCAGTGACTCTTCATCAGAACTTGCCACTGTAACTTTCCATATTTGGTTTTCCATTCCCTGCTCTCCCCTCATCGCCAATATATTGCATGTCAGAATTTTGGGCGGCACGGTGGCACAGCGGTTAGCACTGCTGCCTCACAGCGCCTGAGACCCGGGTTCAATTCCCGACTGACTGTGTGGAGTTTGCACGTTCTCCCCGGGTCTGTGTCGGTTTCCTCCCACAGTCCAAAGATGTGCAGGTCAGGTGAATTGGCCATGCTAAATTGCCCGTAGTGTTAGGTAAGGGGTAAATGTAGGGGTATGGGTGGGTTACGCTTCGACGGGTCGGTGTGGACTTGTTGGGCCGAAGGGCCTGTTTCCACTCTGTAATGTAATCTAAAATCTAATCTAGTACCAGGTAGCAGCAGCAGTGTATACATGCCTTGTAATAATGTCAGAGAGTCATACAGCATGGGAAACAGACCCTTCAGTCCAACCAGTCCATGCTGAACATAATCCCAAACTAATCCCACAGTCTCTTCTGCCTGATCCTGGCCCATATCCCTCCAAACCTTTCCTATTCATTATCTTTTCAAATATCTTTTAAACATTGTAATTGTACCCACATACACCACTTCCTTAGGAAGCTCACTCCACACACTCATCAACAGTTTTGGTAACTTCCACAAAAAAACTCAATCAAGTTCACGAGGTATGATTTTCCTCACACAAAACCATGCTGACTAACCCTAATCAATTTTTGCTTCTCTAAATGTCCATAAATCCTATCTTTTATAATCACCTCCAACAAGTTACCCACAACCAAAGTCAGACTCACAGGTCTGTAGTTCCCCGGTTTCTCCCTACAACCTTTCTTAAACAACATTAGCCACCCTCTAGTCATCAGGCACTTCACCCGTAGTGATAGATGATGCTAATGTTTCTGGAGGGGGTCACATAATTTCTCTTCTTTGTCACTCTGTGTAAAATATTTGCCTCTTATGTCTTTCTTAAATCTCTCTCAGCTTCAAAATATACCCCCTAGACTTGACATTTCCCACCTTCGGGAAATACAGCTACCATCGACTCTATCTATACCTGTCATTGTTTTATAAACTTCTGTCAGGTCACCTCTCGATCTCCTACGCTGCAGTGAAAAGTTCCCGCCAATCCAGCCTTTCTCTATAACTCAAACCTTCTGTACCTGGCAACATCCTGGTAAATCTCTTCTGAACCCCCTGCAGCTTAATAATATCCTTCCTATAACAGAGCAACCAGAAACGAACGCAGTACTGTAGAAGAGGCCTCACGAACCATAAACCTCAACTCAATGTCCCAACTCCTATACTCAAAGGCCTGAGCAAATATTCTGTCTATATGAAAAACTTCAAAGTGACGCAAACTTTAAAGAGTTATGTATCTGAACCACTTGGTCCTTCTGTTCCAGAACACTATTCAAGGCCCAAGCATTAATTGTATAATTCCTATCCTCGGTTGTTGTACCAAAGTGCAATGCCTCGCATTTATCCAGATTGAACTATATTGACCCATTTGATCAAGATCCTTTTGTAACCTCCCTCACTCTCTGCTATGCCACCAATATTGGTGTTGTCCACAAACTTACTAACCGTGCCTACTATATTCTCATCCAAATCCTTTATGTGAAAGACAGACAGAAGAGGAGCCAGAACCGAGCCCTGTGGAACACCACTGATGATAGGCCTCCAGTCCGAAAAGCAACCCTCCACCATTACTCTCTGCTTCCTGCTGTTCAGCCAATTCCGTATCCAATTGGCAAGCTCACCCTGAATCCCATGTTACCTAACTTTACCAATCAGTCTACCATGCGGAACCTTTCGGTCAAAGGTTTTACAAAAATGCAAATAAACAACAACTAATGCTCTGACATCATCAACATTTTTGGTAACTTCCACAAAAAAACTCAATCAAGTTCGTGAGGTATGATTTTTCCTCACACAAAACCATGCTGACTAACCCTAGTCAATTTTTGCTTCTCTAAATGTCCATAAATCCTATCTTTTATAATCACCTCCAACAAGTTACCCACAACCAAAGTCAGACTCACAGGTCTGTAGATCCCCGGTTTCTCCCTACAACCTTTCTTAAACAACATTAGCCACCCTCTAGTCATCAGGCACTTCACCCGTAGTGATAGGTGATGCAAATTTTTCTGCAGGGGTCTCTCGTAATTTCCTCCCTTTGTCCACAGGAGCACAGAAGTGTGACAGTGTGGAGAAAAGCATTCAGCTCATCATCGAATCCCTACGGTGTGGAAAGAAGCCATTTGGCCCAACAAGTCCACACTGACCCTCCGAACAGTACCCCACCCAGACTCATTCCCTTACATTCCCCCTGACAATGCACCTATCCTGCACACCCCTGAACACTATGGCCAAATCACCTTAATCTGCACACCTTTGGATTGTAGGAGGAAACTGGATCAAACCCACGCAGACACGGGGGGAGAATGTGCAAACTCCACACAGACAGTCGCCCGAGGCTGGAATTGAACCCAGGTCCCTGGTGCTGTGAGGCGGCACTGAGGTACAGTGCCACCATGTCAGCACTCTGGTCCTCCAATGAGCATCACAACAATGTGTCAATCTCCTACCGTTTCCCCAACCCCTGGCACATTGTTACCATCCAAATGACCATCCAGCTCCCCTCCTGAATGCCTCAATTAAATCTGCCTCCATCCCATTTCCAGATAGTGCATTCATAATCCCGACTACTCGCTGAGTGTAAACAATGCTTCTTTTGCGCTCCACTTTAAATCTGTCCCCTCTCGTTCTTGATTCTATTAGGTGCAGGGACACTTCCTCCCTGACTACTCTGTCCAGCCAGACCACGATCATGAAGATCTCCCCACGATCATGAACGGTCCTAAACACTCCAATTCAGGTAAAGTTTCTCATCCCAGGAATTATCCTTGTCAATCTCTTCTGCACTCTCTCCAATTTCCTTCCCGTGTTGTGGAACGCAGAACTGTGTAAAATCCTTCAACTGAGGTCTGTAACGCATGTTTTATACAAGCTCAACATCATCCTCTTTCTCCAGTACTCTATGTCCCGATCTAAAGCTCAGCAACATAGGAACAGGAATAGAGCATTCAGTGGCTCATTCAATGAGAAGATGACTGATCGGTGGCCTATCACTATATTCCTTCCCTTGGCCCATATTCTTTAGTGACTTTACTTAACCTTTCCTCAACATACTGCTGTCTGCAGTTGCCTTGCCATGTACATCCAGTTCCCCGGCTCCTGCACTCCTTTTAGAATTGCATGCTTTAGTTTACATCATCTGTCCACATTTTTCCAACCTAAATCAATCACTGTCAGACCCTAAGACAGAGACACAGAAATAGGTCATTTAACCTATTGCTCAGAGGTTGTGTTTCATTTTACTAACTGACTGAATCTGTTTTTCTAATTTCTATCCCTCTCAGGAAATCCTATTCCTATTCCACAGTGAATGTAGTCTATTATGGAATCATAGTCATATAACATGGGAACAGACCCTTCAGTCCAACCTGTCCATGCCAACCATCATCCCCAACTATACTCGTCCCAGCTGCCTGCTCCTGACCCACGTCCCTCGAAACCTTTCCTGTTCACGTGTTTGTCTTTTGAATGTTATAACTGTACTCGTGTCTACCACTGCCTCTGGCAAGTTCATTCCACACTCTGTGTAAAACAAGTTGCACCTCACAGCTTCCTCCTGTCACCTTAACAATGTGCCCCCTAGTCTTGAAATCCCCTACTCTAGGGAAAAGGCACCCGCCACTCGTCTTATCTACACCCCTCATGAATTTATAAACCTCGAGAAGGTTTCCCCCCCTCAATATCCTATGACTTATAGAACGTCAACATGACGTCCCAACGCCAAAGGTCTGACCAATAAAGGTAAGCGTGCCCAACGACTTCTTAAACACCCTGACTACATGTGACGCCAACTTCAAAGAATTGTATATTTTGCAACACTACCCAAGGCCCGACTTTTCATTGGGTATGCTCAGTCTCTTGTTTGTTTTATCAAAACGCAACACCTCGCATTTATCCAAATTAAACTCCGTCTGCCACGTCTCAGCCCATTGACCAGTTGATCAAGATCTCTTTGCAATCTTAGATAAGCTTCTTCACTGTAAACTATACCACCGATTTTGTCGTTGGTTCACTTCAAGTGAAATTAAAGTCATGAGACCATATGTCGGGGTGGCAGTAGAATTTCTAGCCGGACAAGAGATGATCAAAGATGGCTTGATACTAGTTGTGTGAAGTTGAGGATCGACAGATAGAGTGCTTTGATTTGTCAAGTACTTTAGAGTTAAAATCTGAATTCAATCAGTAAATCCAGAGTTGAGATCCAGTCTGGGTGACTACCGTCCATGGTCACTGGGAAAAAAGATGATCTGGATCACTACCAGGGGAATGAAATTAATTGTGCTTGCCCAGTTTGACCAAACCAGTGTCTAAATCCAGACCCACGATAACTCTGCTGCCTCCTAGCTCAGCAAAGCACTCACTTCAAGAGATGGTTAGGACTCGAGAACAAAGAAAAAACTGTGTAAAAATCAGGTGGAACAACTTGCTTATGCCTCAGCAGAGACAGGATGTTCCTTCCTTTGCAGATTGAAAAGGGGACAGCTGAAATAAAACAAGGTACTGTGGTTCAGGATTTGTACGTAGTGCAGAGGCAGCAGGTTGAGACAGTTCCTGCCTGATCCTTCCTTCTGTTTAAACCAACATGCTCAGGTTTTATTGGCACAATGAACAGGCTATTTGCTCCATCATCTTCTGTGCTGCCATTTACAGTTCACTGCAGACTGCTAGTGTTCCTCACTGACAAGCCTCATCCACATCGCTGAGCCTCATTTCTTACCTGAGGAAGGATGTTCCTGTCTGATTCCTCTACGTATGTAGAGAGACTGGATGGATTAGGACTGTACACACTGTGCTTCAGAAGAATGAGAGAGGATCACAGAGGAACCTATAGAATTCTAACAGGGGGTGAATGCCGGAGAGATGTTCCCAATGACCCAGGAGCCCAGGACAAGGGGCTAACGGTCTAAGGATGCGGGATAGGCCATTGATGACTGGGATGAGGTGAAATGTCTTCACCCAGAGAGTGGGATCCTTTTCCACAGAAAGGACTAAATCATCAACTGTTTTAAAGAAGGAGGTATATATAGTTGTAGAGTCTTTGAGTCATACAGCACAGAAACAGATCCTTCAGTTCAACTGTCACACCCATCTCACACTCACTCACACACATTCACACAGACACACACACATATACACACACGCACCCACCCACACCTACACTGACACACACTCACACTCACCCAAACTCACACCCACACCCACACCCACACCGGCCCACATTCACACATACATCCACCCAACTCACACCCACACACGCCACACACTCTGACACTCTGACACAACTTCTACAAAGTGCTCCAAGTGAAGCCCGACCGAGGTAAATCCGTGGAGCTATTCCCTTGAAAGTGAGCCCTACCTTGCAGACAGTGTAGGCTTCCTCCACCGCTATCAGAGTCGAGCTGCCCCTGTCCTGACCCTGTGGCGGGCAGGATGGACACACCAGCCTGAGATCCTTGGAGCAGAAGAAACGTGCCTGCTGACCGTGGAGCGGGCACCTCTGTCCACCCAGCCCGGCCCCCTCGTCCTGCAGGCTCAGACTCCGCAGGCTGGCCACAATGGTCACCAGCAGCTGGTTGGGCATCAGCTCCCTCCTGGGGAAGCACTGCCCACACTGGGGGCAGGAAACCTCGGCACCGGTACCCCCAGTGTCCCACCACTCCAGGACACAGCCTTTGCAGAAGTTGTGACCACAGTCCAGGGTGACGGGCTCGGTGTACATCTGGGCGCAGATGGTACAGCTCAGGTTCTGGTTCAGACTCTGTGCCATAGGCACTCTGGATGTGTGTCTGTGTCTGTGTGTGGGTGTGTGCGTCTGTGTCTGTGTGGGTGTGCGTGGGTGTGTCTGTGTGTGGGTATGTGTGTGTCTGTGTGTGTGTGTCTGTGTCTCTGTGTGTGTGTCTGTGTGTATGTCTGTGTGTGTATCTGTGAGGCTCAGTGCCTGTCTGCAGGCACTCTGTGTCTGTATGTGTGTATGTGTGTGTGTGCCTGTGTGTCTGTGTCTGTGAGGCTCAGTCCCTGTCTGCAGGCACTCTGTGTCTGTATGTGTGTATGTGTGTGTGTGCCTGTGTGTCTGTGTCTGTGAGGCTCAGTCCCTGTCTGCAGGCACTCTGTGCATGTGACTTAGCACCAAAAGCCACTGTTTTTATTTTTAGACATTGCACTTCCTGCTTTCACTCTGAGTACGCTTCAGTGTGACCAGTGACACAGCAGCAAAGAAACATTACCCACCTGCTCTTTCTGAACACATCGGGTCATTCCATTTCCACATTACAGTGCAAAAGGATAACATTATCCACTTTTAAAATTAACTATCAGGCAGTGTAAGACTTTCGCTACACTGTCCCCCATCAAACACTCCCAGGACAGGGACAGCACGGGGTTAGATACAGAGTAAAGCTCCCTCTACACCGTCCCCAGCAAACACTCCCAGGACATGGACAGCACGGGGTTAGATACAGAGTAAAGATCCCTCTACACTGTCCCCAGCAAACACTCCCAGGACAGGGACAGCATGGGGTTAGATACAGAGTAAAGCTTCCTCTACACTGTCCCCATCAAACACTCCCGGGACAGGGTCAGCACGGGGTTAGATACAGAGTAAAACTCCCTCTATACTATTCCCCCATCAAAAACTCCCAAGACAGGGACAGCACGGGCTTAGAGTAAAACTCCCTCTACACTGTCTCAATCAAACACTCCCAGAATGAGGACAGCATGGGGTCAGATACAGAGGAAAACCTCCTCAACACTGTCCCCATCAAACACTCCCAGGACAGGGACAGCATGGGGTTAGATACAGAGTAAAGCTTCCTCTACACTGTCCCCATCAAACACTCCCAGGACAGGGTCAGCACGGGGTTAGATACAGAGTAAAACTCCCTCTACACTGTCCCCATCAAACACTCCCAGGACAGGGACTGCACGGGGTTAGATACAGAGTAAAGTTCTCTCTAATCTGTTCCCCTTCAAACACTCCCACCACAGGGGCAGCACAGGGTTAGATACATAGTAAAGCGTCCTCTACACTGTCCCCCATTAAGCACACACAGAAGAGGGACAACACAGAGTTAGATACAGAGTAAAGCTCTCTCTACACTGTCCCAATCAAACACTCCCAGGACAGGGACAGCAATTTATAGCAAAAATTTGCAGTGTGATGTAACTGAAATTATACATTGAAGAATTGATTGTCTGTTAAGCCTTTCATTTGTTAGAATACAGTGATAGTTTCACTTCTTTCATGTGTAAATCACAAAACCCTTTTTTTAAAAGTTGCATTCTCGGGTTAGCTGTTAACAATGGTGATAGCTAGACCATATATTGAAGGTATTAGCCCCCTGTGTTCTCCGTCTATGACCTGATGTTTAGATTGATTCTAATCTAAAAAGTGAGATAATAGAGTTTTACATAAATTCATGCAGTTTATATATAAATGCCAGATTCATCAGCCATACCCATAAGGTAGAGCAAAACATCACCCGTTCCCAACACAATGCCATCCAGGCTCTCAAAACCAATCACAACATTCGACACCAGTCCCAGGACAGGGACAGCACGGGGTTAGATACAGGGCAAATCCTCCTTTACATTTGCAGAGATTAATGACAGGTCTCTCACTGGGTATCACAAACCCGGAAATGAAACCTTGGAAGCGCTGGTTCTGGAGCCCTGTGACTGTCGGGAGGGGAAGTCGTGGGTGATTAGCACTGCCTGTGGAGCTGTACGGGGCCTCTGAGGCCAAGCTAGAAAGCTGCCTCCCTTATTGTTAGCCCTGTCTGTGCTCTGCAGCCGTGGGCTTGCTGGCGTGAATAACGGAATGAGAGAGCTACCATCAGTCTGTAGTGAGGAAGGGTAAACCGCTGTGCAGTCTAATCGGCTGAAGTTGTCAGCTTGGGTCTGTTGGTGTCGGCTGGACACGGTCTCTGTTATCTGGGGAACAGGGGCACCAGACTCATTCCCAGCTCCTGTTGCTCCTTCAGCTCTGAAACGTCTTTGCTTCAGTGGAGGGGAGGCCATTAAAGTGAACTCCTCACCCGCTAGAAAGCGCAGCAACAGTGTGTGGCTGGAGCTCACCACCCTTCACAAGGATAGATGCACCGCTGCTATTGGCTACAAGGCGAAGGGCAAAGGCGATGCCCGTTCTGATCTGGCGATGGAACATTAATGTGCAACCCCAAAAGGACGGAAGAATCGTACATTAACAAGTGCACATCTCTATGACACCAAGTATACACTTCTTAACGTGTTAAAACGTGTATATGTGGAGTCATAGAGAGGTCTAACACAGAAACAGACCCTTCGGTCCAACCCGTCCATGCCGACCAGATATTCTAACCTAATCTAGTCCCACCTGCCAGCACCCAGCCCATATCCCTCCAAACCCTTCTTATTCATATACCCATCCAAATGCCTCTTAAATGCTGTAATTGTACCAGCCTGCATCACTTCCTCTGGCAGCTCATTCCATACACGTACCACCCTCTGTGTGAAAGAGTTGCCCCTTAGGTCTCTTTTATATCTTTCCCCTCTCACCCTAAACCTATGCCCTCTAGTTCTGGACTCCCCCACCCCAGGGAAAAGACTTTGTCTATTTACCCTATCCATGCCCCTCATGATTTTATAAAGCCACCCGTCAGCCTCCGACGCTCCAGGGAAAACAGCCCCAGCCTGTTCAGCCTCTCCCGGTAGCTCAACTCCTCCAACCCTGGCAACATCCTTGCAAATCTTTTCTGAACCCTTTCAAGTTTCACAACACAAGGAAGATGATGGCCTTGCTATCACGGACACATGGCCTAATAGAGGCAAAAAAGAAATTCAGCTTGACACTCTTCAATAGAGTCAGAGAGTCACACAGACCCTTACTTACAACTAGTCCACACTGACTATGTACCCCAACTAAACCAGTCCCACCTGCCTGTGCATGACTCCAAGTATTTCTTGTACATGAACTCATCCAAATGTATCTTAAACATTGCCGCTGTCCCCACATCCACCACTTCCTCTGACAGTTCATTCCACACGCGAACCACTCGCTGTGCAGAACAAAACGCGCTTTTCACATCTGTTTCAAATCTTTCTCCTCTCAACTTAGAAATCTACCCCCTGCTCCTGAACTCTCCCACCCTCGGGAATAGACTCTTGCCATTCACCAAAACGGCAGCACAGTGGCTCAGTGGTTAGCACGACTGCTTCACAACGCTAGGGACCCGGGTTCGATTCCAGCCTTGGCTGACTGTCTGTGTGGAGTTTGGACATTCTCCCTGTGTCTGTGTGGGTTTCCTCCAGGTGTTCCGGTTTCCTCCCACAGTCCAAAGGTGTGCAGGTCAGGCTGGATTGACCGTGCTAAATTGCTCCATAGAGTGTAGGTTGGGTGCATTATTCAGGGGTAAATATAGAGCAGGGGGAATGGGTCTGGGTGGGTTACTCTTCAGAGGGTTGGTGTGGACTTGTTGGGCCGAATGGCCTGTTTCCCCACTAAAGGGGTTCTATGATCTCTGCCCCTCACGATTTTATAAAGTTCAGCCTCCTATACTCCATTGAAAAAAATCCCCAGCTTTCCATTCTATTTTTATATCATGAAAATGAGGCTGTCACATGCATTTTTATCCAACCTGTTCACTGATGTTTTGCATATCCCAAGCAAAAAAGGCAGGATTATGAACCAGGGCCTCCCGACTCAGAGGTATGGACACTACCACTGCACAATTCTACAGAAATGGTGACATGATTTTATCCGTCACGGGTCTGATGTACCACTGCAGCCTTTCAGTCAACCATCACAGCATTACCTCGTCTGCCCATGTGGGGTTACCGTGACTCCTACAATCGACACTCCTCAACTTACCTCCTAATACAGGGGGGCTGGATAAAGCAGACCTGGAGAAGATGTCTCCACTAGTAGGAGAGACTGGGACCCAAGGGCATACCCTCAGAGTGAAGGGACGACCCGTTAGGACTGAGATAAGGAGGAATTTCTTCAGCTGGAGGGTGGTGAATCTGTGGAACTATGATGATAGTACGGCTTTTAGAGGCGTATTTTGCCTTTTTTTTCAGAGGTTTTAAGACAGAGGTGATGTCTATTATAATCTAATAAACAACTTGTGAGGCTTTGGATTCTTTTTTAAAAGGGTTGGAACAATAGAAGGAGCCTGGCTGGGTGGGATCAACTTGCCCCAGAACAAGGATTTTTAGTTTTAGTTTCTCAGTAGCATTTGCTGAGGTCTTGAAGCTAGGTTTACAAGCTGCAGTCTCTCAGAGTTTTCTCATGATGCTTCTCCTCCAGAACTAGAGAATTGTGATGTGAGACAATCCATTTTACTGATTATGTCTATGCCACTGGTGTGTTTATATGATGTTACTATATTGCAAAAGTCTGGAGTAAAATGATCTATTATTCTGTTAACTCTTCAAATTGAGGTAAGTTATTCCAATCCCTTCTTTCTTTAGCTGTATTTTAACTATAATATATGAAAGAAGTGTCAAAAAGTGTGGCTCTGAAAAAGCACAGCCGGTCAGGCAGCATCCGAGGAGCAGGACAGTTAACGTTTCAGACATAAGCTCTTCATCAGAGTTTCTGATGAAACGTTAACTCTCCTGCTCCTCGGATGCTACCTGACCCGCGCGCCATACTTTTTTGACTCGGATCTCCAGCATCTGCAGGCCTCACTTTCTCCAACGAATGAGGTGTGCCCTGCTTCTTGTCAAGTAATTTGGCCAATCGAATTGCAGCCAGAAAGCAACGCCCTGTCACTTGCCTTTAAAATAAGAAAAAGTGAAGATTTCGGCTATCCTCTTAATATATTTTGAAATGGTTTGGTCTGGTCCATAACAGAACTCATAGCCTCAGAGGATTGTGGAGGTCAATTCATTCACTTGTCTTCAAGACAGAGGTAGCTAGTATGTTGATTAGTAAGGGGATCGAGGGTTATGTGCAGAAGGTAGAAGAATGGGGTTGGGGGTCATATCAACCATGTCCAAACAGAGGAACAGACTCAATGGGCCGAATGGCCAAATTCTGTTCCTATATCTTGAGAGATTTATGGCTTAATAAAAACATAACTTTGCAGGTGTTGGAAATCTGAACAGACACAGAAATTGCTGGAGAAACTCAGCACGTACAGGCTGCTCACAGAGTTAAGTGGCGTAGATAGTACATAATAGGTAAACAGCAGCAAAAACAAAAACACAGGGACAGACGAATGTTCAGAGTTTGTGAGTCCATCCAGTATTCTAACAACAGTAGGGTAGAAACTATCACAAAACTGGGTGGTGCGTGTGCTCAGGTTTCTGTACCTTCTCCCCCCCCGATGGTAGAGGTTGTAGAGTAACAATGCCAGGGTGGGATGGATCTTTGAGAATACTGGCGGCCTTTCCTTGACAATGGGCCTGGTAGATGGATTCTATAGATGGGAGGTTGGCCTTTGTGATTGTCTGGGCCGAGTTCTCCACTCTCTGTAACCGTCTCCGACCTGGAATGGTACAGTTGCCATACCAGGTAGTGACACATCCAGACAGAATGCTCTCGATGGCGCACCTATAAAAGTTGGCGAGGGTATTCACCATCATGCCAAATTTCCTCAGCTG
>NC_057746.1:25669333-25685414 GCF_004010195.1 Chiloscyllium plagiosum | reverse complement strand
TCCTTGTTCCTTCAACGTGGGATTAGAGTGGGGCTCCTTCCACTTGGTCTGTACTCTGAATTATCGAGATGTGGGGCATGGGCAGGTAGTACAAAGTGGAACTGAGCAACGGGGGAGTCTCCTACAGCTCTGACTCTCAGAGCTATTCATAACAGGAAACGTCAAGTTGAACCGAAAATGTTGCTAGAAGTCTTTATACCTTGAGCCCATTGTAAATAAAAGGTCTGGAGGCAGAGTGTCGAAACTGAAAGCGGATCTTTGCTTCCATTTAGATTTGTTTTTATGAACAGGGGCAGAGGGGCGGGGGGGGATGTTGATCATGTCACGGTCACTCAGCAGACTTCAGTTGGAGCATCGTGCGCCAGATTGTAGGAATGGTCGAGAACACTTTGGAAAGAATGTTTCCGGGAATGGGAACTATCGGTTCTGAGCATAGACCGAAGGGGTTGGGACTCCGGAAGACTGAGACAACATCTGATCGAGATTCCCAAAGTCGTGAATGTCTGGACAGAGCAGACAGGGAGAAGCTGTTCCCGCTCGCAAAAGGAACAAGAACAAGAGAGGTGTAGATTTACCGTGATTTGGAAATGCGACCAGGGTAAAGTGTGGAAAGGCTTGAGGGAACAGGGTGTGGAATGCACTACCTGGAAATGTGGTCGAGGCAGGTTCATTTGAGGTATTGGATGGGCCACTGGATGGTTATTTGGTCAGGAATAGTGTGCAGGGGATTAGGGGGGAAGGCATGAGACTGGCACTGGGGAATGATGCTCACTGGAGGCTGAGTGACCTTCTCCTACACCATAACAATTGCTTTATCACAATTTAGATGCTTAACAAACAGGACTGGGGTATGTCATCCATATGTAGTGGAAAGCACCGATTCATCAGATGAGGGGGTGTTTGGAGAGGTGATCGATGGGAATAAGCAGGAGGTCTCCTTGCCCATACTTGATGGGAATGCCTGAAGACATCAAGGAGCCCAGAGTCAATGTTGAGGGCTCTCAGGGTAACTCCCTCTCGACTGTGTCCCACTGTGCAACCACCTCTGCTTGGTCTGTCCCGTCTTGTCAGTGGGACAGAACTTTTCTTCATTATTATTTAATGGGATGATTCAACTAGAATTTATTGCCCATTCCTAATTAGCCAGAGGGCAATTAAGAGTCAACCATATTGCCTTGGGTGTGGAGTCACATGTAGGCCACACCAGGTAGTTCCTTCCCTCAAGGACATTAGTGAACCAGGTGGGCTTTTCCCTTGGTTTTGTGGTCATTATCGGACTCTTAAAACCAGAATTTTATTGAATTCAAATTCCACTGTCTGCCTTAGGAAGATTCAAACCCAGGTCTCCAGGACATTTAATCCAGAGACTCAGGTAAAGTCCAGCGATACTATCACCAGCCTTTCCCCCCCACCTCGTATGCCTCCCATACCCAGGGATGGTAGCCCAGGGTACTGTCTGTCATGTAATTCTGTGGCACAGAGCTCCAGCCTTGGCACAAACCCTTGGACAGTAAGTAGGACTGGGCAGGGTGGTTGGTGTTGAGTTTGCCATTTCCACTGCCTCAGGGCGAATGCCAGGAGCTCCCTCTAGTTCACTCCGTCCTGCAGCAGAAGGAGAAAACAGAGCACCATTTCTCGAAGGGCCACTCCAGACAGCATTCAATAATCAACCACATTACTGTGAGCCTGGAGTCACGTGTAAGCCCAGACTGAGGAAGGGCAGTAGGTTCCCTTCCCTAAAGGACATGAGAGAACCAAAAGGGGTCTTGATGATGATTGAGCAGTGCTCCTGGTGACATCACCGGGAAGCCAGCAGGTACATCCAATAAAACGGGCAAATGCTTCATAATGATCTGACCTGCCTTGTAGTTGGAGCTCCAGGAAGACTTACTTCCAAGTATGAGTTTGTCTTTAATTTATGAATTGAATCAATTATATGAACTAAAGACAATTTCAGAAATTAATTAGTGTCCCAGGATCTCAACCTGTCCACGTTAAACGCAATCAGAGGAAAAGCTCCTCCTACAGTGTTCTCAATGGACCGTCCCAGTCAGCTACTGCATGGGTCAGATATCGAAGGAGACCAGCCCACACTCCCCAACTGCTCCGTCAGTGGCTCCCAGGATGGTCTCCGGCCTTTGTCCTGTGGTACAACCTCAAACATTGCACCCACCTCCTCAGCACTGAGACAATAGACAATAGACAATAGGTGCGGGAGTAGGCCATTCAGCCCTTCGAGCCTGCACCATCATTCAATATGATCATGGCTGATCATCCTTATTCAGTATCCTTTTCCTGCCTTATCTCCATAACCCTTGATTCCACTATCCTTGAGAGCTCTATCCAACTCTTTCTTAAATGAATCCAGAGACTGGGCCTCCACTGCCCTCTGGGGCAGAGCATTCCACACAGCCACCACTCTCTGGGTGAAGAAGTTTCTCCTCATCTCTGTCCTAAATGGTCTACCCCGTATTTTTAAGCTGTGTCCTCTGGTTCGGCACTCACCCATCAGCGGAAACATGTTTCCTGCCTCCAGAGTGTCCAATCCTTTAATAATCTTCTACGTCTCAATCAGATCCCCTCTCAGTCTTCTAAACTGAGGCTCTGTGTTTGACTGGTTATTGACTCTCTTTCGTGCGTCACTGGCCAGAGGGTTTTGCCCATCCCTAACTGCCCTTTAGCAGTGTGCCACCTCTCAGAATAACCTGCCACAGTTACCCACCAGCCAGCGACAGGCGATGCCACTTCGGTGACGAATAATCTGTGGTCCTGGAGTCACATGCAATCCAGACCGGGTAAGGATGACAGCAGTCCTGCCCTCAAGGGCAGCGATGAACCAGATGGGTTTTTAACTGATAGCAATTTCCTGTCCATCACTGGATATAGAGTCATAGAGTTGTACAGCATGGAAACAGACCCTTCGGTCCACCCATTCATGCCGACCTGATATCCCAACCCAATCTCGTCCCACCCGGCCCATATCCCTCCAAACCCTTCCTATTCATATACCCATCCAAATGCCTCTTAAATGTTGTAATTGTACCAGCCTCCACCACTTGCTCTGGCAGCTCATTCCATACACGTACCACCCTCTGCGTGAAAAAGTTGCCCCTTAGGTCTCTTTTATATCTTTCCCCTCTCACCCTAAACCTATGCCCCTCTAGTTCTGGACTCCCCCACCCCAGGGAAAAGACTTTGTCTGTTTATCCTATCCATGCCCCTCATGATCATCAATGGTTACTGCACAGAACAAAGATCCTTTGGCCTATCACATCTGTTCCTGCCAGAAACAATGAGCTAACCCTTCTAATCCCACTTTCAAGGGCTGCACGCATGTTTTAATTTAAATTCTACCAAACTATCATTGGGAGTTGGTGGGCCAGACTTGAGTCTCTGGGCCTCTTGGTCCTGTAATAGAATCACGGAACCCGTAATGCGTGGAAACAGGCCACTTGGCCCAACAAGTCCACACCAACCCTCTGGAGAGTAACCCACCCAAATCCATTCCTTACCCTATTACTCTAGACTTACCCCTGACTGATGCACCTAACCTACACATCCCTGAACTCTACGGGGCATTTTAGCACAGCCGATCCACACTAACTGGCACATCTTTGGAATGCGGGAGGGAACCGGAGCACCTGGAGGAAACCCACGCAGACATTGGAGGATACACAAACTACACAGCCAGTCATCCGAGGCTGGAATCCTGGCACTGTGAGGCAGCAGTGCTAACCACTGAGCCACCTCAATACTGCCATGGTGGCATCTCCCTGATGTGATAATGTTCGTGTGCAGTTTGTATTGGCCATTTCCAACAGTTGCGAATGAACCACGCATTGCAAATATCAGTTTGACCTCACTGGAAGGAGGTAGGTTATAACCTCATTAGGAGAGAGAGAGACAGAAATAGAGACAGAAATAGAGAGAGAGAGAGAAAGAGAAAGAGAGACAGAAATAGAGATAGAGAAGAGAGAGAGAGAGAGCTTCCCTCAGCCGAGAGCCATTGTCTGTCTGCTTGTGAATGTCACATTGGTTTCAGTTTGACTCTAATCTTCAGGCAGGCTGTGTGTTAATGTATAAAGGTGCAGTATTGACAGTACTTATATGGAAATGAAGGAACTGTCTTCAGAAGAACAGGAAGAGGTGGATCTGATCAGTAGAAATCTGAACAAGTCTCACTCACACACAGCACAGCAAGGGAGAGAGACTTGAAAAACTTGAGAGACAAACTGATGGACTGGGAAACAGGTAACAGCTCAGCAAGCAAAGGGCATACCGCACAGAGGTATGAAGGGGTATAGAGAACACACAGGTAGAACGAGAGAATCAGAGAGGGAGAGGCTGTGATAACAAACAGACAAACAAGTAGAGACAGAAACGGGGAGAGGAAAGACCGAGAGAATCAGAGCTAGAGGGAGAGAGAGAGAGAGAGAGAGACAGAGACGGACTGTGATAATAGACAAGTAGAGATAGAAACAGGGAGAGGAGAGACAGAGGATCAGAGCTAGAGGGAGAGAGAGAGAGAGAGAGAGAGTCAGAAACAGAGACATACTGTGAAAATAGTCAGACAAACCCGTAGAGACAGAAACAGGGAGAGGAGAGACCGAGGGAATCAGAGCTAGAGGGAGAGACAGAGAGACAGAGAGAGAGAGAGACGGACTGTGATAACAAACAGACCGACAAGTAGAGATAGAAACAGGGAGAGGAGAGACCGAGAGAATCAGTGACAGAGAGAAAGGCACAGCCAGGAAGGTGAGAGGAGGTGATGGCCAGTGATGGAGGGAAGGGTGTGCAGCGAGGATCAGAGCTGACTGATAACCTGAGCACTGACCTCAGCTGCCCCATCTGCATTGACTACTTCCGTGAGCCGGTGAGCCTGAGGTGCGGCCACAACTTCTGCAGGGAGTGCATCCTGCATGCCTGGGCGCGGTCCGAGCACGCTAACGGCAGTGTCTCCTGCCCTCAGTGCAGGCGGCAGTGCGACAGGCTGGACATCACCAGCAACCGGCTGCTGGCGAGTATCGTGGAGGGCTTCCAGAGGCTGTGCCACCCCCACCCTGCCTCCCCGCCACCCCCAAGGTGCCAGCTCCACCAGCAGGGGCTCCGCCTCTTCTGCTCCGATGACCTGCAGCTCGTCTGCCGGGCCTGCTTGAAGTCCCAGCAGCACAGGAACCATAAGTGCACCGCCATCGGCAAGGCTTACAAAGTCTGCAAGGTAGGTGCGCCGAGAGACGGGGGTGGGAAGGCGGGGGGGGGGGGCTTTCTTTCCTGCGTTTGGATTGGGCGAGCCAGTAACAACACAGTAGCGGAGGAATTCCTGGAGTCTGTGTGGGATGGATCGATATGTCGAGGAAGCAACGAGTGAATAGGCCATCCTAGACTGCTTACGGTGTAATGAGAGAGGAATAATAGGCTGTGTGAGGCCCACTGGGGAAGAGTGATCATAAAGTGATAGCGTTCTTGGAAAGTGATGCAGTTCATTCTGAGATTAGGGCCGTGAGTCGAAATAGAAGAAGCTATGTTGGTAACATAGCTGAGAGCTGACTTCTCTGCCTTCCGATGCTGCCTGGCTCGATTTGTTCCTTCCAGCCTCCTGCTTGTCTACCTTGATCACTGGCTATGATTGTTTGGCAAGTTTTCCTTAAAGGGATGGAGGTGGATGGACAATGGCAATGCCTACCACAAAAAAAAAACAGGAAAGGTGGCTTGACATTGGCTAACAAGGGAAAGCAGGGATAGTGTGAGATCCAAGGAATGTGCAAATTGACTGAAAATATTGGGAGCAGATCCGGGGATTGGGAGCAGTTTAGATTTCACCAAAGGAGGACAAAAGGATTGATGAGGAGGGGGAGAAAGGTCCAACAGTAAGTTCACAGGGAACTGACAATAAAAGCTTCTGTAGACATGTGAAGAGAGAAAGACTATTGAGGACAAATGTAGGTCCCTTTCAATCAGGAACAGGGGAAGCTATAAAGGGAACAAAGATCAGTTAAATACATACCTTACATGTCCTTGCAAAAGAGGACACAGATAATTACCCAAAACTCTTGGGGAAATGCATGGTCTAGTGAAAGTCAAAGAGTCATAGAGAGGTACAGCACTAAATCAGACCCTTCGGTCCAACTCGTCCATTCTAACCTGATGTCCTAACCTAATCTAGCCCCATTTGCCAGCACTTGGCCCATATCTCTCCATAACCTTCCTATTCATCCAGATGACTTTTAAATGTTGCAATTGTACCAGCCTCCACCACATCCTCTGGCAGCTCATTCCATACACGTACCACCCTCTGCGTGAAAAAGTTGCCACTTAGGTCCCTTATATCTTTCCCCTCTCGCCCTAAACCTATGCCCTCTAGTTCTGGACTCCCCCAGCCCAGGGAAAAGACCTTGTCTATTTATCCTATCCATGCCCCTCATGATTTTATAAACCTCTTTTAGGTCACCCCTCAGCCTCCAATGCTCCAGGGAAAAACAGCCCCAGCCTATTCAGCCTCTCCCTTTAGCTCAACCCCTCCAACCCTGGCAACTTCCTTGTAAATCTTTTCTGAAATTTTTCAAGTTTCACAACATCCTTCCAACAGGAAGGAGACCAGAATTGCATGAATAATTCCAGGCAGAAACTGAAGAAAATCTCTATGAATAGGGAAATGTGTTGGGGAAATCGATGGGGTTAAAGACCAGCAGATTCCCAGGGACTAGAAATAATGTGTGTATTGAATCCTTACAGTGTGGAAACAGGCCACTTGGCACAGCAAGTCCACACTGACTCTGAAACGAGCATTCCACCCAGACCTACCCTGACGCTATCGCCCCGCATTTACCATGGCCAATCCACATGACTTGCACATCTTTGGATTGTGGGAGGAAACTGGAGGAAATTCACACAGTCATGGAGGGAAACGTGCAAACTCCACGCGGACAGTTGCCCAAGGGTGGGATCAAACCCCGGACCCTGGCACTGTGAGGCAGCAGTGCTAACCACTAGGCCACCATGCCACCCATTGGTGGTCACCTTTCAAGATTCTTTGGAACAGTTCCGATGGATTGGAAGGTTGCTAGTGTAACCTTCCCACTTAGGATGTGGCAGTTGAGAGAACACAGCGGAGAGTGAATAGAGTCCATCATAGAATATTTGAAAGCAGTGCACTTGGAAGACAGCGAGAAGATTTGACAAAATCAGCACAGAAAATCACTGTTAACAAATCTCCTGGACCTCTTCTTTGCTGTGACTCGTAGAGTTGATAAGGGGGAATCTAGTGGATGTGGTTTGTCTGGACTTTCAGAAGGCTTTCGATCAGGTCCAACAGACATGTTAAAGATTAAATGAGTTGATGGTGACTCAAATCCGGGTAGGAGGCTGTGCTGTGAGGAGGATGTAGAGATGCTTCATTGGAAATGTGAACAAGTGGGCAAGTGTATGGCAAAAACAGTATAAAGTGGATAAATGTGAGGTTAACCATTTTGATAGCAAAGTCAGGTTGTTAACTGAATAACAATAAATTGGAAAATGAGTCCTGGGTGTCCTTGTACCCCAGTCACTGAAGGTAAGCATTGTGGGTGCAGCTGGTGGTGAAGAAGGTAAATGGTGAGATGGCCTTCAGAGTGAGAGGATTTGAGTACAGGAGCTGGGATGTCTCACAGCAATTGTACAGGGCCTTGGTGATACCGCACCTGGAGTACTGTGTGCAGTTTTGGCTTCCTTATCTGGGGAGGGAAGTTGTGGCGATGGAGGGAGGGCAGCGAATGTTTCCCACACTGATTGCTGGGACGGCGGGACTGATGTATGGAAGCGAGACTAGATTGGTCAGGCCTGTATGCACTGGGGTTTGGAAGAATGAGGGGGATTTCACAGAAGTCTGCAACAGGACTAGGCAAAGTCGAGATTGTGGCGCTGGAGAAGCGCAGCAGGTCAGGCAGCATCCGAGGAGCAGGAGAAACGATGTTTCTGGCATAAGCCCTTCATCAGGGATGAGGCTTGATGGCGTAAACGCAGGAGGAATGTTCCCAGTGACGGCAGAGTCCAGAACCAAGAGGTCACGGAGTAAGGATTCAGGGCTACACCATTAGGGAGTGAGATGAGGAGAAATGTCTTTATCCAGGGAGTGGGGAGCCTGTGGAATTCTCTGTCATCTGAAAGCAGCTGAGGCAAAAAGATTGACTGTTTTCAAGAAGGAGTTAGATGGGTTCTTGGGACCGAAGGGCATGGGGTGAAAGTGGGAACAAGGCACTGAGTTGGATTGAATTGTATCGTATTGAATGGTGGAGGATACTGGACAGATTGAATGGCCTACTCCTGTTCTTGTTTTGGGTGGTGCCCTCTCAGCCCCCCCCCGCCTCCCTCAGCAACCCCCTCCCCACCCTCCATGCCCACCCCAAAGGCAGCGATGCCACACTGAGGGGGGAGTGAGGGCAGTGATGGGGCAGAGACCTTGCCCAGGTGATTGCCTTCCGCAGAAAGTGAGGACTGCAGATTAGAGTCTAGATCAGAGTGGTGCTGGAAAAGCACAGCAGGTCAGGCAGCATCCGAGGAGCAGGAGAATCGATGTTTCGGCCTGATGAAGGGCTCCCTGCCCGAAACATTGATTTTCCTGCTCCTCGGATGCTGCCTGACCTCCTGTGCTTTTCCAGCACCACTCTAATCTTGATCGCTCTTCAGACATGCCACTGGGACCATGGGCAATGACAGGATCACAAGAGCCCCGGTTCCTCTGCCTGGGATGGGTTTAGGGTACTTTGCCCAGCTCATGCCCGTCCTGCGCCAGGGAAAGCCGAGACCCTGCGCACATCACTTATGGGCCCTGGGCTCAAATGGCCCTGTGGGTTCGGAGGCCTCGGTCCGCGGAGCTGCCGGAGCGGCAGCGAGGGAGTGCTACCCTGCCAGAGCCACCCTCTTATAGAGCAGACAGCTTGGAGACCCCCAACTGCCCTCTTACAAAGGGCCAGGGAAATGGCAGGTAAGGCAAGGAGGGGTGCCAAGGGGTGGTACTAAATGATGTGTGTGTGGTGAGAGGGGGAGGTGACTGGCAGTATCTGTGGAATTATCAAGGGGTAAGGCGATAGCCTTCAGCAGGGAATGGAAGAGTCAAACAGACTAAAGAGAAGAGAATTTGTCACATAGAGCACAAACATTGGGCTGGGTATTCTCTGGTGATAAGGAGTATGTTTCAGTCCTTGGACCCCAGCTATTATTAATCTTCATTAACGACTTGGATACAGAGACAGAAGGCTCTATCGCCAAATGTGCGGATGACTCAAAAGTAGGCAGGACGGTAAATTGCAATGAGGAAATAAGGAGCTTACCAATGGATACAGATAGGTTAGGAGAGTGGGACAAAATGTGGCAGATGGAGTTTAACGTGGATAGGGGTGAGGTCATGCATTTTGGTCGACCTACTATCTAAGTAGGGATCAGACTTCAGGGTGCTCCCGTGCAGAGGGATCTGGGTGTCCTCGTTCATGAGTCACACAAAACTAGCACACAGGTACAGCAGATAGTGAAGAAAGTGAATGGAATATTACCTTCTGTAACTAAAAAATAGAATATAAAGGTAAGGAAGTATTGTTGCGACTATACAAGGTATTGGTGAGACTGCACCTGCAGTACTGTGTGCAGCTTTGGTCCCCTTATTTGAGGAATGATGTAGTGGCATCGGAGAAAGTTCAGAGGAAGTTAATTAGATTGCTCCCAGAGATGCGGGCTTTGTCGTATGAAGAGAGACTGAACAGTTTAGGCCTATACTCTCTGGAATTTAGAGGAATGAGGGGAGATTGAATTGAGGTGATAGCAGGTGTGGATAAAGTAGACGTGGAGTGGATGGTTCCCCTTGTGGGGCATTCCAGGATGAGAGGTCAAAGTCTTAGGATAACGGGTAACAAGTTGAAAACAGAGTTGGGGAGAAACCACTTCTCCCAAAGGGTTATGAATCTGTGGACTTGACCACCCCAACCTGCGGTGGATGCTGGGACAGTGAGTAAATTTAAGGAGGAGTTGTATTTTTAATTGGTGATGGGTTGAAGGGTTATAGGGAGAGGGCAGGAAACTAGGGGTGAGGAACATATCAGCGGTGATTGAATAGTGGAGCAGATGAGTCGAATGGCCTAATTCTATATTATGAATGTACGATTGCATGGAGCACCCAAATACCCCTTTATGAGCTCTGTGTTAGCTTAGAATGAACTGAGTGAGTTGATGGTACTAATAAACTGATATTTAATTTCCCTCCACACACACACACACACACACATATATAAACACACACATACACACATATATATAAACACACACATAATAAATATACACACGCACATTCATACACTCTCTCACAATACACACACACACATACATATATATAAACACACACATAATAAATATACACACGCACATTCATACACTCTCTCACAATACTCACACACACACACACACACACATACACACACATACATATATATAAACACACACATAATAAATATACACACGCACATTCATACACTCTCTCACAATACTCACACACATGCATGTACACACACATGCACGCACACTCATACACACACTCACTCACACACACACACACACTCATACACTCTCTCTCACACATACACACACATGCATATACACACACATGCACGCACACTTATACATGCACACACACACTCTCAAGGCCAGTTCAATTCAACTGCTCCAGAAGAAACTGAAGGAATATCGTGATGCCCAGGCAGAGGCAGGACTGAAGATCTCCGAAACCCTGGTGAGATTTTACACATGAAGAACTATTAATCCTCAGGTGAGGGGTCAGGTCACAGGGCTACAGGTTTTCTTGTATTCAGTGGGAATGTGGGTGACTCAGTGTGTTGTGGGGTGGAAATGAGGAGGCGATTTTGCTGTATAACCTCTTGGCTTCAAAATCATCAGTTCATACCCCACAGTTTCGTGCCCAATCCAATCAACCATGCCCTAGAATCCCTTCGGTGCAGACAAAAGTCATTCCGCCCATCCAGTCTGTGGTGACCCTCTGAAGAGCATCCTATCCCATAACCCGATCCTCATAACACCTTGTTTACCCTGCTAGCCTGCACTTCCCTGGACACTGCGGGGAAAATGTTATCACAGCTAATCCACCTAAGCTGCAGTGGGAGGGAACTGGAGTACCCGAAGGAAACACAAGCAGACAGGGGGAGAAAGCAGTGCTAACGTTTTGAGTCCAGTGACTCTTCATTAGAAGACATCAACGTTCCTGACTGAACATGCAACATTAACTCTGCTGTCTCTCCAGAGATGTTGCTGGACCTGCTGAGCTTTTTCAGCGATTTCTGTTTTTGTTTCTGATTTCCATCATCCACTAATCACCGATAGCTCTTAAGTTCTGAAGCAGAGTCATCTCAGATTGAAAACGTTGTCTCTGATTTGTTTTATTTCTCTCTCTCTCTCTCTCTCCACAAATGCTCCCTGGCCTGCTAAGTTTCTCAACGTTCTCTGTTTCTCGTTCTGATTGTTTATGGTTTCAAAATTCTTTCACAAGACGTGAGCATCCCTGGAAAAGCCAGCCTCTGTTACTCATCTCGAATTTTCCTTAAAGTGATTGACTCTTTAGCATATTCAGAGGCAACCACATTGCGATGGGTCTGGAGTCACTGCTGTAAGATCGGCAGATTTCCCCCATTCCCTTAAGGGCATTTGTGAGCCAGATGGGGTTATTGGCAAATATGGACAGTGACTATGTGATCAGCAGGTGGCTGGCTTTTTAATTCCAGTAGGAGACAGTGAGGATTGCAGATGTTGGAGATCAGAGTTGAGAGTGTGGTGCTGGAAAAGCACAGCCGGTCAGGCAGCATCCGAGGAGCAGGAGAATCAACATTTAGGTATAAGTCCTTCCTAATGAAGGGCTTATACTCAAAACATCGACTCTCCTGCTCCTCGGATGCTGCCTGACCGGCTGTGCTTTTCCAGCACCACATCTCCTACTTTGTAGATTAGATTAGATTAGATTACTTACAGTGTGGAAACAGGCCCTTCGGCCCAACAAGTCCACACCGACCCGCCGAAGCGAAACCCACCCATACCCCTACATTCACCCCTTACCTAACACTGTGGGCAATTTAGCACGGCCAATTCACCTGACCCTGCACATCTTTGGACTATTGCTGGCCAAGTGGCGTTACCTTGATTTCATCACTCCCTCTTAATGGCTTTGTTGCTGCTTTTGATGTGAAGTATAGAACGTGAAAGGACTTTGTTGTGGGTAAATCACTCCAAGTTACCTTTAATTGGGCTACATATTAAGAAATCTCACCGGCCATCAAATATTGAAACAATGATTTAAATTTTATTGCATGTAGCAACCAACATAAAACCCTTCAAGTAAGCAAGTTAAGTCTCACAACACAACTCAGCCGCTTCCCGATTATTGGTGGGATACAGCTACGATTCCACAGCAAGTGTCTGTTTCTGGAAGTGGCCAGGATTCGATCCTTGTACAGTATTGTTCCTTGAAGTTCTGCTGCCGAATTTTTCTGGTGTTGGATTCTTATACAGATTTTCTCCCTTTTAAGTTTGCGACGTGACATTATTGATGAGTCATGAGATTTCTTTCATTCTCAGCATTGGTTACTTTGATGGAAACCTCAAGTCTGTAGCTTGCCTTCTTATCAGAAGTAGCTCCCCTGTCCCTTGTTACAATCAGGGTTAGCTAAGCAGCCTTTCCTGCAATGAACCCCTTCACTTCAGGACATTCCTTCTGCAAACAGACTTAACTGCCCATTTGTCACAAGACAGCACTGTCACCTCCTTTCTCTCCCAGGAAACAGCTTGTTTAGGTTGCTTCTTGACAGGGATGGTGATTTTAATTCGTTTGTGTGATGATGCAGCTCCTTTATCAAGGTTATGTTGTCCTGGTGTTTTTATGTATAGAATCCCTACAGCGTGGAAACAGGTCCTTCAGCCCAACAAGTCCACACCGTTTTCAGAGGGGTCATAAAGTCTTGGGTTCCGAGATGTCTGGGTTTATCTACTTGAAAAAGCCTTTAAGTTAAAAAAAAAACACTTGTCCAATAAAAGGGGAGTGACCAGACCTCCCACATCAGCATTCCTCTGGTTTGGTTTGGTTTGAGCTGTGTGGTTGTCCAGAACTGCCGGTCTCTTTGAGCTGAGAATCTAAAGAAACAGCTATAGTGGAAGGAGTTTCCGCTTGGAATCTCTCTGCCATCTCTCTCTCTCCTCTCTCTCTCCTGTAAGAACCTGTGTCTGATTTTCCCTTTTTGCCATGGGGGTGTATACAGGGACTGTTGCAGGCATTTGGAATACCATCATTAAGTTGGGGTAATCCGCTGGACTTTTAGATAGGTTAAGTTATTCCGTATTCTGTTGTCTTTTGCTTGTGGTTCATTCGGTGCTCTGTAAATAAAATCTATTTGGTTTAAAACCGAGGGGTTTTGACTGGCTGCATCACACCTGGAATATCCACTTCACACCTGGAATATCCACTTCACACCTGGAATATCCACTTTACACCTGCTCAAAACAGCTAGAACGTTTAGGGCCTGGGTTTCATCCTTGAAATGTTTTGAGGGGTGTCTACCCCAGGGAAACAGTTCACTTCAGGGAGAGTTATTGCCAATTCTTTCAACCCCTTGAAAGAGTTACCGAAGTTGGTACCACCACAACTTAGATTGATATAGCGCCTCAGATGTCGGAACTCTGCAACCGGCGAAATGCTTTTGGAAGTGCGATCCCCGCCATTGGGCGGGAAACGTGACGGGAAATTTGGAGACAGCGCGTTCCCACCAAGGCGGTGGGCATCGACGTTTGGCGGCCAACTGCAGGGGGTGGGGTGGGGGTGGGGGGGTGATGTGAGACGGGGACTCGTCTGCCGGGCCAGCCCTGGCGCTAGCACGCTAACGATGACCTCCGTTTGCAGGAGCGGGCGGACCGCCTGAGGGACCAGATCGCGGCCGAGTTTGCGGAGCTGCAGCGGTTCCTGCAGCAGCAACAGCAAGCTGTCCTCCAGAGCCTGAGGGAGGCGGCCGACTCTGCCGTCACCCAGCTGGCGTCCAACATGGCGCTGATCTCTGCTCGCTGTGACCTCATCGAGGAGGCCCTCGAAGACATCCAGTCAACATGGGAGAAGACAAAGCTTCTGAGGGTAAGACCTACCTTTGGGTGGGAGTGAGGGGAATGGGGTAGGGGGTGGATGCAATAACCAACAGAGTCTGCCATCCTTTGGTACTCCAATAATTTCCGTGGGAGCTCCCTTTATTGTTACACACAGTCTGGGCATCACTGACAAGACCAATGAATGGTCTCCATCCTTAATTACCCTTGATCTAGCCATTACAGAAGGCAACCACAGCACCAAACATTTGGAGCCATGGGTAGGCATGACCGGGTCCAAATTCTTGCCAAAATCCATTCACAGGATGACAGTGTCGCGAGCTAGGTCTGCGTTTGTTCCCATCCCCGACTGTTCAGAGGCCAGTTAAGAGTCAGCCATGTTGCTGTGGGTCTGGAGCCATGTGGGCCAGACCAGGCAAGGATGGCAGATTTCCTTCCCCGAAGGACATCGGTGAACTGGATGGGTTTCATCCCCTGGCAGTCAGCAATGGATTTATGGTCATCACTTTAACTCTTAATTGTAGATTGTGTAAAAAAAAAACCAATTGAATTCAAGTTTCACCATTTCCCACGGCAGGATTCAAGCCCAGGTCCACAGATTATTACCTAGGCCAACAGCTCAGCAAGAATACCACCAGGTCATTGCCTCACCAATGGCACAGCCCCTTCTCCACAGTGTGTTGATGCAGTAATTTATTCTCAAAGTCTTTAGGCCAGCTAAACAATGTGGGCCTCATTAGAGTTTCCAAGAAAGAAACATGCGAGATTCTTAAGCTCATTGACAGGGTTGTTTTATTTTCGGAGATGTTTCTCCTGGCTCGGGAACACAGTTGCATAGTAAGGACGACGCTCACTTGGAACTGAGATGGCAAGGAATTTCTTCTCTGAGAGTGTCTGAAATTCTCTACCTCAGGGAGTGGTGCAGGTGAGACTAAAATGACTTAAAGGTGAGGGAGGTAGATTTTTGTAATGTAGGGGAGGTCAGGGTTATGAGGAACTGCCGTGAAAGTGGAATTGAAGCTGGGGCGGATCCGTCATGACCTTGTCAGAGTCTGAATGGCCTCCTCCTGCTCCGCTATCTGATGTCCTCATGTGACCTGGGCTCACTGTGTGTGACTCTAAGCTCACAGCAATGTGGTTGGCTCATAATCCAGAGAGCCATTTAGGGACGATAGATGCTAGCTCAGCCAGCAATGCCCATGCCCCATGGATGAAAAATTAAAAAAAAAGGAGTGATTGTTTTATAGCTTTCATTTAATCAAATTGACCTTCCAGCTGATAAATAGGGCTCTGGCCTCCAAGGCTAGGGGTAGGTACAAATTTTAAGCAAGGTATGGGCAGCACTGTGGCTCAGTAGTTAGCACTGCTGCCTCACAGCACCCAGGACCTCCATTCGGGTGACTGTCTGTGCGGAGTTTGTACATTTTCCGGGTGCTTGGGTTTCCTCCGGGTGCTCCGGTTTCCTCTCACATTCCAAAGATGTGCAGGTCAGGTGAATTGGCCGTGCTAAATTGCCCGTTGTGTTAGATGCATTAGTTAGGGGTAAACATGGGGAATGGGTCTGGGCGGGTTACTCTTTGGAGGGTCAGTGTGGACTTTTTGGGCCGAAGGGCCTGTGTTTCCACACTGTAGGGAATCTAATCTTAATGTCAAACTTTGGGGAAATCACTGCTTCCAATCATTCACAGACAGACTGCCCACTGTTAGAGGGTGCTCAGTGGTGTTGAGGTGAGTTTTTACAGTCCCAGAGGGCCTGGCTTTCGGGATTCAGACAGGCTCAAATCCCACCATGGGACATGAGGAAATTTCAATGGAATAAATCTGGAGGAAAACCTGACCTGAGTGAGCAGGGATTAAGAAAACTACCGTATTGTTGACAAAAAAGCTCACTTGTGTTGCTCGGGGAGGGAAATCTGTCTGACACGTGACAACAGTGTGCTTGACCTTTCACTGACCCCTGACAGGGCCAAAT
>NC_057746.1:25668410-25668833 GCF_004010195.1 Chiloscyllium plagiosum | reverse complement strand
TTGGTTCATTGTCAAGTGTACCAGAGTACAGTGAAAAGCTTTGTTTACGAGCAGCGCGGGCAGATCATAGGAAGCAAGGGCACACAGAGCAGAGAGCCTGAGGAAGAGGAATGCAGGGTTACGTTACACTTGACGTTAGCAAGGTCAGCGCTGTTTGAGGCTGGGCAGCCCGTTCCTAAGCTAGTCATTTTATTTTTTTTTTTACACACAGATTCAGAGTTTACATTTAAAGGTGTAGAATGGTTATAAGCAATTCTGGAGTTAGATCGACTGTAGGGAGCTCGCAAGCACTCACACGGTGTGGCAGCCATCTTGAGTCCTGGTTACGGGAGTGTGAGAGGGAGATGGGGGAGGGGAGGTGAGGGGATGGAGGCAGGTGGGGTGGGAGGAGGGAATCGGGGGGTGTGGAAGGAGGGAATCGGA
>NC_057746.1:25664584-25667544 GCF_004010195.1 Chiloscyllium plagiosum | reverse complement strand
TCTTTGCCGAATCGATGTGTCGAGCCTTGGCAGGCGTTTGGGGTGTGTGTGTGTGTGTGTGAGTGTGCGCGTTGTTGGTGGGGGTGGGGTGGGGGGGGGGGGGTTGCGAAGACACGGCCTGGTGACATTGCTTCTTCTTCCTCCTCCTCATCATCATCATCACCCTCCTCCTCATCCTCCTCATCCTCCTCATCATCCTCATCCCGTTCAGGTGTCCAACTGGTTTGGAAACAAGCGAATCCGCTATAAGAAGAACATTGGTAAGTTCCAGGAGGAAGCTAACATTTACGCTGTTAAGACGGCCGTCAGTGCAACTGCTGCGTCCCAGAACAGCCAGGCAAACTCGCCCACCACTCCCACCTCTGCAGGTAGGCCGCTAACGGAACTGACAGTCTCCTCTCTACTCACTGTCGCTCGTTCAACAGCAACAGGGTTTGAGCAAAAAAAAACAAAAAGAGAGAAAGAAAATCCGAATGAGGACCCGGTCGGGGTTGATTACCCTCCTGGGCAGCGTTAGCCGGACCGTCCTGTCTGAGGCACCGCAGGTTTATTTTTGTTTGTTTTATTTTTCAATATATTCCACCTTGTGATCACTACCTCTCACGTCCTGACTCTGCCCTCCTGTCAGGCCTGGCCCATTGCTCCCGCTTTAAGGTAGTCTGTCCACCCAGCTCCCCCCCTCCCCCCCGCAGCGCTCCCTCTGTTTGTGCGTCGGCCTCACGTCTCGGTTTTTTTTCTCTCTCCCTCCTGCCCGCGGTGCTGTTGTCTTTTCCTAATCCTCTCTTTTGCTTCCCCCCCCCCCCCCAAAACGTCAGCCCCATCCCGTTCCACCATGACATCCACTGCATTTGCTAGACTCTGTCCCCTTGGCCAAGCGCCTGCTTGGGGTTTTGGTCACTCGCTGATCTTACGGGAATATCCGTAAGCGAGAATGTGGGCAAGGTTAGCACCGCTGCCGAAGGGCGCCAGGGACCCGGGTTTGACTCCCCCCTAGGGGGGTGACTGTCTCCCTGTGTCTGCGTGGGTTTCCTCGGGGTGCTCTGGTTTCCTCCCACAGTCCAAAGATTAGGGTGGACTGGCCGTGGAAAATGCCGGGTTACAGGGTCTGGGTGGGATGCTGTTTGGAGGGTCAGTGTCGACTCAGTGGGCCGAATGGCCTGCCTGCATGCACACTAGTTATACTGTAATGAGCACTCTGCCCTTTGCTTGCAAAGTCCCATCTTGTTCCTCCCTCACAATTCCCATCGTTCTACCTCTCCCTTCACATCTCCTTTCTCCACCTCTCACTCTTCCTTTCTCCTTGTCTCACTCTCACTCCCCACTCTATTTTATTATTTCCACCTTCCTTCCTTTCTCCACCTCTCACTGTTCCTTTCTCCTTGTCTCACTCTCACTCCCCACTCTATTTTATTATTTCCACCTTCCTTCCTTTCTCCACCTCTCACTGTTCCTTTCTCCTTGTCTCACTCTCACTCCCCACTCTATTTTATTATTTCCACCTTCCTTCCTTTCTCCACCTCTCACTGTTCCTTTCTCCTTGTCTCACTCTCACTCCCCACTCTATTTTATTATTTCCACCTTCCTTCCTTTCTCCACCTCTCACTGTTCCTTTCTCCTTGTCTCACTCTCACTCCCCACTCTATTTTATTATTTCCACCTTCCTTCCTTTCTCCACCTCTCACTGTTCCTTTCTCCTTGTCTCACTCTCACTCCCCACTCTATTTTATTATTTCCACCTTCCTTCCTTTCTCCACCTCTCACTGTTCCTTTCTCCTTGTCTCACTCTCACTCCCCACTCTATTTTATTATTTCCACCTTCCTTCCTTGCTTTCTCTCTCTCTCTCTCTCTCTCATGTGTGCTCTTGTGCACTCTGTCTCTCATGTGGTCTCTCTCTCTCTCTCTCTCATGCATACTCTCCCTCTCTCTCTCTCTCTCATATATGCTCTCCCTCTCCCTCTCTCTCATGCATGCTCTCCCTCTCTCTCTTTTCTCTCTCTCTTTCCTCTCTCTGTGTCTCTTGCACACTTATTCGCGCTCTCTCTCTGTCTGTCTCTCTGTCTCTATCTCTCTTTTTTTCTCTGGCGCTGTGTCCCCCCAGCCCCGTCCTGCGTCACTGTCTCTCCCTCCCCACCCCAGCTGTTGAGGCCAGCGTTTCCTGGACACACTCAGCCGAAAGCTGCCTCATTCCTCCTCGGGCTATTTTTTGGAAAGAGAAGTTTATTCTTTTTGTCCCCCTTTTGAAGCCCAGAGCAGTAGAGGCAGGGGGGTGAGGAGGGGAGGTGCAGGAGCGAGGTGGGCCCCACCGTCTCTCTGAGCACCGGTGTGGAGCAGCTGCCCTGTCCCTGCAGTAACCTTGTGGAAGCTGAGAGCTGTCTTAGGCTTTACCATGTGGTTCTGAAGGAGGGGGGTGGGGGAGGAGAGAGCTATCTATGGCCCGATAAGGGACAGTGTCTATCTGTGCACAGACTGAGCTACGCCTCTCCTTGCTGATCCAAGGTCTGGCTTTCTGACCTTGGCAGAGGTCCTTCTAATAACCACGGGACCTTGCCCCAGCCCAGAGTGCTGCTCGGTGTCCCCCGTTTCTCGTTCTCGGAGCCCCCTCTCCACCACCACCTCCGCTCCTTTGCAAAACACGAGAGAGAGAGGGGGGGGGGTCCTCTGCGCAGCCGCGGTGCCCAGCTTGGTTCACCCATTGGGCGTCTGCCCTTGACCTGGGGCAGCCCTGGGTGCGGTTATGACCCCTTGATGGGGCAGAAGCAGTCCTGGTTCCCATCCCATCCCATTCCAGGAAGGGGCTGTGTGCCACGTTAGTGACCACCCTCCCTCCCAACAGGCGCGCTCTCTCTCTCTCTCTCTCCCTCTGCTCCCCACCCCCCCCCCCCCCCCAGCCCCCCTCCCCCGCCGTTTTTTCCTGCCAGTTCCCAGTGGGTTGGCGACGGTGCGCAGACTCCCCCCACCC
>NC_057746.1:25658998-25660304 GCF_004010195.1 Chiloscyllium plagiosum | reverse complement strand
GTGTATGGTGTGTGTGTGTGTGTGGTGTGTATGCGAGTGTGTGGTGTGTGTATGTCTGTGTGTGTGGGCGGTGGGCGTGTGTGTGTGTGTGGTGTGTTTGCGAGTGTGTGGTATGCGAGGGCGTGTGGACGGTGGGCATGTGTGGGTGTGTGTCCATGTGTACGTACACCAACTTGACCAGCATCCTATCTTAACCCAGAGGGTGAAAGACCTGTCTTTCCTGAGACCCTTGAGTCTGCAGCCTATCCACCTCCTTCAGCTGAAGCTCCAGTTTGCTTTCTGTGGTTCAGTTGTCTGAAAAAAACAGGCAGCCAGACTATCAGCACCGACTATGTGTTTAAAAATATATGGGTTTGTCCTTGGCTCATGGTGCAGCAGAGGCGCTGCCTCTCACTGAATCTGTGCCCTGTTTAGTTTCACAGTATCTGCTGGCACTCTGCCTTCAGAGAAATCAGTGCGTTCTGTTGTCTCTCTCTCTCCCTCCCTCCCTCTCTGACCCTCCTTTTACCACCACACCCATCCTTTCTGCCCCTCAGAGTCAATATCACACCTGTAACATGCTATTCCACGTGCCCCCACCCCGGCCTTGGTTAATTTGTTTCAAATCCCGGAATAGCAAATAGTGACGTTTAAACTCAGTAGAGTCTGTAACCGCTGTTGAAAGCCCATTCTGATTCCCAAATGTCCACAGCAATCTTCAGCAGTGATCCATCTCGGTGCGCTCCAGTGGTCCTGGACTCAGTGAGTTTCGGGGGCGGGGGAATCTCTCCAGTGATTGGAGTCATACCTGACACACAGGAAGATAGCTGTGGTTATTTGGAGGTCAGTCTCCTCTGTTCCAGGACGTCTCTGCAGGAGTCCTTCAGGGGAGTGTCCTAGGCCCAGCAAACACGAACACTAACACGTGTACACATACAGGCAGGGAGACACACACAGGCAGGCAGGAGTGCCTTGGATATTTGTGACCATTTCCTCCATTTACCTTCCACCTCTCTCCCTTTCCTCCTCCCTCTTCCCCCACCCCTTCACCTTCTCCCCTTTCCCTCTCTCCCTCCACTGTCTCTCCCTTTCCCCCTCTCCCTCCTCCGATGCTATCTCCTCCTCTACCTTTACCTCCTCCACCCTCCCTCTCTCTTTCGTTCTGTGTCTCTCTCTGTCTCATTCTTTCTTCTGTCCTTCTTCTTTCTCACCTTTTTCTCTCTCCCTCCCTCGCACTCACTCCCCTTCCTCCCCTCCCTCCCTCCCTATTGCCCTCCCTCTCTCCCTCCCCCTCACGTGCTCCCTCTCCCCCTTCCTCGCCTTCTCC
>NC_057746.1:25653831-25658303 GCF_004010195.1 Chiloscyllium plagiosum | reverse complement strand
TCTCTCTCTCTGTGTATCTGTCTGTCTGTCTCTCTGTCTCTGTCTCTCTCTTGCTGTCTCTGTCTCTCTCTCTCTCTCTCTCTCTCGCTGTCTCTGTCTCTCTCTCTCTGTGTATCTGTCTGTCTGACTGACTCTCTCTCTCGCTGTCTCTGTCTCTCTCTCTCGCTGTCTCTGTCTCTCTGTCGCTCTCTCTCTCTCTCTATCTCTCTCCCCCCCACCCCCTCTCTCGGAAGGCTCCTCTGGATCGTTCAATCTCTCCGGCTCTGGCGACATGTTCATGGGAATGCAAGGGTTAAATGGGGATTCATATCCCGGCGCTCAGGTTGGTAACGCTCATGTTCTCTCAATGTTGGCTCGCGCGGCGCAGCGATCGTGTCCGTACCTCTGGACCAGGAGCTCTTCGGTTCAAAGTCCCTCCTGCTCCAGAGGTGTGTAATAACAGCAGCTTGGGTGGGTTAGTCGTGACCTATCTATGATGTAAGGTCATGGATGTGCGGGATTGCAATGGCTGCCCAGGGGAGCGTGTCATGGCAATAGGCGGCCATTTTGAGCGCCTTAATCGCGAACCTCCTCCACAACATGGCAGGCCGTCAGATTGGTGATCCAGAGACCGGTTCGAATACCGCCGTGGAAGCCGGGGGCGTTTGAAATCAATTAAAAATAATCTCGGATTTAAAAAGCTGATTTGTCAGGAGAAGAAAAAAAAAAGAGACCCATCTGGTTCACTGACGTGCTTTCGAGGGAAGCAAATCTGCCGTCCTTACCCGATCTGGCCTGTGTCCGTGACTCAGAGCAGTGACTCTGTGCTGCCCTCTGGGTAATTTCTGTCAAGGCAGCGAACATTGGCTGAACAAACAAAAAAGGCGTAATGCTGAGGATGGAACGGCAGCCGGGATATCGCAGGGGACGGGCCGAATGCCCCACTCTGATGTGTTACGCGGCCAGGGCTAAAGGGTGAATTGTCTGATGCCTCCTAGATAGCTTCATTCGGGTGTGTGTGAGTGCGTCCTGTATCGGGAGGCCGTGGTGAAGTACAGACTGTCAGGAATCTCGCGCTCGCACCCTCGCTCTCCCGCGCACGGCGTTACTGCAGGGTACTTCGCTGATGGCCCCCTGTCTTAAACCTTGCGCCCTCTTCCCCCCACCGCCCCCCATCCCCAACCACAGGTGGAGTCCCTGCGTCACTCCCTGAACCAGACTGGGAGCTACGGGGAAGGCCTCGGTGTCAGCCAGATCTACAGCCCCCGGGATGTCAGGGTAAGGTGAACTCCCAGCTCGGGGCGCGGGGAGGTGGGGTTGCGGTGGGAGCTCAGTCCAGGGACGGAGGGTATCTGAAAAACCGGGCTGCGCAGCTCCACCCTCTCTCGTTCCCTCGGGATGACCATCCCTGATCGTTCAGTGAGCTCGGAGCCAGGATGGCGGGGGGGGGGTCCTGCTCCCTCCACAGCAGCTATTTGCTCTCCAAACATTCGGACTAGGGAGGTAGGGGTGGGAGTAGGCCGTTCAGCCCATCGGGCCTGCTCCGGCCTTCAGTGAGATCGTGGCTGATCTGTAACCTCACTCCCCTGGGCCCTTCACTTAATAAAATGTGCCAGCCTCCAGCTTTCACTTGATCGGTGAGGGGTTGGGGATGGGTGGTTGGGGATTGGAGTGGAGAATCAGTTGTCTAGTCATCTGTGGAAGCCAGTGACAAATGCAGCCATTGTTTCCCGGGCCCCACCTGTTCTGTGATAATCTGGACCCGTGTTAGTGCCCCGATCTCTGAGCCAGGAGGGCCCAGGCGTACATTCCACGCTGCCCCCCCCCCTGCTCCCCACGAGGTGAGATACCAACGACTCTGAAACGGTTTGGAGTCACAGAGCGACACACAGCATGGAAACAGACCCTTCGGCCCAGCTCGTCCATGCCGGCCAGATCCCATCCCAACCCAATGTAGAGCCACCCGCCAGCACCCGGCCGGTCAACTCTCACGCGGGTGCTTTGTCAATGCGCCGGTGGGGTTTATTCCAGGGATCCCCGTGTGGTACAGCGGTAGCGTCCCCACCCACTGGACCGGGTGACACGGCTTCGAGTCCCACCTTGCTCCGCAGGAGTGTGGTGATGTCCCTGAACGGGTTGGTTGGGAAAATAGGAATTTGGGTGAGGGAACGTGTATGGAATGAGGTGCCAGAGGATGTGGTGGAGGCTGGTACAAATACCCATCTAAATGCCTCTTAAATGAACAGGAAGGGTTTGGAGGGATATGGGCCGGATGCTGGCAGGTGGGACTAGATTGGGTTGGGATATCTGGGTCAGCATGGACCCAAGGGTCTGTTTCCATGCTGTACATCTCTATGAATCGGCCCTGAAGTGTCCCGACTTTACTGACGACCCCAAAGCAAATGGGTGAAAAAGTTGTCCCTCAGGCCCCTTGTCCATTCTCGCCTTAAACGAGATAGTTCCACGCTCCACCCTTACCCCGGGGGAAAAGACCTTGTCCGTTCACCCTATCCGAGCCCCCACCCCCTCACATGGTTTCATAAACCGCCATTCGGTCAACCCCTCGGCCTCTGAGGCTTCCAGGGGAAAACGTGCCATCCCCCCCCCGCCTCCCCAAGGCCTAGTCTGCTAGCCCAAACCCTGCCGTAGAGTTTCTCTGTACCACGGAGAGAAAGCTAGGGGCGAGGCCAGTGCCCAGTTCTTAACGCACGTTTTCTCTCTCTCTCTCTCTCTCTTTCCCTTTCCTGTATTCTCCACCCCACCCTAGGCTAATGGAGGGTGGCAGGATGCAGCCACCCCGTCTTCAGTGACATCGCCGACGGAAGGTCCCGGAAGCGTGCACTCGGATACCTCCAACTGATCTCCCCCCAACCACCCCACCCCCCCCCCACCCCCTCCGCCTCCAACTTCCCAGGCAATTGGAACCATCAACCCTCCCTGCCCCCTACCCAATGGGCTCTTCTACAGACCTGACCCACCAGAAGAGAAGAAATCCATAAGGAGACACCAGGAAAGGGGGAGATCTTTTTTTTAAAATATAAACCACACACAAAACAGGAGGTGGCGGCGGTGGGGTGTGGGTGATGTTGATACTAACCAATTACCTTATGGTTTGCTGTAAAACCTTTACCTTCAGTGCGACAGTTCAAGGGAAGGCCGCTACAAAGGGAAAGGGCAGGTGAGAGGCGAGGGCAAGGCTTCGGCCTGCACCGTTGCCATGGGAATGGGTCCTGTAGACTATCCGCAAACCCCCCACCCCCAGCGAGACCCAATCTGGCTTGAATCGGGTCAGTACCAAACACCCACTCGGTCAGCTCATTTGCTGTTTGTCCTTGTCGGGAGGTTATCCTCCACGTGAGGGGGGGGGGGGGCGCCGGCAGCTGAGGCGATGGTCAGAGGAGGCAAGGCGGGATTCGGGTTGCCAGGCGATTCCGGGGAGACCAAGCGGGACTCCCCGTTTCCGGTTCCAGCCCTGTGAAACCTCCTCGCTTTCCGCGCTGCGTTGAGACGCTGTTTGGCCGTGAGGTGGTCAGTGGCCACACGGTGGGACGAGGCAGTGGGTGGGGGGAGCTGGGGGTGGTGCGTGCGCTGCCGGCCCAGAGAGATTCGGGCAAAAGCTGATCGGAGCAGTGGCTCAGCCCGTCCACCTGTAGGTTTGAAGAGATAATGGACGTAGTTGACGTGAAGTGCTGCATCCTGGTTACTCTATGAGTTGGATAGGGAACGGGGACGTCTCTCACACTATCCCTTCTCTCGACATCACTTGAATCTTTCTCCTGCTGTCCATTTCCTTCCTCTCTGCTTCCTCTACTGTGTTTCCGTGGAATCTTACGGCTCAGAGCAGCCCACTGAGTTTGCAGGGACCCTCGATCAGCACTAGTCCCACTTTCCATCACTTGGCCCACAGTGATGTATGTGCCACTGCAAGTGCTTTTTGAAGGCTGTGAGAGGTTGTTTTGTTAATGTCTCCTTTCTGCTCTCTATTCTTTATCTCTCGTTTAGAATCTCTACTTTCTTCCCTCTGCTTCTCCCTATTCCCTCTCACTGTACTCCCACATTTACCCCTTTCAGTCTGTTGCTTTTTGAGTTCCAGTGTCCCCCATTACGAACCGGGTAATGTTGTAGCCTTGTATGAGTTTTGCCAAGGTCAGACTGTTCTACCTAGGCCAGACGAGAGAATGAGAGAGAGAGTCTCTTTACAAAGAGCCCCCAACGGCAGTGGCTCCTTATGCTTTAGGTGCGGGAGATTTGGTGTAGTTTTTAAATAATGTTGACGTGGTTTTAAGGGCATGATTGAAGGTAACGCGACTGTCAAATCTGTGTTCAATTGAAATTTGTTTTGCTATATCAGGCAAATCTTTGTAACTTGTTAGTTCAGAACACTGACTGACAGAGGCCTAGAAGGATGGGTTGAACCTCTCTTGCTCTTGCGCACGGTGTCTCTCTCTCTCTCTCTCTCTCTCTCATTCTCTCTCATTCTTCCTCCCCCTTTT
>NC_057746.1:25651708-25652889 GCF_004010195.1 Chiloscyllium plagiosum | reverse complement strand
TTTTCTGTGTCTCTTTCTGTCTCTCTCTGCCTTTCTCATTTTCTCTCTCTCTCTCATTTTTCTCTCTCTTCCCACTCTATAGAGTTCCTAGTGCAACCTCTGAGAAGTTAAAGGTTAGGCAGCTGCCTGACTGGACAGACTCTTGGCATTAAAACTCAGTAGTCACGTGTGATCTGTTTTAAATGGCTGTTTGGTTTGGATATTTGATTTTTTTTTTGTTTGTAATGATACAGATGTTGGGAAGTGGTTGTGACGGCCTGTTTGTGAACGGCCTCACTGGGTGATGGTAAGTCGGTTGATGTTCCCCGATTGGGTGCAGGAAATTGATGTTGGACATGCTGGGAGACCAGGGCAGGGGGAGTATGGGGCTGTGTGGAAATGTCTCCAGGAATTCGGGACCAGCCAAGGGCATTGAAGAGGGTCTCATCTGGCTCCAGGAGGTTTTTTTTTAATCTCCAGCCCCAGGTTAGGGTTGAGGTGGGAAGGGGGGAGTTAGAGGGGAACGAGAGACAAATTCACTGGCGCCCAGTAGGTGACAGGTTTTGGGAGTGGCGCACACTGACCTCACGTAACTGGCAGCACAGTGGCTCAGTGGTTAGCACTGCTGCCTCCCAGCGCCAGGGACCCGGGTTCGATCCCAGCCTCGGGAGACTGTGTGGGGTTTGCACCTTCTCCCCCTGTGCGTGGGTTTCCTCCGGGTGCTCCGGTTTCCTGCTGCAACTCTGAAAGAGATTGTGTCGAGCTAAATTGCCCCGCGGTGTCCGGGGATCTACAGGCTGGGTGGGTTGGCCATGGGAAAGGCAGGGAGGGGTGGGTGCGATGGGGTAAGGGGGTGTGGGATGCCAGGAGGGGTCAGCATGGACCCGATGAGCCGAATGGACATCGGCTTGCAGCCTGTCGGGATTCTGCGAACTCTGGGCTGCTGCTGGGGGGGGGTGGGGAAGAGGTCTGGGGGTGCCTGTTTCCAGAATGTTGTGGGTGGTGGGATTGGCCCGGAAACCCCCGAGAAACCTTGTTCAGCCTGGTGTCACTCCCCCCAACACACAGCCAACAGCAGGGCAAGCTGATCACTTGTGAGTTTTAATACAAAGAGTTGATCTGTTTGAAATGGCTGTTTAGTTTGGACAGCTTTCTCTCTCTCTCTCTTTCATTCTCTCTTTCTCTCTCTCATTCTCTCTCTC
>NC_057746.1:25650343-25651512 GCF_004010195.1 Chiloscyllium plagiosum | reverse complement strand
TCTTTCTCTCTCTCTCTCACTCTTGCACAGTCTCTCTCTCTCTCTCTCTCTCTCTCTCTCTCGGTCTTTCTCCTTTTCTCCCTCTCATTTCTTTCCCTCTCTCTCTCTCCACCTCGAGAGTTCCTCGTGTAACCTCTGAGTGGTTAATGGTGAGGCAGCTAAGCTGCCTGACTGGACAAAAGCCACTCGTGTGGGTTTTAATGCCAAGAGTGCGATCTGTTTTAAATGGCTGTTTGGTTTGGACCTTTGATATTTTTTTTAATTGTTTGTAGCGATGCAGATGTTGGGAAGTGGTTGTAGACGGCCTGGTTGGTTACCACCGGCCTCACTGGGTGACAGAGAGTGTGGGGGTTGGCTTGCCTTGGTGTGTTGGAGGTGCAGTGTGCTCATTTCCTCCCCCCGCCTGTGTCCTTGAGAGGGGCCCCACGATAAGGAAGGTCAAAGTCACCGTGTTCTTAAAACAAAAGTGTTAAAGAGTCGGGCACGGGCTCAGGGAGCTGGGGGGGGCGAGCGGGGAGCTGGGAGTGGGTCAACGGGGGGAGCTGACCTGTCCTGTCCTGTCCTGTCTGAGGTTACAAGGCCATGATGGTGCACTGAAGGCCAGGGGTTTTACAGTGAGGTTTTTAAACACTGCGTTTTGGTCGTGCCCGTGTCGCGGGGCCACGCTGTATATACTGTAGAAAGACGTATTTGTACATGACTAGCCAATCAGAGAGAAAAAAAAGAATGAAAATAATAACAGCTTTATTACCTCATGCAAGCTGATATAAACCAATAGATTCGCCACACGTTGTACCTACCGATTTTAGACTGCTCACAGACTACCTCTGACACCACTCACTCTAGAGAGAAAAATCAAAAAAAAAGTTTTTCCTTTGTTTCCGTTTCCTCGTTTGTTTGTTTGTTTTTTTTTTAAAAAAAAGTGTTATTTCAGGTCAGCACAAAATTGCAGCGTAATGATTGTTATCTGAAGGCACTCTGGGCTGGGCTGGGCTGGGCTGGGGTGGGGTGGGGTGGCTAACCCAGAGCTTTTCCACTGTCCAAGGGGGGCAGTTTCTGATTGTTCTCGTTTGCAGAGTAAACCAAAGACCCAGTTTTTAATGATGCTCGCTGGTTGGGGTTGGGGTTGAGGGGTGGGTGGGTGGGGGGGAGGGGGGGGTGGGGGGGTC
>NC_057746.1:25648248-25650260 GCF_004010195.1 Chiloscyllium plagiosum | reverse complement strand
CCGTATTGAGTTGAGCTTTAGTTGGGGGGGAGGGGGGTGTTTTTTTGGCCCGTGAGTGTGTGTCGCTCTCCCCCTGCTTTGGCATCGGTTACCCCCGAGGGGTGGGGGGTGGGGGGGTGGAAGGAAGGGCTTCTCGTCCCAAAAAAAACCACCTACCTTTTGGTTTTTCCCGTCAGAGGCCAGACATCGGAGGGAAGGTCGCCAGAGGAAATTTGACTGGACTGTCCCTGTGGCGATTAGCCCTGAGGGGCTGGGTGAAGCCACCCCTCCCTCAGTGACAGTGGTACCTTGCTGATGACTTGGAGACGCCGGCCTTGGACTGGGGTGGGCAAAGTTTTTTTAAAACAAAATCCCGCAACGCCACATTATAGTCCAGGCAGGTTTATGTGGAAGCTTTCGGAACACCTCGCCATCACCAGGTGGTTGGCAATCGTGGGGCACAGAGTTTATAGCAAACGTTTACAGTCCGAGCCTAACGATCTTATATTCCACAGCCACCTGCTGAAGGAGCGTCGCTTCGGAAGCCAGTGCTTCCAAATAAACCAGTTGGACTATAAGCTACGATTTTTTTTTTTACACTTTGCCCGTATTAATAGGGGCAGGCGAAGGGATGTGACGGGTAGCCATTGGCTAACTCCTCAGGGGTGGGGGGGGTGGTGGTTTCAGGGTGGAGATCTCACCCGCAATCCAGCCCCTTCTCCTCGCCAGGGCGGTCAGTGTAAGGGGGGAGTGGGGGCAGCGAGAGGGGTGAGGGAGCTGAGCATAGCCTGGGTGAAGAGACGGCCCGCGATGGCATTGAGGTCAAGTGGAAATGCCCCACCCCACACCCCAGTGTCCCGGTCTGTCGAAACCCTCTTCTGCGTTGGCTTTCGACGAGGGACGGAGAGCTCTTTAGGATCGACGTCGGGTTTAGATTCCAAGGGGTGGGAGGGGGTTGAGGCGGTGGGTTGAGAGAGTCCCCCCCTTTGGGGGCTGCTGCCGAACTGGCCTTCCCCTGGAACCAATCCGATCTGTCAATGGGCACAGTGCAGGATGCCACCTTCCCCTCGCCCACCCTGCCCTGTTCTGCCCCTTCAGGGGGTGCGGCTTTGTCCGAAAGCAGGATGTGTCCCCCCGCCACTCCCCCTCCCCGCGACCGAAGGGACAGGCTTTGATGGCTTCGCAAAGTGTTGGGAGCCGCCGTATCGCCCCGCACTCTCTCTACATTCCACACCCCCCCCTCCCCCCAAACCCCCTCGAAAAGCCCTGGGGAGGGGGTGTGTGGGTGTTGTGTGAAGCTCACGGGGAGATGGGGGGGGGGGTGGGGAGGTGATGGGTGGGGGCCATTGGGCGTGACCCATCGCAGAGTTGGTTTCCCCCATTGCAAAGTAGCGGGAGGAATAATGGGCGGGTTAGATTTGAAAATCTGCTCGTGTGGCCCCATCCCAACCCCAACCCCCCCACAACCCCAACCCAACCTCCGCAACCCCAACTCCCCGCAACCCCAACCCCCCACAACCCCAACCCCACAACCCCCACCCCAACCCCCCACAACCCCCACCCCAACCCCCACCCCAACCCCAATCCCCACCCCAAACCACCCCCAACCCCTACCCCTGCCCCAGCCTGTGGGGATTGAGGGCGAGGAGGCTGAGGGGTGGTGGTGTTTTTTTTGGGAGGGGGTGTGTGAGGTTGGGGGAGGGGGGAATCGGCCATGAGCTGCCGATGAAAACGTGGCCCTGTCTCTGTTGAGTATGATGCTGCCATTCTGTGCTGCTCAGTAACCATGATTGCTTTCAATAAACCTTATTGTTCCACGCAGCTCTCCTCTTGATCGTTTCCTCTCCAGGTGCTTTTCCTTCACGGGATTCCATTTTCCCGTTTATGTCTCCCGAGGGTGGCCGTCGCTGTCGGATTTGGGGGGGGGGGTGGGGCTTTGAGGTGAACCCAGAGGGTGGCTCGATGGTTAGCACCACTGCCTCGCGGTGCCGGCGACCAGGGTTCGATTCCAACCTTGGGCGACTGCCTGTGTG
>NC_057746.1:25647177-25648232 GCF_004010195.1 Chiloscyllium plagiosum | reverse complement strand
CCCCCCCCCGTGTCTGCATGGGTTCTCCCCCCCCCCACAGACCAAAGATGTGCGGGTTAGGGCCATAGGAAATTACCCATAGTGTTCCGGAGCGTGTAGGTTAGGTGAATTAGTCAGGGGTATATGTAGAGTTATAGGGGAATCGGTCAGGGTGGGTTACTCTCCAAAGGGTCGATGTGGACTCCATAGTGTTCAGGGGCGTGTAGGTTAGGTGATTAGTCAGGGGTATATGTAGAGTTATAGGGGAATCGGTCAGGGTGGGTTACTCTCCAAAGGGTCGGTGTGGACTAGTTGGGCCAAAGGGCCTGTTTCCATACTGTTAGGGAATCTGTGATTCTAAATGATCAGACCTCACCCTTCCAACCCCTCTCCCCCCAAAACAGAGGGCAAACGATATGAGTATGGGGGAACAGCGTCTGTTGACTTGGGCGTTGGTGACATCAGTGAGCCTTTAGTGAAAGGCCTTGCTTTGAAGGGGCAGTCCTGCCCTCTACCACATTGTTATTTAACTAAGACGCCGATCTCCTCAGGATTGGAGTCGGTTTTAGAATCCCTATGATATGGAAACAGGCCCTTCAGCCCTACAAGTCCACGCTGACCCCTCCGAAGAGTAACCCACCCAGACCCCATTCCCCAAACCTATTATCTGTGCTTACCCCTGACTAACACACCTAACCGACACATCCCTGAACACTATGGGGCAGTTCTAATATGGCCATCCACCCTGAACACTATGGGACAATTTAGCACGGCCAATCCGCCCTGACTGACACATCCCTGAACACTATGGGACAATTTAGCATGGCCAATCCACCCCAACCGACACATCCCTGAGCACTATGGGACATTTTAGCATGGCCAATCCACCCCAACCGACACATCCCTGAGCACTATGGGACAATTTAGCACGGCCAATCCACACCAACCTACACATCCCTGAACACTATGGGGCAATTTAGCACGGCCAATCCACCCTAACCTACACATCCCTGAACACTATGGGGCAATTTAGCACGGCCAATCCACCCTAACCTGCACATCCCTGAACACTATGG
>NC_057746.1:25629867-25646051 GCF_004010195.1 Chiloscyllium plagiosum | reverse complement strand
TCCCCCTCTCTCTCGCCCCCTCCCTCTCTTTTGTCCCCTCACTTTCTTTCTCTCTCGTTGCGCTATCACTCCTGCTGTTAAATGCGACCCTCTGCCCTGCGATGGGTTGCCAGTGGGCTCTGTGTCTCTCGGCCTGTGTTGGGGTACCCAGGCTTTGTTCGGGGGCTCCTTACCCCACCCCCTGCCCAAGGCCACCGTCTATCCCTGCAAGCACGGTGTATCTGTGCAGTTCCACCGACACTGCCCACCTTCGCCCAATCCCTCACCCCTGCTCCACCCCCCACGTGGTCACCCCCTCGATGCATTCGGCCGATTTTTACCCCGACCACCCAATCTGACCAGGACCTGGGGTAACGACGGGCTGAGATAGAATGAGTTCTGACAAAGGGCCTGAAAACATTCACTCTGGTTTCTCTCCACAGACCTGCTGAGCAGGTCTCTGACCTGGTTTCTGATTTCCAGCAGTGGTCCCTCTTAGAGCTACGCCATCCAAGAAAGAAAAAGCTGAGTTCTAGATCCTCTGTAAAGAGGAAACGTCGCATCCGCGTCTGCCCTGTCCATGACTCCCTCGGCCTTGCATCGATTTCAAACAGGTGCCCTCCTGCTCTTCCAAACTGCAGCGGGAATCAGCCGGCTTTTCCTCCGAAGGCGATCCCCACCCATTGCAGATATTAGTCTGGCACCTCGTTTCTGAGCTATCTCCAACGCGTTTACGTGGAGGGGGGAGTGATGGGGTAGTCATCCAGCTGCTGAGGTTGATGAATCCAGCGGCCTAGGGTGATGAATCCAGCGGCCTAGGTGATGAATCCAGCGGCCTAGGTGATGAATCCAGCGGCCTAGGTGATGAATCCAGCGGCCTAGGTGATGAATCCGCACCTCGTTTCTGAGCTATCTCCAACGCGTTTACATGGAGGGGGGAGTGATGGGGTAGTCATCCAGCTGCTGAGGTTGATGAATCCAGTGGCCTAGGTGATGAATCCAGCGGCCTAGGTGATGAATCCAGCGGCCTAGGTGATGAATCCAGCGGCCTAGGTTGATGAATCCAGTGGCCTAGGTGATGAATCCAGCGGCCTAGGTTGATGAATCCAGCGGCCTAGGTGATGAATCCAGCGGCCTAGGTGATGCTCCAATGGCAGAATTTGGAATTTCAATTCAATTCCAGATCTCGTTTTATTATTGAGAATGTGATGGTGAGCTGGAAGCTCTTGTTGTGAAAACTCGGCTGGGTTCACTCCCTGTTGTCCGTGAGAGAGACAAACTACCATCCTTACCCGGTCTGGTCTGGCCTGGCCTACATGCGAGACCAGACCCACAGCAGTGTGGTTGACTCTTAAATGCCCTCTGGGCAGTTAGGGTTGGGCAGTAAATACTGCCCTCGGCCGTGATGCCCACTTCCTGGGAATGAATGAAGAAAAAAATAATAATCTTGGACATAAGGCCTGGTTTCGCTGGAAGCAAGACCCGCCAAAAGAAACCAATTGAACGTTAAATATAGCAAATGGAAATTGTGATGATGTCACAGTTGTGTTAAAGCATGAAGCCTTGGAGGCTGAGGGCTGATCTTATAGAGGTTTATAAAATCATGAGGGGCATGGATAGGGTAAATAGGCAAAGTCTTTTCCCTGGGGTGGGGGGAGTCCAGAACTAGAGGGCATAGGTTTAGGGTGAGAGGGGAAAGATATAAAAGGGACCTAAGGGGCAATATTTTCTCTCAGAGGGTGGTACGTGTGTGGAATGAGCTGCCAAAGGAAGTGGAGGAGGCTGCTACAATTGGTGGTGCGGTGGCACAGTGGTTAGCACTGCTGCCTCACAGCGCCCAGCAGTGGGTGTGACTGTGGAGTTTGCACATTCTCCCCGTGTCTGCGTGGGTTCCCCCCGGGTGCTGTAGTTTCCCCCACAGTCCAAAGGATGTGCAGGTTAGGGTGAATTGGCCATGCTAAGTTGCCCGTAGTGTTAGGTGTAGGGGAATGGGTCTGGGTGGGTTGCTCTTCGGAGAGTCGGTATGGACTTGCTGGGCTGAAGGGCCTGTTTCCACACTGTACGGAATCGAATCTAATTTAATTACAGCATTTAAAAGGCATCTGGACGTGTATTTGAATAGGAAGGGTTTAGAGGGATATGGGCCAAGTGCTAGCAAATGAGACCAGATTGATTTAGGATATCTGGTCAGCATGGACGAGTTGGACCGAAGGGTCTGTTGTTGTACTGTACATCTCTGACTCGACATAACCACGTGAATAAAAACGAATGGTAGTGAAAAGACATTTCACTTTGTAGTTTAGTTCCATCTTCCACTGACATCACATGAAAGATGTTCCAGTGTGAGATAAAGGCAGTAGGGGAGGAGTCAGTGCAAACCCAGGACTGTCAACTCAGTAAGACATCTGGAAACGCAGATCGGACCAATGGGTCCTTTGGAAGAAGGGGAAGGGGTTAACACTTTCGATGTATCCTTTAGGAGATCCGATAATGTCGTCTGTCATGGGAAACCAATTCCCGGAGCAAATTCCGCTTCCCTTGTCCGAACCAGATTGGCGGCTGCTGGATTTTCTGCAACTTTCTTGTGATTGTTTAGATTAGATTCCCTACAGTGTGGGAACAGGCCCTTCGGCCCAACAAGTCCACACCGACCGACCGACCCACCCAAGAGCGACCCACCCAGTCCCATTTCCCTCTGACTCATGCACCTAACACCATGGGCAATTTAGCACGGCTAATTCACCATGACTTGCTCATCTTCGGACTGTGGGAGGAAACTGTTTTGCTCGGCTCCCTTGCTGTTACGTGAAAGAGTCATCAGGGAGCTGGTAGGGTTGTGGGGGCAGAGCTGAGGATATTCGTTTCATTTTGGGGCCCACTCCAAGGTGAGAAGCCCAGTTTCAGATACAGTCGGTTTTGCTACAACGCCCGTTTCTTCAACGCGAACCTGCCTGAACGCGTTTGAGGAATTTAGATCATTATTTGAAGAACGTGAGCTTTCCTTACCTGTGGTGGCTCAAACGCGATTCTGGCCCCGTTGGCTTATCTGGTGCTGCTGTCGCGTGACTTTCTTGCAATGCAGGATCTCACGGGAATGGAACTATTGTGCTATATCAGAACAAGGTCCTGAGGCAGGAGTCCCTGGAAGCTCAGCGGCTCCTGATGAAAAAATGCTAGGAGGGTGGTCATTTCACATTGACCACAAAATTGTTAACGTTGCCTTGGGCTGAGTTAGGAGAAGGAGGGGGCTGAATTGTGGTGATGCGTAGCTATGACGAAATCCTTACCTTGGCCTGACCGTTTCATAATATAGCGGTGAAAGCGTAACCTTGAGTCTTACTTTGGGACGATTTTGTTAAATGTTACAGCTGGCGCCTCTTGTCTGTATTTTGTACACTTCCGTCCAGGCGTTTTTTTTCTCGGGCCCTTCTTGATGAAGCCGACCCAGTTGTCCTGGCTTTGTCCGGGAGCAGTGGGATTTGGGTGGGAGGGAGAGTGGAGGCTGGCGTTTCTGTTCAGGTTTTTTGTAAAACACAAATGGGCAGCCAACACCTTGTGCTTTATTGTGAATTCTATTGCGGCTGAGTGGGTCACTTCCTCCCTCCTCAGGTCATAGGCAAAGACCCTTCAGCCCGTCGGATCTGCCAGTCAAAATCAACCGCTTAACTACCCTAATCCCATCTTCCAGTGCTTGCCCCATAGCATATTGCTGTTGTTAATAACATTTGGCTTAGTCTAACTTTTTAAACATTTGGAAATTCACTTTGTACTAGACATGGTAGAAATACTTCTGGATGTCTGACACCAGGATCCGTGAGCCCCTCAGTTAGTCCACGTGATGGGTGAGCACACCTTTAGCCTTTGAGAGTGCGTTGTCCCTCATTGAGAATTCCTGGAGGCTGGTGTGGCCAGTGTGCTGGTACCTCTCAGCCACCACTACAACCCTGAGCACCCCAGCCACGCAGACAGGATTGGCTCGAAGAGAGGGACTCGTGTCTCTGAGCCGGAATTTCCTCTTTCAGGGCCTGTCGTGGCACGGCGGCTCAGTGGTTAGCACTGCTGCCTTACAGTGACAGGGACCCGGGTTCAATTCCTGCCTCGGGCGACTGTGTATGGAGTTCGCACCTTCTCCCCGTGTCTGTGTGGGTTTGCTCCGGGAGCTCCAGTTTCCTTGCGCAGTCCAAAGATGTGCAGATGAGGATAGATTGGCCACAGGAAATGTCGGAATTACAAGGAATGAGATGGGATGGTCTTCGGAGAGGGTCGGAATGTGGTTCGGATTGTGCTTTCCTGATGAAGGGTTTTTGCCCGAAACGTCGATTTTCCTGCTCCTCGGATGCTGCCTGACCTGCTGGGCTTTTCCAGCACCACTCTGATCTCGACTCTAATCTCCAGCATCTGCAGTCCCCATCCCCAGCCTGGTCTTGGGAGGGTCATTGTGGGCTTGGTGGACCGAATGCCCTGCCTCCAGAGTGTGGAGATTCTGTGATCGCCGAGGCTGTTCTCTGATCTACAAACAAGGCGAAGGTGGGAGCTGTTGGATCGAGCAGAAAGTTCCCACTGCCCAACTCCAGGGAAGAGTGTGAGGTGTTAACTCTTGAGTATTTTTGCCTAGTACTTAGCCCTCCACTTAGAGCAGGAATAGAATGCACTGTATCTGGCCACAGTTACTTTTATTCATTCACAGGGTGAGGGGATCGCTGCCTGGGCCAACATTATCTCCCAGAGGGCAGTTAAGAGTCAACCACATCGCTGTGGGTCCGGAGTCACGTGTAGGCCAGACTGAGTAAGGATGGCTGTTTCCTTCCCTAATTGGGCATGAGTGGAGAAGATGGGTTTTTTTTCCCAACAATCGACAATGTATTCATGATTGTCACAGGACAGAATGCCTACCTGTAGTGTGTAAACAGGCCACTTGACCCAACAAGTCCACAGCAACCCTCTGAAGAGCATCCCACCTAGACCCATCCCCATCCCCAGTTCCTGTAACCCCGCATTTCCCATGGCTAATCCCTCTAACCTATACTTCCCTGAACACTGCGGCAATTTCCCATGGTCAATTCACCCTAACCTGCGCATCTTTGGACTGTGGGAGGAAACCCACGCAGACACGGGGGAAAATGTGCAAACTCCACACAGACAGTTGCCCGAGGCTGGAATCGAACCTGGGACCCTGGCACTGTGAGGCAGCAGTGCCAACCAAACTGGAGCACCCAGAGGAAACCCATGCAGACACTGGGAGAATGAGCAAACTCCACACAGACAGTTGCCCGAGGCTGGAATCGAACCTGGGACCCTGGCACTGTGAGGCAGCAGTGCCAACCACTGAGCCAGTCATACTGCCCTGTTTCTCATTAGATTCTTAATTCCATAATTTTATTGTAATCAAATTCCACCACCTGCCCTGGCTGGATTGGAACCTGTCCAGAATACTATTTGGGCCTCTGGATTCACAGTCTGCTGGTGCCTGTGGGAATATGCTGATATTTGTTGGTGTTTGCTGGTGTCTGTCAGGATGTGCTGGTGTCGAAGAATGTGCTGGTGTCTGTTGGAGTGTGCTGGTGTCTGTTGGAGTGTGCTGGTGTCTGTTGGAGTGTGCTGGTGTCTGTTGGGAGTGTGCTGGTGTCTATGGGAGTGTGCTGGTGTCTGTTGGGAGTGTGCTGGTGTCTGTGGGAGTTTACTGTGAACGAATTTAAGCCCCGTGTTTCACACAGGGAGCGACAGTGCTTCGGAAGTTAACTCCTTGCTGCTGAGGTGCTGAGGGGTGACCCTGACATTGGGAAAGCCTCTATCTAGGGGGATGATTGTTACTGGGAGCTAGGGAAAAACAATGACTGCAGATGCTGGAAACCAGATTCTGGATCAGTGGTGCTGGAAGAGCACAGCAGTTCAGGCAGCATCCAAGGAGCTTCGAAATCGACGTTTCGGGCAAAAGCCCTTCATCAGTGCATTGGAGCTGCCTGTGCTCTGACCCAGCCCGTCTGGGAGAATGGGGCCACCGACAGACTGCAACCCTTCACCAGCCCAGCCCACGCCAATCCAACCCCCATTTGCCAACCAGGCCAATCCCATCACTGAGACCTTTGGGTCAGCTCCTGTTCTGACCTGGGTAATATCACCAGGCCTACTGCACACATCGACAGCGTCACTAAATACACAGCAGCGAGTGGCTGCCCTTCAACCCATTTGCTAGGGGACAGAGCAGCTGCCCCACTGAGGGGTAGGGCACGACACACCGAGTATCTAACACTGTTGTCGGTCTCACCACCCCACACCTTCCCCTCCCAACGTCACCAGGTGGGGGTAGACAGACGCACCTAAAGGGGCCACCTCCCAGGATACATCCTCCGCACTCAGAGTTTACAGGCTCAAGCAAAGCTCTGCCAGAGAGGACGGTTACTCAGGCAACGAACTGACTGAGAAACAGGGACGAATTCCGCTCCAGCTCGCTGCACACTGACGGGCGGCATTATGAAATCTTCATTCTTTCAGATTAGATTCCAGTCTGTAACTCACTCCCAGGTATCCATTATTCTGTATGTAAACCATCTGAACCCCTCGATTAGATTCCAGTCTGTAACTCACCCCCAGGGATCCATTATTCTGTATATAAACCAGCTGAGCCCCTCTCTATGAGGGGTTGTGAAAGTGACTGAAGAATGGAAGTATTCTGCAGAGGAGTAAAGCGCTAAAGGTTCAGAAGAAGCTGCAACCCCAACACGAGACATTATCCCTGGTTTTCTTTCTCTCTCTCTGTCTCTCTCCCCTCAGAGTCAGCTGACCTTCTCCACAGCAATCCATTTCCGTTTGACAGAGGGTCAGTTCGACTCGGAACGTCAGCTCCCTGCAGACGCTGCCCGACCTGCTGAGATTTTCCAGCATTTTCTCTTTCGGCAATCCATTTCCGTCGTTGGGCCATCTTCCTGCTGTCTTAGGGAGGAGGAGGACAGTCTCTTCCCTTTGTCCCCCAGCGGGTGGGTGGGAAACCTGTGACTTTGTGCTGCTAAAGTCAGGGCAGGGCATGGAAGTCATGTTCACAAAAACAATTGGCCATTCGGCCCTTCGAACTCTCTCTGTCAGTTGGTGGATGAGTTTCTCCCCACATCCTTGGCTTCCTTCAGCTCTGGGTTGACCACCTGGGGGTGAGGTCGACACTACTTGCATTCCTTTATGCTTTCAACAAAGTGCCCAGAGACCTGCTTTCCTGGCTGGCGTGTGCCCGCTTTGCTCTCATTCCCCCTCTTTCCAGCTCCAGGATCGATGCTTGAAAATCCCCCCTTGTGCGTTTAATTGGGAGAACGTCCAGTGGGAATTTATACAGACCTGTGTGTTTTGTTTGTAAACTCAAAGGCTGCGACACTGGCATTTTGAAGAGGTTCCCATTAAAGAAAACGGAGGCTGGGCATTTTCCGTGACACTTTAATGACCGCAGCATTATTTCCTTTGATCGCAATATTTTTACAGCCTTATAAACAGAACGACAGCCCTGGGACCTGTAAAAGGGGACAGCAGTCCACGCAACACGAGGGAAGATTTGATCACCATATTCACTCAGATCAATGTCGCCTCCTCTCATCCTTTCCCAGAATGACAGAGCCTACATGAAGGAGTCTGACCTCTCAGCAATCATCAGGGTAGCGCATTTGTGGAGGGGATGGGGTGGGGGAAAGTGAGATATGGCTTTTTAATGAACATTATGCCTGTGTTTTCACAAAGGAGAGGTAGAGTGCATATATTGTAATTTGTGTGAGATACGAGATGAGATTAACCCAGTGAGAGGGGAAGTATTGGGAGGTTTAACATCACTGAACGTAGATAAATTCTCTGACCCAGGTGAAATGCATCCTCGGTGCTAAAGGAAACTGAACGAGGGAATAGCAGGGTGTGCTGGTTCACCGTTTCCCAAAGAACTGGAAGACACCGAAGACAGAGGGAGAAGGAAACGTGGGTAGGTTGGGTAATTGTAGTCCAACAGGACGAACCTCAGGCATGGGAGAGGTTTTTGGGAAACGCTCCAAGGCACGGGCTAAAAATCTTAATTTTAGGGAACAGCTCGGGTCAGTGAGGCTCACCCATTTCACATACCCCCCCCACCAATGGCGTCGAATAGGTTCCCACATGCTAGCCACCAGAACAGCCCGTGGGCTCCCAGGGAAAAGTGACAAGTTTGTGTCCAACAGTGGCTGAGAGGCGGGAGGTGCAGGGGAATGGGAGGCTGGGTGCTTCTGTGTTTGCAAGGCTGGGAAAGAAGGTTGGGTGGGATTCAGTTCCTGGGACCCTTCCTTGCAGTGAGAAACACTATTGATGCTTATCAGTGCAGATCGCCTCCAACTCAGAGATTTCTCAGATGATTCAATAAGTCCCAGGTTCGATCCCAGCCTCGGGCGACTGTCTGGGTGGAGTTTGCACATTCTCCCCCGTGTCTGCGTGGGTCCCCTCCAGGTGCTCCGGTTTCCTCCCACAGTCCAAAGATGTGCGGGTTAGGGTGAATTGGCCGTGCTAAATTGCTCATAGTGTTAGGTGCATTAGTCAGAGGGAAATGGGTCTGGGTGAGTTACTCTTCGGAGGGTCAGTGTGGACTTGTGGGGCCAAAGGGCCTGTTTCCACACTGTAGGGAATCTAATCTAATCTAACTCTCTGTGTGGTTAATTCTTTTAATTCATCGTGGGTGTTGCTGGATAGACCAGTATTTAGAATGTTAGGAGAATACAGGGGGACCTGGACAGGTTAGGTGAGTGGACAGATGCATGGCAGATGTAGTTTACTGTGGATAAATGTATGGTTATCCACTTTGGTGGCGAGAACAGGAAGGCAGATTACTACCTAAATGGAGTCAAGTTAGGTAAAGGGGCAGTACAGAGACATCTGGGTGTTCTTGTACACCAGTCAATGAAGGTAAGCATGCAGGTACAGCAGGTAGTGAAGAAGGCTAATAGCATGCTGGCCTCCATAACAAGAGGGATTGAGTATAGAAGCAAAAAGATGGGTGAGTGCCGAACCAGAGGACACAGCTTAAAAATACGGGATAGACCATTTAGGACAGAGATGAGGAGAAACCTCTTCACCCAGAGAGTGGTGAGTGTGTGGAATGCTCTGCCACAGAGGCTAAGTCTCTGGATACTTTCAAGAAAAAGTTGGATGGAGCTCTCAAGGATAGTGGAATCAAGGGTTATGGGGATAAGGCAGGAACAGGATACTGATTAGGAATGATCAACCATGATCATAATGAATGGTGGTGCTGGCTCGAAGGGCCATATGGCCTACTCCTGCACCAATTGTCTATTATTGCCCACCCTCAACTTCCCTCTGGGCTATTAAGTCTGCCACTCTGGAGTCACATGTCAGCCAGACTGGGTAAGGATGGCAGCTCCCTTCCCCAAGGGCATTAGTGAACCCAGTTGGGTTTCCCCCCAACAATTGGCATAGGATTCCCGCTCAACGTTAGACGATTCATTCCAGATTTTCACTGGATTGAAATTCCACCGTCTGCCATTGCAGGATTCGAACCCAGGTCCCCAGGGCATTACTCTGAATTGACATTCAAGCGGTAATACCACCAATCCATCACCTCCCGAGGTAGCAATGATGCAGAAAGCTGTCAGAGGATAGGATGATCAGTGGCACAAGATAAATTTTATCCAAAGCAGTGTGAGATGGTAAATTTCTGGGAAGGCAAGCAAGGTAAGAATATATGTAATCATAGGATCCCCACAGTGTGGGAACAGGCCATTCGGCCCAACAAGTCCACACTGACCCTCTGAAGAGTATCCCACCCAAAGCCATTCCCCTACAACTCTACATTTACCCCTAACTAATGTACTTAACCCTGAACACTATGTATACATCTCTGAACACTATGGGCAATTTAGCGTGGCCAATTTACCCTGACCTGCACATATTTGGACTGTGGGAGGAAACCGGAGCACCCCCACACAGACATGGGGAGAATGTGCAAACTCCACACAGACAATCGCCCGAGGTTGGAGTCAAACCCAGGTCCCTGGCACCGTGCAGCAGCACTAACCACTGAGCCAATGTATTTCCTTGTGTAGGGCCTGTGGGAAGCATGAAGGAGCAGAGAGTCCCTGGTGATGAAATGTCCGCAGATCGCTGAGCCAGGTAAATACTGCAGGGAAGAAGGTGCACTGGATTTATTTCTCAATGGAAGCCTGGGATATAAGGGCGGAGAGTTGATGCTGGAATTGTATCAGGAGAAAGTGAGGACTGCAGATGCTGGAGATCTTTGATTCCTGAAGAAGGGCTCATGCCCGAAACGTCGATTCTCCTGCTCCTTGGATGCTGCCTGAACTGCTGCGCTTTTCCAGCAACACATTTTCAGCTGGAATTGTATCAAACACCAGCTGGAACGCTGCTGCTATTCCGGTCCCTGCACTGTCGGAAAGGCAGTGATTGTGAATCTCCTCTGCCCCTTTCTCCAGCACAAAAATATGGTGCAGTCTGGAAAATGTTAATTCCGAGGATAAGCCAGCGGTGATTTCTTTGGGAACAGAGGAAGCTGAGGGGCGAGAAAACCGAAGTGAAGGATGGTCAAAGGTGAAAAGAAAGCCCTATTGACCCTGGCCAAAGGATTTGTTTTCATTCATTTACGGGATGAGGTCATTGCTGGCTAGGTCCATCCCCAATTGCCCCAGAGGGTAGATAAGAGAGAACTGCGTTGCTATCGGTCTGGAGTCACATGTAGGGATGACAGTTTCCTTCCCCAAAGGGCATTGGGGAAACCAGATGGGGTTTTAGAATATAGGAACGAGGAGCAGCGGTAGGCCATTCAGCCCTTCGAGCCCGCTCCACCACTCGATAAGATCACGGCCGATCTTTTCACGGCCGTATCCCTTAATTCATCTACTGTTCAAGAAATGATCGAGTTTCGCCTTAAAAACATTTACTGAAGTAATGTCAACTGCTCCACGCGGCAGGGAATTTCATTGATCTATCACCCTCTAGGTGAAGGAGTTCCTTCTCAGTTCAGTCCTAAATCTGCTCCCTGTAATTTTGAGGTTATGCCCTCTTGACCCAGCTTCATCCGTCAACAGAAACACCCCCTCCACTTCTCTCTCATCGATTCCCCTCATAATTTCACGTTTTTATGAGATCTTCCCTCATTCTTCTCAATTCCAACGAATATAATCCCCAGTCTACTCCTTATAAGCCTATCTCCTCAACTCCAGAATCAACCTATTGAACCTCCTCTGCACCCACTCTTGTGCCAGAACATCCTTTCTCAAGTAAGGGGAACAAAATTTTTCCAACAGTCAATTCATGGTCGTCATTAGGCGATGAAAATCCCAGGATTTTACTGATTTCAAACTCCACCCCCCACCCCCTGCCATAGCAGGATTTGAACCCAAGTCCCCAGTACATTTACTTGGGTTTCTAGATTAACAGGTCAACGATAATCTCACAATGCCACCACCTTCCCAGGCAATTGGGGTCAGAGTAGAAGGGTGGAGATTTAGATTAGATTCCCTACAGTGTGGAAGCAGGTCCTTGAGCCCAACCAGTCCATACCAACCCTCCGAGGAGTAACCCACCCAGACCCATTTCCCTTCGACTAATGCATCTAGCACTACGGGCAATTTAGCATGGCCAATTCACCCTAATCTGTACATCTTTGGATTGTGGGAGGAAACCAGAGCACGTCCACACAGACACGGGGAGAATGTGCAAACTCCACACAGACAGTCGCCTGAGCTTGGAATCGAACCTGGGTCCCTGGTGCTGTGAGGCAGCAGTGCTAACCGCTGTGCTGCCCCAAGTTCTTCTGTCTACAGAAAAGGGTTGGGAGGTTTGGAAGTAACTGCCTGAATGTCTCAGACACATTTAAAAATATTCTTAACTATGCCCCTGAAGTGTCTTAGACACCACAGGATAGCGGCTAAGATGGATGGCTAGTATGGAGACGATGGACTGAATAGATAGGATGCAGAGCTGGGCTGAGAGGTGACAAATGGAGTTTAATGTGGACAAGTGTGAGGTGATACACTTTGGACGGAGTAATCGGAATGCAAAGTACTGGGCTAATGGTAGGATTCTTGGGAGTGCAGATGAGCAGAGAGATCCCTGAAAGTTGCCACCCAGATTGACAGGGTTGTTAAGAAGGCATACAGTGTTTTGGCCTTTATTAATAGAAGGATTGAGTTCCGGAACCAGGAGGTTATGCTACAGCTGTACAAAGCTCTGGTACAGCCGCACTTGGAGTATTGTGTACAGTTCTGGTCACCGCATTATAAGAAGGATATGGAAGCTTTGGAAAGGGTGCAGAGGAGATTTACCAGGATGTTGCCTGGTATGGAGGGGAGGTCTTACGAGGAAAGACTGAGTGACTTGAGGCTGTTCTCGTTAGAGAGAAGAAGGTTGAGAGGTGACTTAATAGAGACATATAAGATAATCAGAGGGTTAGATAGGGTGGACAGGGAGAGCCTTTTTCCAAGTATGGGAATGGAAAACATGAGGGGACACAACTTTAAATTGAGGGGTGATAGATATAGGACAGATGTCAGAGGTAGTTTCTTTACTCGGAGAGTAGTAAGGGTATGGAATGCTTTGCCTGCAACGGTAGTAGATTCGCCAACTTTAAATGCATTTAAGTCGTCATTGGACAGGCATATGGACGTACATGGAATAGTGTAGGTTAGATGGGCTGCAGATTGGTATGACAGGTCAGCGCAACATCGAGGGCCGAAGGGCCTGTACTGCGCTGTAATGTTCTATGTTCTATGAATTGGACTATAAAAGGTCAGATGTTTTAAGTGCAAAATGGAAGTTATATCCTGAAAAGAATTTGCCATCAGAAGTTAATAACTCGGAGGAAGGAAGTGAACATACTGTTGCCAAATTTTCAGATGACACAAAAATAGGTGGGAAAAGCAGATTGTAAACAGTTGACAGAGATGATTTGGAGGTGCCGGTGTTGGACTGGGGTGTACAAATTGAAAAAACAGGTTTGTTTGGAAGCACTGGCTTTCAGAGCGCTGCTCCAACTTCCTGATGAAGGAGCAGTGCTCCGAAAGCTAGTGCTTCCAAACAAACCTGTTGGGACTATAACCTGGTGTTGTGGGATTTTTAACAGTTGATAGAGAGACATTGTTAGGTTAAATGGGCAATAAAAAATGACTATAGTGTATAAGTTGAGAAAGGATGATGATGTTCATCTCCGAAACCAAGAGTTTTATTAATATGTAGACAAACTGCAGAAAGCTTGGGACTTGGAGGGGTAACTGCACTTGTAATACAGAAAGCGAGCGCACAGGGGTAGCAGCTAATCAGGAAGGCTAATGGAATGGACACCCTTGTTTCAAGAGGGTTGGAGGATGAGAGTAGGGAAGCTGAACTGGACAAGCTGCTGGGGAGACTGTGAGCAGGGTTGGTTCCCCTGTTGAAGGATAAAGATCATTCTATTGGAGATGGGTTCAGAGGGAGTTCACTGGGATGATCCCTGATCTAGAGGGATTGCCTTCTGAGCAAAATCTAAACAGGTTGGGAGTCCACTCACTGGAGTTTAGAAAAATGAGAGGTGACATGTCGAACTCTTGCCGGGCTTGACAGAGTAAATGCTGAGAGGATGTTACCCCTCATGGGAGAGTTTAGGATCGGGGGCATAGTCTCAGGAGAAAGGAGAGCCAATTTCAGACAGAGATAAGGAGGAATTTCTTCTCTCAGAGAGTTGTGGGTCTTTGGGACTCCCTGCTACAGACAGGATGGTGGGGGCAGAACCCTCGTGTATGTTTAAGGCTGAGACAGATTCTTGGTCATGGAGGGGAGGGGGGGGAAATCGAGAGGGGGCAGGAAAGTGGACGTGGGGAATGTCAGATCCGGTTTCACCAGCTGGAATGCTACTGCAAAGCCAGGCTCTGAGAATTCAGCCTCACAGCCGAAGGGTTTATGCCCGAAACATCGATTCTCCTGTTCCCTGGATGCTGCCTGACCTGCTGCGCTTTTCCAGCAACACATTTTCAGCTCTGCTAAAGAGCCCCCAAACGACAAGGGGAAAGACACACATCAGTATCACAACTCTGAACGGGTAGCCCCTCTCTGACACAATACCCTCCCAGCAGACCCTGATGTCCCTACGCACCACAGTCTAACCCTTCTCCCCCTCCCCCCAGCAGCTCCCAACAGATCCTGATGTCCCTACACACCACAGTTTAACCCTGCCCCCCCCGTCGCAGCAGAGCCCGATATCCCTACACACCACAGTTTACCCTGCTCACTCTCTACCCCCAGCAGCCCCCAACAGAGCCTGATGTCCCTACATACTACAGTCTAATCCTGCTCCCTCTTTTCCCCCCCAGGAGTCCCCAGCAGAGCACAATGTCCCTCTACACCACAGTCTATTGCTGCACCCCTTCCTCCCAGCCGAGCCCAATGTCCCTCCACACCACAATCTAACCCTGCTCCCCTCCTCCCAGCAGCTCCCAGCAGAGCCCGATGTCCCTCCACCCACAGTCTAACCCTGCTCCCCTCCTCCCAGCAGAGCCCAATGTCCCTCCACACCACAATCTAACCCAGCTCCCAGCAGAGCCTGATGGCCCTCCAGCCCTTAGGCCTCTTTTATATCTTTCCCCTCTCACCCTGAACCTATGCCCTCTAGTTCTGGACTCCCCAACCCCAGGAAAAAGACTTTGTCTATTTATCCTATCCATGCCCCTCATAATTTTGTAAACCTCTATAAGGTCACCCCTCAGCCTCCAACGCTCCAGGGAAAACAGCCCCAGCCTGTTCAGCCTCTCCCTGTAGCTCAGATCCTCCAACCTTGGCAACATCCTTGTAAATCTTTTCTGAACCCTTTCAAGTTTCCCAACATCTTTCCGATAGGAGGGAAACGACCATTTCGAGAGGAACGTGTATCCTTGGATGTGTCGTTCCCAGCTCAGATCGCCTTACAGCTATCTCTCTGTGGCCCATCTCAGTGTGCACACACACCCTCATTTATCTCCTTCTGTCCAACACCCTCAGCCCTGTGATGACAGCCTCCAGCCCCCTTCTCGTAGTTATTCCCTTATCAGCTGGGACTGAAATTCGATTGCTGCTCTGTCCTGTTACTTGCTCTGGAAACTTTAATAACCTCTGCTGAGCCCTTCCTCCCTCATCCCAGCTTCATCTTTTACCCATAATCTTCAATTCAGCTGCCCCCACACCTCCCACTATTCAGCTTCAAGTCCTCTCTACAGCCTGGGTTAAGTGACTCTGGCACCAGTGTGTCTCACGGCGATAGCTCCCTCCTTCCCCCAGTACTGGTGCCAATGTCCCATGAATTCAGACCTGTTTCTCCCGCACCCATCTTTGAGCCACGTGGTTCAACTCACTGACCCTCCCAACCTTGTGCCAGCCGTCACACAGCTCAGAGATTAGTACCCTTTTTAGTCCTGCTTTCGACATTAGCCCCTTAGCTGCTCCCTTTGCTGGACCTCTCGCCTCCTTCCCTGTGTGTCATTGGGATCTATGTGGATCACAGCTACGAGATTCCCAGTCGTAATCCAAGTTCTTCAGCAGGAACTCTCGGGTCCTGGCCGGTGCCCTGGCTCCCCCCCCCCCCCCCCCCCAACACGAGACAGGGGGCGAGAATCTCAAACCTGTTGGACTTAGCTCAAGGGCTGAGCCAACTCCCACAGTCCTCTGACAGCCTCCTGCCACTGGCCGGATTCGCGGTAGTTCATCTGAGGTAGTTCCAGGAGGTGGAGAGCTCACGACGGGGGTGGGGGCGTGTGGAGAGAGTCAAAGACGGGCGGATGGGGCGTCAGCTCCTCACGTGGTGAGTATCCTGACTCCCACCACCCCCAGGTGACTGACTGACCACGTTCGCGTCCTTGGACTGGTAATGGGGCTGCACTGGGCTGGGGACTGGCCCCCGCTGGGTGAAGGACCCCCACCTTCACCTTGACTGCAGATAGAACATAGAACAGTGCAGCACAGAACAGGCCCTTCAGCCCACGATGTTGTGCCAACCATTGATCCTCATGTGAGGTAAACCTAATGTACGAACCCTCAAATTTCTGTGACCTTATGCATGTCCAGCAGTCTCTTAAATATCCCCAATGACCCTGCCTCCACAACTGCTGCTGGCAACGCATTCCATGCTCTCACAACTCTCTGTGTAGAGAACCCACCTCTGACATCCCCTCTATACTTTCCTCCAACCAGCTTAAAACTATGACCCCTCGTGTTAGTCATTTCTGCCCTGGGAAATA
>NC_057746.1:25616757-25629104 GCF_004010195.1 Chiloscyllium plagiosum | reverse complement strand
GAAGCAAAAAACTCATTTAGGGCTTCCCCTACCTCCTCAGACTCCACACACAAATTCCCTATGCTATCCCTGATCGGCCCTACTCTTTCTTTGACCATTCTCTTATTCCTCGCATAAGTGTAAAATGCCTTTGTGTTCTCCCTAATCCGTTCTGCCAAGCCTTTCTCGTGCCCCCTCCTGGCTCTCCTCAGACCATTTTAAGCTCCTTCCTTGCCTGCCTGTAACCCTGTAGAGCTGAGCTTGATCCGAGCTTCCTCCACCTTATGTAAGCTACCTTCTTCCTTTTGACGAGAAGCTCCACCGCTCTCGTCATCCAAGGTTCCTTTATCTTACCATTTCTTGCCTGTCTCAGAGGGACATATTTATTCATCACTTGCAACAACTGTTCCTTAAACAGTCTCCACATGTCTACAGTGCCGTTACCATGGAGAAATTGCTCCCAGTCCATGCTTCCTAACTCATGTCTAATCACATAATAGTTTCCTCTTCCCCAATTAAATATCCTCCCATTTTGTTTAATCCTCTCCTTCTCCATAGCTATGTAGAATGTGAGGCAGTTGTGGTCACTATCACCAAAATGCTCTCCCACCACAAGATCTGATACCAGCCCCGGTTCGTTTCCGAGCACCAAGTCTAGAATGGCCTCTCCCCTCGTCGGCCTGTCAACGTACCGAGTTAGGAAACCCTCAGATATCCACGTCCAGCTTTCCTGTGAGAGCCAAGGCTCCTCTCTCAAGGACACGTTTGGCCCTCAACAAATGGGGCGCTGCAGCGACATTGGTTCTAGTGCGGTCAATGGAAACTGATTTCATCATCCTTTGGTTCAGAATCACTGGGGGTCACTCCCTCGGTAACCCAGGTTATATCAGACTCCGGAGGTGAAAGCAGATAATCCAGAGGAGCAGTCTTTCAGGTCAAACACAAGAGCATCTCTCCAGGCTCATAGAATCCCTACAGTGTGCGGAAACAGGCCCTTCGGCCCAACATGTCCCCACCGACCCTCTGAAGAGCAACCCACCCTGACCCATTCCCCATATTTACCCCTGACTAATGCACCTAACCTACACATCCCTGAACACTGCAGGCAATTTAACGTGGCCAATCCGCCCTAACCTGCACATCTTTGGACTGTGGGAGGAAACCCACGCAGACACGGGGAGAACGTGCAAACTCCACCCAGACAGTCACCCGAGGCTGGAATCGAACCCGGGTCCCTAGCGCTGTGAGGCAGCAGTGCTAACCACTGAGCCACCGGCTCAGCACACAGCAATCTCTCCTCATGTCACCAAAATGCTCTCCCACCACAAGATCTGATACCTGCCCCGGCTCGTTTCCGAGCACCAAGTCTAGAATGGCCTCTCCCCTCGTCGGCCTGTCAACGTACCGAGTTAGGGGAGAACATGCAAACTCCACCCAGACAGTCACCCGAGGCTGGAATCGAACCCGGGTCCCTAGCGCTGTGAGGCAGCAGTGCTGACCACTGAGCCACCGGCTCAGCACACAGCAATCTCTCCTCAGTTACTGGCTGAGGATTCTGTGATCCTCCTCACCAACGTGGCCATGGGGTCCTCGACATCCAGAGGATGGATAGGCTCCCCCCTTCCCGGTGTTAGGTCTCCTCTGACAGTGCAGCACTCCCTCGGTGCTGCACTTGTTGGGGACTTGTGGTGGGTGGGGGGAGGAGGACGTGTCTGCCGAGAGTTTGTGCTCAAGTGGATCTACTTAAACCAGAATGTTCAGACTCTGAGTGGAGAGGCAGCCACCGAGATACGGCTGGCAGTAGAGCTCACGCCCTGCCCCCCCATACAATGACAAGGCTGGAAATTAACTGGCAGTGCCTCACCCACCTACCCCTTGCCCCACATCAAACCTTCACCCTCTACTCTACACCGTGCCTCAAGGAGGACACGGGTGCCGCCTTGGTGGGTTCAGCAGTGTGTCCCCATTCCCCACCCCCTCCCTGTCCCGTCAAATGCTACCACCTCGGAAACAGTCACCGATACATTTTCGTTCCCGATTCCGCTCAGCACATTCAGCAGATACCACCCCCATTCCGGAGCGGGATGCCACTTCCGTTCCAGAGCAGGACGTGGAACAGGCTATAAATGGAAAGGACTGAGCCCAAAAGAAACCCAGAGTCCAAGGTCGGCAGGCAGGAGGCTGGGGGAACACAGCAAGCCAGAAGGTGGAGAAGTCAACATTTCAGGTGTAACCCTCCTTCAGGTCTGGGAAGGACTAACACTTAGGCAGCACCAGTGCATTAGTCACGGATAAATATAGGACAGAGGAATGGGTCTGGATGGGTTCATCTTCAGAGGGTCGGTGTGGACTTGTTGGGTCGAAGGGCCTGTTTCCACACTGTAGGGAATCTAATCTAATCAAAAAGCACTTTTGCACCCCCCCCCCAGACATTTCTAGGGAGTCTAGGATGGTGCTGGAAAAGCACAGCAGGTCAGGCAGCATCCGAGGAGCAGGAGAATCGATGTTTCGAGCAAACGCCCTTCATCAGGATTCCTAGATCGTCGCTCAGTGGTTAGCACTGCTGCCTCATGGAACCAGGGACCCCCCCGGGTTCGATCCCAGCTCTCTGTGACTGTCTGTGTGGAGTTTGCACATTCTCCCCCCGCGTCTGCGTGGGTTTCCTCCGGGTGCTCCGGTTTCCTCCCACAGTCCAAAGATTTTCGGGTTAGGGTGTGATAAGTTGCCTGTAGTGTTCAGGGATGTGTAGGTTAGGTGCGTTAGTCAGGGGGTAAATGTAGGGCAATGGGTCTGGGTGGGTTACTGTTCGGAGGGTCGGTGTGGACTTGTTGGGCCGAAGGGCCTGTTTCCACACTGTAGGGAATCTCTGATAGTCCATTCCTGAAGGCAGGTTGGTGAAGGATAGAGCCGAAGCCAGATTTCACACGGGTTAACGCATCGCAAAGGGTTACACGTCGCAAGCATGCAGCTTCTAACCCGAACAACCACACTTTCAGTCAGTGTCTTCTTTATTGTTCTCCGGTGGGTGCCCAGTTAATGCTCTCCACCTGCATACAATTAAGCATAATTAATATACAATGAACAGTGAGCGTTTCCCGAGCAGTGATTAACCCCCTGAACTGTAATCACTGCTGTTCGACAGGCAAAACCCAGCAATCAGACAGCTCACTGCAAGGGCTCTGAAACAATGGTGAGGTACATCAGCAACTCCATCTGGGATGGAGGAACGTCCCACTCTTTATGTAACACAGTTAAAACGGGAGCCCGAGGGATTTACAAGCCCAGGCTGATCCTTTCCCAGGGGGATTCCAGTTGACAAGCCCACAACTCACTGACAGGTTATACCGTTCGAAATCGGAGGCAAATCTTTATTCTGTGACTTTGGCTGCTCCTGGAAGGTCTGTTCTTCCTTGTATCGATTGCTTTAGTGTAAGTAATGGCCGATGCTGTTTATTAGGGGTTCTGTGGTCCTTTGGACCACGAGATCTAGGTTCAAGTGCCACCAACTCCAGAGATGTGTCAGACCATCCCTGAACAGGTTTGGTTAGAGAGTGTCGACAGTGTTGGACAGAGTTCTGAAGGACAGGAGCTCAGGTTCACAACGAACACCAAAACAGCACAGAAACAGGCCCTTCGGCCCTCTAAGCCTGTGCTGTGCTGCCACACACCATACTAAAGCTGTCTTCACTTACAGTATCCGTATCCTTCTATTCCCTTCCGATTCATCCAGGTGTTTCTTGAAGGCTGCTATTGTACCTGCCTCCACCACTTCCTCTGGCAGCGCCTTCCAGACACTCACCACCCTCTGTGTGAAAAAACCTGCCTCGCACATCTCTTTTAAACCCATCCCCTCGCCCCTTGAACCTGTGTCCCCTAGTAATTGACCCATACGCTCGGGGGAAAAAGCCTCATACTTTCCATTCTATCCACGCCATTCGCAATCTTATCAACCTCCATCAAGTTGCCCCTCAACCTCCTGCATCCCAGTGAAAACAAACCCAGTCTATCCAACCTTTCCTCGGAGCTAAAATCCCACATACCAGAGGCAACACCCTTCTAAACCTTTTCTGTACCGTCTTCAAAGCATCCACACCCTCCTGGTCGTGTGGTGACCAGAACTGGACACAATATTCCACGTGTGGCCAAATTAAGGTCCCGTAAAGCTGCAGCATAACCTGCCTATCCTTATACTCAATGCTCCTTCCAATGTCTGACCACTGGGGCACAGACAACCTCACACAGGGTAGCTCACATCTTCAATACCTTATCTGGGCCCGACATGATACTAATTGTTTAAGTTCACTTGAGAATGCAACTTTTTAAAACAGTTCTGCAATTTACATATGGAAGAACTGAAACCAACATGGTCATTCTAAGAGATGAGAGACTTAACAAACTATCCAGGTCTTTTTCAATATATAATTTCAGTTATATCACACTGTAAACTTTGGCTATAAATTCTGTGTCTTACAGTCTTATTCTCCACAACTAACTGATGAAGGAACGTCGCTCCAAAAGCTAGTGCTTCCAATTAAACCTGTTGGACTATAACCTGGTGTTGTGTGGTTTTTAACTTTGTACACCCCCAGCCCAACACCAGCATCTCCACATCATGCCTTACAATGAAGGCAACTATTCCATCGGCCTTTTTATTAATTTTTGTTTATTTATTGTAGAATCAGAAATTGGCTAGCTGAAAGAAGACAGAGTGTGGTGTTTGATGGGAAATGTTCATCCTGAAGCTCAGTTACCAATGGTGTGCTGCAACGATCTGTTTTGGGGCCACTGCTGTTTGTCATTTTTATAAATGATCTGGAGGTGGGTGTAGAAGGATGCAGATGTAAATTTGCAGATGACACTAAGGTAGGCAGAGTTGTGGACAGTGCTGAAGGATGTTGTGGGTTACAGAGGGACATACATAAGATGCAGAGCTGGGCTGAGAGGTGGCAAATGGAGTTTAATGCGGAAAAGTGTGAGGTAGTTCACTTTGGAAGAAGTAACAGGAATGCAGAGTATTGAGCCAGTGGTAAAATTCTTGACAGTGTAGGTGAACAGAGAGATCTCGGTGTCCAGGTGCATAAATTCCTGAAAGTTGCCACCCAGGTTGATAGGGTTGTTAAGAAGGCATATGGTGTGTTGGTGTTTATTGGAAGGGGAATTGCGTTTCGGAGCCACGAGGTCATGCTGCAGCTGTACAAGACACTGGTAAGGCCCCACCTGGAGTATTGCATGCAGTTCTGGTCACCGCATTATAGGAAGGAGGTGGAAGCTTTGAAAATGGTTCAGAGGAGATTTACTAGGATATTGCCTGGTATGGAAGGAAGGTCTTATGAGGAAAGGCTGAGGAAACTGAGGCTGTTTTCATTACAGAGAAGGTCGAGAGGTGACTTAATTGAGAGATATAAGATAATCAGAGGGTTAGATAGGGTGGACAGGGAGAGCCTTTTTCCTTGGATGGTGATGGTTAGCACGAGGGGACATAGCTTTAAAATGAGGGATGATAGATTTAGCACAGATATCAGGGGAGTTTGTTCATTCAGACAGTAGTTGGGGCATGGAATAGCCTGCCTGTAACAGTAGTAGACTCGCTGATGTTAAGGGCATTTAAATGGGCATTGGACATACATTTGGATAATAATGGACTGGTGTAGGTTAGATGGGCATCAGATTAATTCCACAGGTCGACGCAACATCGAGGGCCGAAGGGCCTGTACTGTGCTGTAGTGTTCTAAGTTCTATTTGTCCCAACCAGGTGGGAATCTGCTGATAGAAAGTCTCCTCGAGAGGGTGGTGCTGGAAAAGCACAGCAGCTCAGGCAGCATCTGAGTCGTCGACCTTTTGGGCAAAAACCCTTCCTTCCCGATGAAGGGCCTATGCTCCTTCTCCTGCTCCTCGGACGCTGCCTGACCTGCTGTGCTTTTCCAGCGCTACATTCTCTACTCTGATCTCCAGAATCTGCAGACCTCGCGCTCTCCTGACGTCTCCTCTACTCTGGGAGAGCAAGCAGACAGTTTGGCGAGTGGTTTGAGGAATACTTGCCTCTGGGTTTAACCCTGAGCCTTCAGCCACTTCCCAGTCCAAGCATCCTTTCTTCCCACAGCCTGAGCCCACGGCTCTGTTAAATGGAAGGTTACAGAATACAGGGTTTGTGACAAATTAACGGATGTGGGAAAGCCGTAAAACAAAGTGGAAATTTATCAAACTGAAACAACGTTGTGTGAGCTGACAGTACGCCCAGCCACACCCCCCACCCCGCCATACCGCGGTACCCACTCTCTCTCTCAGGGCCTGCCCGGGGATGTAACCGTGACGGAGAGACAGACAGGCCTCCTCCCTAACCCGCGGTACAGACCTGCAGATTACCACCCTGGCCAGGCCCAGGAGCAGACCCACGGCAATGCCCTTTGACTGGTCCACCCCTCCCCACCCTGGTTGCCAGTGGTTGAAGCAGCCAAAACGGCAGCACCGTCAGAAAAAAATACCCCAAAACGGGCCGCGAACAGAAGCACTGCATGTAAACGTCATACACATGGCCTGGCACCCAGTAAACTTACTCATAGACTCATAGAGATGTACAGCACGGAAACAGACCCTTCGGTCCAACCCGTCCATGCCGACCCAGATATCCCAACCCAATCTAGTCCCACCTGCCAGCACCCGGCCCATATCCCTCCAAACCCTTCCTATTCATATACCCATTATAAGGTCACCCCTCAGCCTCCGACGCTCCAGGGAAAACAGCCCCAGCCTGTTCAGCCTCTCCCTGTAGCTCAGATCCTCCAACCCTGGCAACATCCTTGTAAATCTTTTCTGAACCCACACAGGACTCTCTGTCCCCGATCCCGATGGAAAGCAGGAGGATCCCTCTGCAAAAGGCTCGCCACCTGCCAGAGGGTAAAACAGGACGCTGCGATGAGGCAGGTGAAGGTGGGGAAATGGAGAGTGTGCATCAGCAGCCATGCACAGGGATAGGCTGTACACTCTTCCCCTGACGGGCAAGGCTGAAAGGAGAGAGCCTCATCTTTCTATCTGGTATACTACAGAGTTCAGGGCTCAGAACTGAGTTCGCCACTTGCCAGTTGTAAACTGTTGCAGGGACAGAAAGTTTTCCATTAATAAATGGTCACCAGTTTACAGACCAATGAGCTACTTGTTGCCGGCTGGAACACTCAATGGCTCTAGCCTGGCTGCAAACCAGGTTTCTACTACCGCGCGAGCAAGCAGCTGTGTAAACAATGCTTCCAATGAGGGTCAGGAAACTTGCTTTGACAAGTCACTGCAATGTTTGATTTTTAGTTGTTCCTCTCCCATTTCAATCCGAGATGAAAAATACCCCGAGGTACAAGACGTGGTCGTTATTATTATTATTATGTGTTTCTCATGGACTGGGCGTAAAACCGTGTGCAGGAGTTGAAGACCTGCCTACTACCAGCAGGCATTTCAAAATGATGGCCACCCACACAATATTTCACTTCTAGACGTCATGCACAATTAGACACCCATCTTTAGAGTGATTTTTCGAATCTCTAACACTGATATATTATATATATATATATATATGCGCTCACCTCCAAGATATTTTTTAGTCTGACAGGGATCAAGGAATGAGATTAGCAATGGCCCATCCTGTAACCCTTTCCAAGTCCCTGTTCCTCTTACCTTACCTCTTACGGTCACCTGGCATCTCATCATTGTCCAACGTGGCAATATCACAGGCAGGAAAACCTCGAGATGGTTCAAACCAGTCAGAATTCGGTTTATTCTCAGGTGCATTTGAGTTACAAAAGAACAGGGAAAGGTCCACAGCGTCGCCAAGGCACAGTGCCACCTTGGGTACAAAGTACCTCAGTATAAATCTTAGGAAAAAATAATGGAGAAAATAAAGAAACGAAGTTACATCAAAGGCCAGACATGGACAGCAATCCAACGGTGGGAAACTGCCCCTCAGGACAGCCAGGTGCTGCTTTCCCCTTGAGGGCCAGGTTAGTTTGACAGTCAATGAGTGACCATTGAACTCGGTCTTCACTGGAACCGGGTGTTAATGAAGTCCTCTCGGTGCCTGATGCTGCTGCGCTCTGTCAGGCAGAAGGTCATGTCCCTCTGGCTCCTCCTCAGAATGCTGTTGCCGCTCTCCCAGCCCTTTGCCTCCAACACTTGCCCTCTTTGCCCACTCCAGTTGGGCAGGGCGTAGTGTGCTAGGCCGCATCCTGGCTGGTCCGTACTGCCAGGGGCCCCCTGTGACCAATCCCAGCAGCAGAACCTCACCTTCAGGAGGGCATTGGCCTGATCATGGTGAAGCAACGGGCTGCATTACATCTGCACTTAGAACGTAGAACATTCTAGTACAGAACAGGCCCTTCAGCCCTCGATGTTGTACCGACCTATCAAGCCAATCTGAAGCCCACCTCACCTATTCCAAGTATGTCCATATGCCTATCCAATGACCATTTAAATGCCCTTAAAGTTAGCGAGTCTACTCCTGTTGCAGGCAGGCCGTTCCACGCCCCTACCTCTGACACCTGTCCTATATCTATCACTCCTTTTGGAGCTGAGTCAGGAGGCTAAATAATGGAATCATTAGCCATACTCACAGAATGACCCTTGCCTCCCAGTAACCATCCCCGTAAGGTCTCCAGCCCCTCAAACACAGCAGGAACCTCGGCGTCCTGGCAACTGCGAGGGGAGAAGGATCCCTACAGTGTGGCAAAAGGCCATTCGGCCCATCACGGACCCTCCAAAGAGCATCCCACCCAGACCGACCCCATCCCTCTAACCCTGCATTTCCCACGGTTAACCAAGAGGGATACGGACCGTGCTGAGGCAAAAGGTGTGTACGTTAGCAAGGCATCCTATTTCTTGGTGGGCCGAAGGGCCTGTTCCTGGGCCCGACTGTTCTTCGCTCCTTTTGAGTGTTGACATCCCGGCTGCTGGTCCTGGGCGACCTGCAGAAAGATTCACACCATCCCGGAGAGGGTCCTGTCGGGGGGGTACCCATTAAACACTGGCACTTCCCTGCCCGACCTGCGGAAGGACAAGGTCAGGTTTGTCGCTGGAACACAGTGGGCAGCCAGTGATAGAGAGGCCTGGTGAGTGACGTGGCGTTGAAATTGGTGAGGGGGAGGTGGGTGGTGGGGGCGGAAGTGTGGGCGAGGTGGACAACGCTTCGGTATTCCTCCGAGAGGTTCTCTCTGCCCCTTCGACCCTCCCCCCCCACCCAACACTCCCCTCAGCAAATCCCATCCGGGGAGCAGGACTCGTATTCGGAAAACGCGCCTCGGAGAGTCAGCATCCATCCCTCTGAGGGCTTTTAAGGATCGCTCGGGGAGGGCAACCATGTAGTGTCTGTTTGGAGCCAGACGGGCTGCAGTGTCTGAGGGCTTGTGTTCAGTCCTCGTTTCACCTGGGGCTCCTTGCTGTGTTCAGGGCAGGCTGACACATTGCTCTGCAGCTCTCCCAACCCAACAAGGCCAGTGCCCCACTCTGTCAGAGGTGAACCTGCGGGAGGGCCTGTGGCATATTTGGAAAGCTGCTTCTGAGAGAGAGAGAGAGAGTGTGAAAGAGAGAGAGCGGGAGAGAGAGGTCTGGACGAATCTGCTGGGTGGAAATGAACATCCTGCTGCGTACATTTCTGACTATCAATTACGTGTTGCTAACCCACTGGGAATGTCCTGCAATTAGAGGTTAAAGTCCAGGTCGCTACTCCGAGCAGCTCTTGGGGAGAACAGATGTGGGGCCCTTCCCTGTTAGCCACTGAACTTGGACGCTAGCTTTTTTAAAATTGTGATTTAAGCACGAGGACCCCCCCTCCTCCCACACCCAAATCTCTCTGTGCTGCTGTCTCTCCCCTGTTTAAATAATATTCACCTTTTCTGTCCTTCCTGCCGAAGGGTTGCTAACCCACTGGGAATGTCCTGGAGTGAAAGGTTAAGCTCCAGGTCGCTACTCTGAGCAATTCTTGGGGAGAACAGATGTGGGGCCGAAGGAGGTGACCTCACCTGGGACAGCAGGGAGAATCGAACTGAATACAGAGGAAACGCGAGTATCCGAACGACGTGGGCGGGGAGTAAATTGTTCGGGTCATCGAACGTTCGGGTAACACAGTTACCCGGGAGGGACCTTGCGATCTTGTCCGGATAATCCAGAATTCGGATAATGGAATGCCAGGTCATCGAGGTTCGTCACTGGTCGCTCCGCGAAAACGCACGAATTCGCCGTGACGCGACTGACGAATCCGGAACTCCGTTGCCAAAGCGCAAATTTTTAAAAACGTGAGTTGGCTGTAACGTCGCCAACACTTCAAGCGCTGTCTCTAAAGCAGGAGTTTTCTACAACACACGGGGCTGCGCAAGAATGCAATCACCGCGTTACAGACGGTCTGCCTGAAGTCACATCGAAGAGTTTACAAGTTGCCACTCACGATACCATCTCAGGTACAAAGGTACTCAGGTACTGCTTCTCCATGACCACCTGATGCTCGGAAAGCTAGTGTGCTTCCAATTAAACCTGTTGGACTATAACCTGGTGTCGTGTGATTTTTAAATTCTTAAGAATTTGTTCTTTAAGGGAAACACAGTTGGAAAAAGAAAAATTTCCAGACTTGGGGGTGAAAAACACAATGAAGAAAGAGACGGGAGAGGTAGGGTGCGGCGATGGGAAGCAGGCGGGCTCAGGGGTCTTCTGGAACCTTCCACCTGCCAGGCCGCCGCCGCCATCTTGCTGTTCGGAGGATGGTGTGTGTGGACCATGCCAGGCATGCAGGCCCACTGGGATGAGGGAGGGGGTGGGAGGGCAGGCTGGTGGGCGAATCAGAAACCTATGTTTGGATGGTTTGAAACCAAGAGAAGGTGACAGAGAGACGTGCGGGGGCCTGTGGCAGGATGCTGGAGAGGGAATGGCAGAGGTGGGGTATCGTTCAGTTTGCAGGGAGAGGAGGGACGGAGAGGGTTAATTCGACGGTGAGGAGGGCGACGCCTCAAGGTGGCAGCAGAGTGGGACCCTCCGGCCGCAGTATGTCCCCCTCGCCTGCTTGTTCTTCTCTCTCTTGCTTTTCCCCCTTTTCCCCCCTTCTCTCAGCTGTGGACGCACAGCTCCAGCCTGCGAGTCCCCACACCAAAAGTGGGGATGCCAGTGACCAGTTGGCAGATATGGTAACTCAGTGGGTAGGGACAGGGGCCTGGTGTGGGAGTGGGGACAGTGCCCTGGTGTGGGAGTGGGGACAGTGCCCTGGTGTGGGAGTGGGAACAGAGGTCTGGTGTGGGAGAGGGGAAAAGTGCCTGGTGTGGGAGAGGAGACAGGGGCGGGGACAGTGGCCTAATGTGGGAGTGGGGTCAGGTCCCTTGTGTGGGAGAGGGGACAGGACCCTGGTGTGGGAGTGGGGACGGTGGCCCGGTGTGGGAGTGGGGACACGGACCCGCTATGGGAGTGGGGACAGGGCACTGGAATGGGAGTGGGTACAGTGGCCTGGTGTGGGAGTGGGGACAGGGGCCTGGTGTGGGAGTGGGGACAGGGGCCTGGTGTGGGAGTGGGGGCAGGGGCCTGGTGTGGGAGTGGGGACAGTGGTCTGGTGTGGGAGTGGGGACAGTGCCCTGGTGTGGGAGTGGGGACAGTGCCCTGGTGTGGGAGTGGGGACAGTGCCCTGGTGTGGGAGTGGGGACAGTGCCCTGGTGTGGGAGTGGGGACAGTGCCCTGGTGTGGGAGTGGGGACAGTGCCCTGGTGTGGGAGTGGGGACAGTGCCCTGGTGTGGGAGTGGGGACAGTGCCCTGGTGTGGGAGTGGGGACAGTGCCCTGGTGTGGGAGTGGGGACAGTGCCCTGGTGTGGGAGTGGGGACAGTGCCCTGGTGTGGGAGTGGGGACAGTGCCCTGGTGTGGGAGTGGGGACAGTGCCCTGGTGTGGGAGTGGGGACAGTGCCCTGGTGTGGGAGTGGGGACAGTGCCCTGGTGTGGGAGTGGGGACAGTGCCCTGGTGTGGGAGTGGGGACAGTGCCCTGGTGTGGGAGTGGGGACAGTGCCCTGGTGTGGGAGTGGGGACAGTGCCCTGGTGTGGGAGTGGGGACAGTGCCCTGGTGTGGGAGTGGGGACAGTGCCCTGGTGTGGGAGTGGGGACAGTGCCCTGGTGTGGGAGTGGGGACAGTGCCCTGGTGTGGGAGTGGGGACAGTGCCCTGGTGTGGGAGTGGGGACAGTGCCCTGGTGTGGCCAGGGGCCCGGTGTGGGAGTGGGGCCAGGGGCCTGGTGCGGGGGTGTGGACAGGGGCCTGGTGTGGGAGTGGGGACAGGGGCCCGGTGTGGGAGTGGGGACAGGGGCCCGGTGTGGGAGTGGGGTGGGGACAGGGGCCCGGTGTGGGAGTGGGGACAGGGGCCCGGTGTGGGA
>NC_057746.1:25611799-25616257 GCF_004010195.1 Chiloscyllium plagiosum | reverse complement strand
CTGGGTACAGAAACACTCCTTCAGTGAGCACAGAGACTGGGTACAGAAACACTCTTACATGGAGCACAGTGACTGGGTACAGAAACACTCCTTCAGTGAGCACAGAGACTGGGTACAGAAACACTCCTTCAGGGAGCACAGTGACTGGGTACGGAAACGCTCCTTTAGAGAGCACAGAGACTGGGTACAGAAACACTCCTTCAGGGAACACAGTGACTGACTCCTTTTGCACAGTTCATCATTCACAGTATGGTTTTGGCTGCACACCTTCATATTGATTTGCATTCGCAAATTGAATATCCTGCACCCACAAGGCATGTAGTGTGTGTTATTTCCTGATCGTGGTCTGCACGGCTTGCTTAATGTGGTATTGCACAGGAAAGCCCTCTGCGATTAAACAATTAGTTCTTATCTTCATCACTATCGTGTTTACTGCATGGGAACAGCTCCCTGCACGTGGCATGGTGCGCGCTGCAGTCCCTGCACTATGGTTAAAAACAATGACTGCAGATGCTGGAAACCTCCTCGAGCCTATCTCTCCATGCTCCAGGGTCACTGCCTTTATTCCCAATGAAGGGCTTTTGCCCGAAACGTTGATTTCGCTGCTCCTTGGATGCTGCCTGACCTGCTGTGCTCTTCCAGCACCACAGCCCCTGCACCATGCCCTGTCAATCGCTTGCACTGTGTTGGCTTTACCGACTCAATTTGTTTATCCACCTGTCCCTTCCTTCTTTACGATGCTGACAAGGCTATTTTGTAAAGCATCACTCCCCTCGTGAATCCCTGCCTTCCTGACTGGGTGAACTGATGATTTCAAAAGATTGAACTGAACTTTCTCCACTGGAGAACGGGTGAGGGTGTTTTTTTATTTACTAACTGCGTGAAAAAAACCCGACAAAGATCAGAAAGAGGTGATGTGTCCAAAACGTACACAAACCTGTCACAAAGTTGTATGGGTGTGTCTCTGAGCTCCACAGTGTGCAGACAATTGAGTGCTACAGCGTTTGATTTCGATGGCTTTTTCATCGACATGATGAGGACATCGCTGGCTCGGCCAACTTTTTATGCCCGTCTCGAAATACCCAGAGCGCAGTTCAGAGTCAACCACCTTGCTGTGGGTCTGGAGTCACATTTAAGGATGTTAGTTTCCTTCCCGAGGGGACATTAGTGAACCAGATGAGTTTTTCCAACATTCGACAATGGATTCATGGTCATCATTTGATTCTTAATACCAGGCATTTATTGAATTTGAATACCACCATCTGCCGGATCCACAGCAGGGTCCCCAGAACATTACCGGGCTCTGTGGATTGACAGTGCAGTGACAATACCACTGGGACATCGCCTCGCCTGATGTTGGTCAGCCAGTTGCCTGATTTGGAAATTTTTGGCTTTGAGAGTGAGTTGAAAAGCCTTGGTTCTATGTCACTTGTTCCCCGATGTTCAGAGAAGGGTGAGAGCTTTCCTTTCTTTGTTGACCTACAGTGCAGGGTTGCTGAGGATTTGTTGTATCAGGGCACATGCCCACACCCACTAGGCCTGTCAGCTGACCCGTTGCTTGGCTCTATCTCTCAGGATGTGTAAGTTAGGATCCATCCTAACCTACACATCCCTGAACACTATGGGACAATTTAGCACGGCCAATCCACCCTAACCTACACATCCCTGAACACTGTGGGACAATGTAGCTTGGCCAATTCATCCTAACCTACACATCCCTGAACACTATGGGACAATTTAGCACGGCCAATCCACCCTAACCTACACATCCCTGAACACTGTGGGACAATGTAGCTCGGCCAATCCATCCTAACCTACACATCCCTGAACACTATGGGAAAATTTAGCACGGCCAATCCACCCTAACCTACACATCCCTGAACACTATGGGGCAATGTAGCTAGGCCAATCCACCCTAACCTACACATCCCTGAACACTATGGGACAAATTAGCACGGTCAATCCACCCTAACCTACAAATCCCTGAACACTATGGGACAATGTAGCACGGCCAATCCACCCTAACCTACACATCCCTGAACACTATGGGACAATTTAGCACGGCCAATCCACCCTAACCTACACATCCCTGGGCACTATGGGATAATTTAGCACGGCCAATCCACCGTAATCTGCCCATGTCTGGACTGTGGGAGGAAACCGGAGCACCATTCCTCTGATTCATGCCCTCATCCTCTAGGCTGGTACCAATATGCCCTCCTCATCAGGCAGTCTTGCTGGCACTATGGGGAGTGGGCACAGCCTCCACTATTTTCCTGATCTCCAGTTGGATACGATATTCCCCGAGTTCCTTGTCTGCACCGTATGAGCTGCTGAGTCGAGAGATGTCAATTGGGTCGGACGATGAGTATGTACTCTCCTGACTGGCTGCATCTTTACAGAGAAAGCAGGATTCACATTTTGAGCGCAGTGACCCTTCATCCCGTCCTGATACTTGCTTCTCAATAGCGAGAGACTCTTGTTTTCATAGAATTATAGAACCCCAACAGTGTGGAAACAGGCCCTTCGGCCCAACAAGTCCACACTGACCCTCTGAAGAGTAACCCCTCCCCGAGCCTTTCCCCTCCCCAGTATTCACCCCTAACACTACAGGCAATTTAGCACGGCCAATCCACCCTAAATCAGAAAACTCTTTGGACTGTGGGAGGAAACCGGAGCGCCCGGAGGAAACCCACGCAGACACGGGGAGAATGTGCAAACTCCACACAGAGAGTCGCCCGAGGCTGGAATCGAACCTGGGTCCCTGTGAGACAGTAGTACTAACCACTGAGCCACTGTGCCCCTTGGTTTTCCATGAGGTGTAACTTGTCACATGGTAGCAACTCCGGGTTGTTCTGCTATAACACGATAGCTGTGCCCCTCTGTGACCTTACGCTGCATATAATCGGGTGATGGAAAGCCGCGATAGAAAATCCCTCTGTCGAAGATCACTAATAGGAAACCACCACAACCATTTAGTAGAAAGTTCGTGTTATCCAAACAACATCCACAATTCGTCAATCGCGTTGTGGCCAATTCACGCTGACGAAACTCGCGTTTGTGACAGAGCGACCTATCAGTCCAATTCCATTGGTACCATGGACGTTGTTACTGGGAATATGACGCCAAGCTTGGTGTTGTGTTCCCTGTTTAACACCTAACGGGACAGGACAGTGGGAGGCCTTGTTGCGTCCACCTGTGTGTCCCATCTCACCCGGGACGCAGTTTCCTAATCCCTCTCCCACCGCGTGGAAATCAGAACGGGCCACAATTCCCGAGGTGCCTGATGAAGGGCTTATGCCCAAAACGTCGATTCCGCTGCTCCTCGGATGCTGCCTGACCTGCTGTGCTTTTCCAGCCCCACACTCTCGACTCTGATCTTCAGCATCTGCAGACCTCACTGTCTCCCAGTTGAATCCAATGCCATTGCCCTGTCCTGGGTCCCCATGACTTCGCCATATTGGAGAGTAGGGGTTGGTACCTGCCTGAGCATGAACTCTTTCGGACCCTCGTACAACCTGGGGGAAAGGACAGAAAGCTACACAGAGGGTAGCATCATCCCAGCCTGGGCGGGTTCGCTGGGAAAGCGGTTGGGGGGGGGAGGGGGTGTGTGGGGAAAGGGGAGGGAGACAGACAGGCAGAAACGAGACTCCTGCTTTCAGGAGGTAAAGATCAGATTCTCGGCCTACGTGGTGGGATGGGAAGCCCGCGGGTGGGACAGGACAGTGGGAGTTGAAACTTTATTGCTGGAACAGCACAGCAGGTCAGGCAGCATCCAGGGAACAGGAGATTCGACGTTTCGGGCACAGGCCCTTCTTCAGGAATGAGCAGAGAGTGTTCAGCAGGAGAAGATAAAAGGTAGGGAGGAGGGACTTGGAGGAGGGGCGTTGGAAATGTGATAGGTGGAAAGAGGTCAAGGTGAGGGTGATAGGTCGGAGTAGGATGGAGGCGGAGAGGACAAGAAGAAGACTGCAGGACAGGAAGGCGGTGCCGGGCGGGAGGGACTCGGCTGAGACAAGGTGGGGGGAGGGGGGATGAAGAAACTGGTGAAGTCCAAGTTCATCCCCTGTGGTTGGAGGGCTCCCAGTCGGAAGATAAGACGCTCCTCCTCCGACCGTCGCGTTGTTGTGGTTTGGCGGTGGATGAGTCCAATGACCTACATATCCTCGGTGGAGTGGGAGGGGGAGATGAAATGCTGTGCTACAGGGTGGTTGGGTTGGTTCGTCCGGGTGGCCCAGAGGTGCTCTCTGAATCGCTCCGCAAGTAGGCGGCCTGTCTCCCCAATATAGAGGAGGCCACACCGGCTGCAGCGGATGCAGTAGATGATGTGGGTGGAGGTGCAGGGGAATCCGTGGCGGATATGGAAGTTTCCTTTGGGGCCTTGGAGAGAAGTGAGGGGGGAGGTATGGGCGCAAGTGTTGCACCTCCTGCGGGCGCAAGGGAAGGTGCCGGGAGTGG
>NC_057746.1:25608736-25610030 GCF_004010195.1 Chiloscyllium plagiosum | reverse complement strand
ATGCTCCTGACCTGCTGTGCTGTTCCAGCAATAAAGTTTCAACTTTGATCTCCAGCATCTGCAGACCTCACTTTCTCCTCCAGGACAGTGGGAGGCCTTGTTGCGTCCACCTGTGTGTCCCATCTCACCGGGACACAGTTTCCTAATCCCTCTCCCACCGCGTGGAAACCAGAACGGGCCACAACTCCCGAGGTGCCTGGTGTCTGCAGGCCCACCGCTGGGTGTCAGCTCCGCGGAAGCCGAGGGGAAGCTGGTTTTGGAGCCAGTGGGAGGGGGGGGAAACCATTGTGAGGTTTGGGAGCAGCATTCTGGGATGCAGAGGGGTCAGTGGATGTGCAAGGGTTGGTGGAGAGAAGTGGGGGGGGGGGGGGTGGGAGGTGTGTACTCAACATTAAAGCGTTGCGTTCGTCGGAATAAGATGCCTGGGTCAGAAGTCCATGTCGACTCACTGTCACTGGAGTCCTGGTGAAGGATGACGCTAAACCATCAAGGGGGTAGCCCCCCAATGAAGCCTACTACCCGCTTAATCTGGGTATCCCCTGCCCTGCACCAGGGCGAGCAGGCAGAGTCAGGGTCTGATGGACCCTGCCCAACCAGGGGAGTGGCCTGCCTTTGTTTCTTTTTTTTCCCTTTTACTTAACTTTTGATGCTGCTGAACATTTCCAACCATTTGGAGTCTTTTCTCGTGGTTGGCGATAGCCGGGTGTTAAAGCAAAATGGCGGCACAGCAAGGAATGCTGGGAGCTCCAGGCCTGGGCCATATTTCTGTCCCTGGTGAGAGGGAAGGTACAGAGTGCGGGGGGTGCTAGTGGCACACAGGCAGCAGGAAACAGCAAAGAGAAGACCTCTCCGTTAAACTCAGCAAAATGGACTCGTAGCTGATTTCTGATCAAACCTCTCCCCGAGTGGGAACTGCCAATGGAGAGAGAGGAGGTGGGTGAGGGAGGGAGCGGGGCAGTGAAACACAGAGCGAGAATGCTGAGTGAAACAGGAAGAGGTCGAGGTAAAACGAGAGAGGCAGCCAGAGAGAGAGAGAGAGAGAGAGAGCGATACTGAGAATTGGGCCCACATCGGCCTTGTCTATCTCTTCCTTATTGGTACAGGGTGATGTCATGGGATTAACCACATGAAAATGAAAGCCACTAGGTGTCAGAGTTCAGCTAGGCTGCGTAACGCCTACACACACACTCACACACATAAACATACATATACACACATGTACATACACATGCAGAACCCCACACAACCCCACACATATAAACACACAGAGATACACCCCCCACACACACACACA
>NC_057746.1:25606322-25608526 GCF_004010195.1 Chiloscyllium plagiosum | reverse complement strand
CCCACACACTCAGCGATAGGCACAGGGAGAGACACAAAGACGCAGTGAGACACACACAGAGGTAGAGACAGACAGCCTGACACACACACGCATGCACTCACACACACAGACATACACACACACACACCCCCACACACTCAGCGATAGGCACAGGGAGAGACACAAAGACGCAGTGAAACACACATAGAGGTAGAAAGAGACAGACTGACACACACACATAGACACACACAAACACAGACACACACAGAGTCAGGTTTACACAAAATCATTCACATACAAACACACACACTGAGGAGCCATATCCTCCTGCACACACACAGATAGACACACACAGCTGCCTTCACTTAAACGCAGACACAAACCAAGTAAAAAATACAGCAGAGACAAACATATATTCACACGGACACCAGCACACAGACCAAGTCCCACTGCACACTCCATTATTTAAGCATCCTGCGTGGTAAATATTTAATCACTACTTACTCAGCCATGAATTAACCCCCTCAGCCCCTGCTCATTTGCAATGATAGCCCAGTAGTGGGGCCTCAGGGAGATCCCCCTTGAATACAGGGGGCAGCTCAGCTCTCCCTATGAGGAAGGATACAACTGAACTGAAGGCAGGAACAATGGTACGTCAGCAGGCAGGTCTCTGGGATGTGGGAGCTGAGCTCATCTCCTTCCTATACCCGGGGATGGTCGCATTAGAATATACAAGATTTGCTTGGGGGGGGGGCGAGTTGTGTGGCTGGAAGGTCACCAAAGTGACCCCCTTCCCCACCGCCAGTCTCCGAATCTGAGGTGGTGACATACACACGAACTGAAGACTGAAGGGGTTTGACTGAGAACTGCATTCTCAATCCCCCTTCCACACGGTGTGGAGCAGCGGGACCTGCTGCGGGTGCTACAACCCCGATAGAAAGTCTGGAGGGAGGTGCAGTGGTTCGCCCTCCGGGACAGCGCCTGGATGGACCAGCAACTCAGTGAGAGGCGCTCTCTGGCCTGCCCGAAACGTGCTGGTCTCCCAGAGCAAGGACCTGACCCCCCCCCCAAGGTCCGGGACTAGGTGCCGAGGGACGCCCTATAGCTTGGGGCAAGCTGCTGCCAAGGCGGGGGGGGGAAGACCACCCTCTGAGGGAAATGGGGGTCTGTCCAGTTATCTGCCCCTCCACCGTATGTAACTATCAACTTGCGTGTGCAAGGAAGATCCTGGGGCTTTTTGGGATAGAGCCAAACTCTAATGTTTATTTGTTTGTTCCCTTGCGTTTGTGATTTTGCATATCTACAAAAATTTTGAACAACTAAAATATACTTTTAAAATTATTTTTAAAAATGACACAGACTCCACCTGGACCAGGTATTCCCATCTCTGTCAGCTCTAGCTTCCCTTTAGTAACTAGTCCTGATGGAACGGAGACCTTAGGAGGTCTTGTATGGAGTTCCCACTCCATTTGGCAGCACATCCCAGAACATAAACAGGCCTTGTGAAACCTGATTTCTCCTCCTTAGTTTATATATATATTTTTTTCTCTCTAATGGAGGTTGTTTTACAAGATTGAGCACTTGGCCTGTACCCCCCTCCTCCTTTCCAGCTGGATTTTGGATTTTTTTTGTTTTGGAGTGAGATTTCATTGTCGGATCCGCCTGCAGAAAGTCCAGTTTGGCTCCTGCACATGTCCACCTCTGTCTCTGAAGCCCCTCGGAAACACTGCGTCTTTTATCCCGTCCCTTCTCAAACGTTCAATCCTTTTTCTTTTGTTAGCCGCAGAGCCGTTTCAAGTCGGTTTCACTCCGTTACCGCGACCTTTTCAGCCGATTGCAGTGAGATAGCGCACAGAGGCCAGTGTCCTCTCACCGTGGACAGGCTGGTGCTCCCGGCCAGGCAGCGCCCGAGGAGCGGGAGGGGCGACGTTTAAAGGGGCAGAAGCACCACCCCTACCCCCCCCCCCCCCCATACCCACCCAGGGACCAGGCACCAGGCACCTCCACGCACGGTCTGTCTCACGGCGCTGTGGGCAGGCCCAGAAAGTCACCAGCACCCCCCCCCAAATCTGCAGACTCGCTGGAGCTGAGCTCAGCTCGGGCCTGACCGTTGTGGAGTCAGAAAGACTTCGGTCAAATGCAGACATCAACCTTTCTGTCTCTCTCCCTCTCTGTCTCTGTCTCTCTCCCTCTCTGTCTCTGTCTCTCTCTCTCTCTGTCTCTCT
>NC_057746.1:25600730-25605967 GCF_004010195.1 Chiloscyllium plagiosum | reverse complement strand
TCTCTCTCTCTCTGTCTCTCTCTCTCTTTGTCTCTCTCTCTCTCTCATTCTCTCTCAAAATAAGTTAGTCCAGTCTGTTAATCCAGTTTATCAATGACAAAAGACAGAGAAAAAAAACCCTGCATCAATCTCCTGAAAATATGAATCTCTGTTATTGGATGGATACTAGCTTCAGAAAAGATTGACCAAGATGCTGTCAGGACTGGAGGGTTTGAGTTATAAGGAGAGGTTAGATCCTCTGTTTTCCCTGGAGTGTCAAAGGCTGAGGAGTGATCTGATAGTGGTTCATAAAATCATGAGGGGCACCGATAAAGTGAATGACGAGGATCTTTTCCCTAGGGTGGGGGATTTCAAGACTCGGGGACATACTTTAAGGTGAGAGGATTAAAGGTTTAAAAGGGACATAAGGGACGGATTTTTCACACAGAGGGTGGTACGTGTATGGAATGAGCTGCCAGAGGATGTGGTGGAGGCTGGTACAATTACAACATTTAAGAGGCATTTGGATGGGTATATGAATAGGAAGGGTTTGGAGGGATATGGGCCGGGTGCTGGCAGGTGGGACGAGATTGGGTGGGAATATCTGGTCGGCATGGACGGGATGGGCCGAAGGGTCTATTTCCATGCTACATGACTCTATGGCGAGAATCTAAGCCCCTCGCTCACCCGCGCCACTCCCCCACAAGGGAAAAACATGTGTCTACAGATTTTGGGCAGCACGGTGGCTCAGTGGTTAGCAACGCTGCCTCACAGCGCCAGGGTCTCAGGTTTGATTCCAGCCTCGGGTGACTGTCTGTGTGGAGTTTGCACATTCTCCCCGTGTCTGTGTGGGTTTCCTCCGGGTGCTCCGGTTTCCACGCACAGTCCAAAGATGTGTAAGTTAGGGTGAATTGGCCATGCTAAATTGACCCTTCATGTGCAGGGGTGTGTAGGTTAGGGTGGATTGGCCATGCTAAATTGACCCTTCGTGTGCAGGGGTGTGTAGGTTAGGGTGGATTGGACATGCTAAATTGACCCTTCGTGTGCAGGGGTGTGTAGGTTAGGGTGGATTGGCCGTGCTAAATTGCCCCATAGTGTTGAGGGATATGTAGGTTAGGGTGGATTGGCGGTGCTAAATTGCCCCATAGTGCTCAGGGATGTGTAGGTTAGGGTGGATTGGCTGTGATAAATTGTCCCATAGTGTTCAGGGATGTGTAGGTTAGGGTGGATTAGCCGTGCTAAATATTCCCATAGTGTTCAGGGATGTGTAGGTTAGGGTGGATTGGCCATGCTAAACTGTCCCATAGTGTTAAGGGATGTGCAGGTTAGGGTGGATTGGCCGTGCTAAATTGTCCCATAGTGTTCAGGGGTGTGTAGGTTAGGGTGGATTGGCCGTGCTAAATTGTCCTATCGTGTTCAGGGATGTGTAGGTTAGGTGCATCAGTCATTAATGTAGAATAATGGGGTCTGGGTGGGTTACTGTTCGGAGGGTCGGTGTGGACTTGTTGGGCCGAATGGCCAGTCTCCCCACTGGAGGGAATCTGTGATTCAGATCTGAATCACCACGTGGATCTCAGGATGGCACTGCAGTGCAGATGGGCTGACTTGCCTTTGCCTACCGGGGAAATGCCAAGGACACTGGAAATCCGAAACAAACACAGTGAGGGCCGGAGAATCGCAGCACGTGGGAAGAGAGCTCTCTGTTTCTTCAGCTCCAAAGCGGACTCATTCCAAACTCCGAGGGTTCGAGGACACTTTGCCCGAGTGCAAAGGCCATGAACCGATTTGGCCAGCATAGCCCGGGCCCGGGGGCCAGTGGGCAGTAGTAAAGGCACCAGGTTGAGAATGGGAACTGGAGCAGGCCCGGGTGCAACTGTTAGAGTGTGTGAGGACGTGAAGCAGGGAGGGCGCCCTGGAGACGGACTGCAGGAGCTGACTGGGACCAACACTGAAGCAAGCTCCCTCAGAGAGGGATGGACAGGGAATCTACACAAACCCTTAACGCAGACGGCTGTCCTGACTGGGTTGTTAGGTGTATTCAAGGATGTGATGGATGTTTAATCAGCTGGGAGCGGGGGGGAGCGAAGATTATGGGGACAAAGCAGGAATGTGGACTTTGACGTAGACAGCCCCGGAGGCGTACAGCACGGAAACAGACCCTTCGGCCTAACTCCAGTTGTGGACGATTGTCAGATCAGCCCGATACCTCACTGAGTGTCGGAGCTCAGTTGATGAGCTGACCCGGCCCACCTCCGCCCTGATATCCCATTGTATAAAGGTCCTCATCCAGACACCGACATGCTCGCCACATTACAGGAAGGAGGTGCGGGTTTTGGAGAGGGTGCAGAGGATGGTTACCAGGATGCCGTCGGGATTAAAGGCCATCAGCTCGAAGGCTAGGCTAGAAAATCTCGGGTTGTTTCCCCTGGAGTGGTGGAGGCTGAGTGGAGACCTGATAGAAGTCAGTAAAATGATCAGGTATATCGATAAGGTTGCCGGTCAGAATCTGTTTCCTAGGGCTGATATATCTCACAGTCAGGTGGTTGGTGGGGGGGGGGAGGGGCGCACGCACTTATGGGGAGAGGGGGAAAGTTCCAAAGGGATGTGAGGGGCACATTTTTTCCATGGAGGAGGTAGGAGTCTGGAGTGCGCTGCCAGGGTGGGGTGGTGGAGGAAAATATGATAGGGGCATTTAACGGGCTTTTGGACAAGCACATGCATATGCAAGGAGTGGAGGGATATGAACAAATGGCCAGGAGAAGGGATTTGGTTAATTTGGCATCTTGTTCAGCACCACATGGTGAGCAGAAGGGCCCGAGTCTGTGATGTACTGTTCCATGTTTTAAATTCTAGGCTCTATGTTCTAAATTCTATGTTTCATGTTCCACGTTTCATGTTTCACGTTTCATGTTTCACGTTTCATGTTTCATGTTTCACCTTGCAAAAGCTACTTGAATTGATATGGTAATGGGATCGGACTGTGTCGTTAAGTTCCACCACCCCCCCTCCCCGACCCAGTAGGTTCAATAAGCAGGGAGACCCATGGGATGTGACTGGCAGCCAGCAGAATGCAGTGTTGGATGGTCGGCCAACCATTGGCAGGTGCAAGAGTCAGTCACAAAAACAGGTTTTGTGGAAGGTCAAGTGGGACTGCAAATATTAACTCTGAATATCACACTCTCTCACTCCCTCTCTCTCTCCACAGAATTCCCCCCACCCCACCCCCACTGCCAAGCCAGCCCCCCACAAACAACACCAGCAGCCCCTACTCCACAGCAACGCTCAGGGGGTGGGAGTTTCGAACGTGGGGTTAGAGAACACGAAGGGTTGTCACGAAAGGCAAGATTGTAACCCTGAGAGGGGAAATGCAAAAACAGAGCACAGTCAACACTTCCAAAAGAAAGCTGTCTATATCATAAATCCACTCTCCATTTTTCTCCCACTAATTAGTGGATAATTACTTGCCTGGCTTGTTTAATTAAAAGCAGTGAAAATGATACAGTTTTCAACTTTGTTGCTATCCTGTGACTCCCAATAAACTTAATTAATATTGGCTATAGCAGTGTGTATAATGAGTTGCTAATTAACAGCAAGGGTACTGCATCTCTGGCTGCGTTCCAATTCAGACTCTTATATGAATCTGATTTATTTTATATTCAGATACTGGTTCAGCACACACAGCTGTTACACTGCTCGGGTAAGGAAAACAACTATGTTGGCCTACCTCACTCTCATCACTGCAGCCTGTTGCTACTTCAACCCAGTCACTGTGCTCTGTGAAGGAGTGTTTCTGTACACAGTCACTGTGCTCTGTGAAGGAGTGTTTCTGTACCCAGTCACTGTGCTCCCTGTGCCGTACAGGGAAGCATCGCATGTCATCACCAGGTCTCGCTTCGGAGCATCGCGGGCCAACCCCTTGGCTGATGATCGCTGCTATGTAACGCCCCTAAAGGCCTCATCTTAGCTACGAGACCATTCCCAAGGCTGACTATTTATTCACTAGGGGATGTATGGGTGTCAGAGTGGAGGCCAGATTACATATGACTTTTCCATCATAATTCACCAATCCAAGGATAAACCCAATCTCTGGTCCGGACATGGGGATCTGGGGCACCTTTGATCACCCTCACTTTATCTGTGAATGGGTATAGCCTGTTCCTGTTGACCTGTAGACCAGGTAGGTCACTTGGTGTGTCTGGAACACACGCTTACCCCTCCTACGGCATACCCCTGCCTTGGAGAACCATCTAAGGACTACGTCCAAGTTCTCTCAGTGCTCCTTATTGGTCTTCCCGGTTATGAGCATATAAGTGGTGACCTGGGGTAGACCTTGTAAAATATTCTTCACTGACCACTGGAAAATAGCACAGGCTGATGATACCCCAATTGGCAGTCTCATATACTGGTACAAACCCTAATGGGTATTAATGATAGCATACTTCAGGGAATCCTCATCTAACCCCAGGTACACATGGCTCATGCTCAGCTTGGTCATGGATAGCCCCCAGCTTTGGGTATAATCCTCTATGCGAGGGATTGGGTATTTATCCAGCCACAAGAAGCAGTTTAGTATTCACTTAAAATCCCCACAAAGGTGACCCGACCCGTCAGACTTCACAGTCGGTATGACCAGTGCTGCCCCATCCACAAACCCGCCCAGTTTGATGACTCCAGCCTCCGGGTTTCTGCCTCTACTTTCGCCCGTAAGGCAAGGGGTACTGGGTGGGGCCTTGCAGGATCGGGGAATTGCTTCCTGGTCAACTACGCAAGCTGCCCTTGGCTCTCTGATAGTCCCTGAAAAACTAGCAGATATTTAGTTCACTCAGGCAGCCGTTTTCTAAGCGAAAAGTGTTGAGCCAATCAGGGTGAACCTTTCTCAACCAACTTTGCCCCATCAAGCCTGGGCCCGGGGTATTTTACTACAATCAGTGGTAACTGAACAAGCTGCTTCTCCTAAGAGACCAGGACCAAGTTGTCCCCTTCATCTGTAATGGCTCCCGAGGTCTTACACAAACATAAGGGTTGGAGTCCAGAGGGAATTTTGTTAAAGACTGGTTCTGCGATCCAGTCACAGCTGCACTGGTCTCGACCTCCATTAGAACCGGGCGACCATTTAACCAGACGTTTATTTTGATTGGTTCGGAGTTGGAGGTTGCTAAGCGATGTAACTGTTCCAAGCCAGATGTAGCTGGGCCTGCCAGGGTGTGCACTCGCTCTTGGATAACTGGTGTATGAGTTCTCTTACTCAGTTCAGGTCT
>NC_057746.1:25592140-25594544 GCF_004010195.1 Chiloscyllium plagiosum | reverse complement strand
AGACACACACACACACTCACACACACATACACAAACACACATACAGACACACATACTCACACACACCTCCGGTGGAATACTGTTCCTGCTGACCTTTTATTCCACACACCCAGCCCCGTTTCACTCAGACACCAGCTCACATAACCCCTTCCTAGTGTCAGCATCTTATCGGAGCAGTGCCCCTTCCCGGAAGGAATGCAGAATTCTGCGTTTTCCACAGGGCTGACCTCCTTGTGATAGATCGGCCTTGGGAAAGCTGTGTCTGTGGTGGAACAATCCTGTCCGTCAGGGAGGCATCGGGATGATAAAATCCCGGGGAACCAGTCGGGAACGTTGCCGACTCCGAAAGGGTGCTAGCTGCTGAAGAGTGAGCCCCCACCTCCAGCAGCTTGTGCTGAGCTGCCTGTGTGAGTGAGGTGGGGAAGGGAGTGGGGTGTTAATTCTCCTGTTTATGCCAGGAAGGGAAACTTCCTCAAAGTGGCCCAGGGTGAAAAGCAGACCCTTTCCTCTCCCTCGGCGTACAAAGCTAAACTTACTCAAGTTGTTTCACCCTCCAGCCTGAATCTGACCACCAGGCATCTCCTGCCAATGGCACAAATTCACCACCGTGGTCAGAAACAGCGAGGTACGACTGCAAAGACAAACTGAAAGCTGGTCCCAGTTACCCAGGGACTCAGCCCTGCCCCTGGGTGACATGGCTGGACACAGTCAGTCTCTGGCAGCTTGCTGTGTGTAACACTGGCGGAGATCCACCAACGCACTTCACTGACTGCAAAGCACTTTGGGAAATTCGAAGGTCATGCAAGAGGCCATGATAAAGTCACTAGCGTCTCTCTCTCTCTCTCTCTCCCTCACACACGCACACACACATTCAATTGGTTTCTTCAGTATCGAACACACCAACAGAGTAAAGCTCCCTCTACACTGTCCCCCCATCAAACACTCCCAGGACAGGGACAGCACGGGGTTAGATACAGAGTAAAGCTCCCTCTACACTGTTACCCCCATCAAACACCCCCAGGGACAGGGACTGCACGGGGTTAGATACAGAGTAAAGCTCCCTCTACACTGTCCCCATTAAACACTCCCAGGACAGGGACTGCGCGGGGTTAGATACAGAGTAAAGCTCCCTCTACACTGTCCCGAACAAACACTCCTGGGGACTGGACAGCATGGGGTTAGATACAGAGTAAAGCCCCCTCCACACTGTCCCATCAAACACTCCCAGGACAGGGACAGCACGGGGTTAGACACAGAGTAAAGCTCCCTCTACACTGTCCCCATCAAACATTCCCAGGACAGGGACAGCACGGGGTTAGATACAGAGTAAAGCTCTCTCTACACTGTCCCCCATCAAACACTCCTGGGGACTGGACAGCATGGGGTTAGATACAGGGTAAAGCTCCCTCTACACTGTCCCCCATCAAACACTCCCAGGACAGGGACAGCCGGACCTTCCCCCCAGATCACAGCCCTTCATGGATCTAGCTATAGCGTACATGGGGGAGCCCCTGTTGGCCGCCCCTCATTTTTCAGGAATTGAATGTCTTGCTCAGGCAAGTCAAGACCAACCTGTTGTCTTGTGGCCTTTCACCTTGGTCTTGCCCGAAACTGGGGTGGGGGGGGGGTGGGGAAGGGGCGGGGATGTGGGGGTGTTGTGATGAAGATCTCCAAGCACGTGTCCTCGTGGTCAGGGTGGTGAGAATGACCGGGTTCTGCAGACGTGCCAGCTGCCCTTCCCGTCACATGACCTGGTGCTCAGTGGGTGCCAAGGCCCCCATGGTGGCTGGAGAAAATGGAGCCACAATGACATCAGCTTCAGCCAACAAGGCCTTGGGTCAATGAAGGCGGCCCTGGAAGCGGATGAAACGTTCCATCGCGCTCCCCCCAGGCCAGCTCACACACGTCCTCCGGGAGAGAAGTATATTTGAGGACCAGGATCCCAATGCCAACCCGAGGCAGGAGGACAGCCGTGGCTCCTTTGATACTCCCGGCATGTTTTCCCTACAGCACAGAGACAGGACCTTCAGCCCAAACTGGTCCGTGCTGACCAAAATGTCTGACCACGCTAACCCCATTTCCCTGCACTGGGCCCATATCCTTCTAAACCTTTCCTACCCATGTATTTGTCCAAATGCCTTTTAAATGTTAATGTACCCGCCTCAACCACTTCCGCGGGCAGCTCATTCCATATGCCTACCACCCTCTGTGTAAAAATGATGCCCCTCAGGTTCCCTTTTATTCTTTCCCCTTACACTGATGCACTCTAGTCCTCGATTCCCCAACCCTGGGAAAAAGATTGAGTGCGTTCACCCTCTCCAAGCCTCCCATGATCTTATACACCTCTATAAGGTCCCCCTTCAATCTCCTACAGTCTAAAGGAAGATGTCCCAGCTTATCCAAC
>NC_057746.1:25585922-25591640 GCF_004010195.1 Chiloscyllium plagiosum | reverse complement strand
AACCGAACATGAACAATGGGTCTGTCCTGTTGCAGGATTTAGACCTGTTGGGTGACAGTCATGTCTATCAGGGGTCTGTGAGGCTACAGCAAATGACTGTTAAGTCAATGACACCTTCACATCAGTGTAAGTAGTGTGTTCCCCACATGAGGCAATTTACTTATTTCAAGTCAAGTAGGCATTAGATTAGATTAGTTACAGTGTGGAAACAGGCCCTTTGGCCCTACAAGTCCACACTGACCTGCCGAAGCGCACCCACCCAGACCCATCCCCCTACATTTACCCTTGCACCTAACATTACGGACAATTTAGCATGGCCAATTCGCCTAACCTGCACATTTTTGGACTGTGGGAGGAAACCCACACAGACACGGGGAGAATGTGCAAACTTCACACAGTCAGTCGCCTGAGGTGGGAATTGAACTCGCGTCTCTGGCGCTTTGAGGCAGCAGTGCTAACCACTGTGCCACAATGGCATGAGCCATTTCTCTGTAATGTGATATCTCCTGTATGTTGTGTTAATGTGAGATCTATACTCTTGTGAGTAAACAACCACAAACTTTACTTGGCTTAGCAATATGAACAGAATTTCAGCTTCACGCATTCTGACATCGCTCTCTCGGCACAAGCTCAGCAGCTATATCCAGAATAAAGGGACAATTCCCTTTACACTATATCTTCCTTGCAGACTCATACAGTATTCTGTTTTTACCAGTAATATTTATGCACACACATTTCATATTTAAGATTTTTATAAGAGTCATTACAGTGCGGAAGCAGGCCATTTGACCCATTGAGTCCACACCGACCCTCCAGAGAGCATCCCACCTAGACCCATATGCCTCTGTCCCCCCCTTATCTCTGTAATCCTGCATTTCCCATGAATAACCTACCTAACCTTCACATTCCTGGACAGGACAGGCCACTCCACCCTGACCTGCACATTTTTGGCCTGTGGAAGGAAACCAGAGCACCCGGAGGAAACCCACACAGACACAGGGAGTATGTATAAAACTCCACACAGATAGACACCCAAGACTGGAATCAAAACTGAGTCCCTGACACTGAGACACAGTAGGGCTAACCACTAAGCCATCCTGCCAGTCTTTGCCACTCTAACCCAGCCCCCCTTTCACCAAAACCAAAAGTCTCTGCTGTGCTGGACGGAATAATGTGCATCACCCTTGGTTTTTCTTAAAGCATGGATGGGGGGGGAACTTTCCAGCAGGAAGCGAGGCTGTTTGACACCCGGGCAAAGAGGCAAGTGAGGACTGCAGACGCTGGAGAGTCGGAGTCAAAAAATGTGGCACTGGAAAAGTACAGCAGGTCAGGCAGCATCCGAGGAGCAGGAGAGTCGATGTTTTGAGCACATGGAGAAAGTCGATTGAGGGTCACACACAAAGCAGGGAGAAAGCTGAAACCTAACCCATTTTTCTAATGCACCAGATGCAGTTGCTTTGCCTTTGCCAACTTTCCTGTGTTGGCTACAAAGAGATTTGAGAATGTAGAGGATGTCTGTGCTGCCACAGTGATGTAGCAGCTGCTCACAATGGCTTGGGCATACAAAGACTTGAATATAGCAGCAGTGCAAACCGATCCAAAACAAAAATCGATTCACAGGACTCGGGCGATCCAAGCTCAACAAGCAATTCGGCTTAATAAATAGTAATAATGATTAGGGATTGTATGCTGAGTCATTGTAATCCTTTCCATTGGAGCTGAGTTTAGCGTAAGCTCCACAGGCTGTTAAGATTCAGGTCTACCTAAATCCAATGAGATAAGGACTTTTCACTGGACAAAACTGTTCTTGGGTAAAGTTATTACTTGAGTTAAAAATACATAGAGGGTGGTGTTCCAAAAAGGAACTTAACCTCATGCAAACCAAAGCAGAGAGTAAGAGTTTGAAAAGTGGGTATTAATGGAAATTTTGAAAGGGATATTAAAATTGACATTAATTTTTTTTTGCAATCCCACCAGCAAAGGCAAAGTGGCCAGGAGCAACTTGAAACTGTCAAGTTTTGTAGTGTGATGAAGATGTGGGTGTACTGTACCTTTAAGAAAGTTTAAAAGCTAATAGAGTTACCTGACAACACCAAGTGTTCTCAACAAGATATAATGCAGCATGGGGGTCCAGCAGCTAGTGTAGCTGATTGCCTGGAGACAAAAACAGATTCAAATTAGGCCAATCAGTTTAAATTATACCCCCAAAATATATCAAACTCCAATCCAATTTGAATTGAGTATATTGACCATCTTAAAAGCCAATGACCCAGTCCGATGTTTTGTGGGTATAAGACTGGGGAAAAGAAGACAGGAATACAGAGAAGAACTGAAAGCTGCCTGGTTTTGAGATGAGAAATTTTGTTTTGTAAATCTTAATTGGGATTTTTATTGGACCAGTATTGTAGAGGGGCAAGTAAAAGGTAGGTTAGAGGAAGGAGTTGTAAATAGTTGTTAGTTAATTAGTAACTGTTATACTTTAAGAAATACATTTGTTAATTTTTACTTAAAATAGTTCTTGGCCTCTCGAATTTTCAGGGAACTGTTATGACACGGGGTAAACCCTCCTGCTTAATTTAACCCAGCAACGCAGAAAAGGTGTATCCCCTAAATTAATCTGTGAAAATTCGAGAGGCCAAAAACTATTTAAAGTAAAAATTAACAACATTATTTATTTAAGTATAACAGAGACTAATTAACTAACAAGTGTTTACAACTCCTTCCTCTAACCTATCTTTTACTTTTGGTTCTTCTCTGTATTGTGTCTTTTTCTTGGGGATTCTGTTTCACAGGTTACTCAGCAATAACGGTACCTTTAAGAGAGCTATTTTTTGGGCAGTTTCTACATGCTGGTGGCGTGGCAGTTCTCCTCCTAATTATTAAATTTTCCCCAATCTTATACCCCCCCCCCCAAAGCATCAGATTGTGTCATTGGCTTTTAAGATGGTCAATATCCTCAATTCAAACTGGGGTGAAGTTTGGTATATTTTTGGGGTATAATTTAAACTGATTGGCCTAATTTGAATCTGTTTTTGTCTCTAGGCAACCATCTACACTAACTGCTGGACCCCCATGCTACATTATATCTTGTTGGGAACACTTGGTGCTGTCAGGTAACTCTACTAGCTTTTAACTTTCGTAAAGGTACAGTACACCCACATCTTCAGAACAGTAGTGAAAAAATAGCACTGGAAATGTTAAAATAATTATTTTGCCTCACTATTTACAGTCAAGAAAGAAATCAGCGTGTTGGACAGTCGAAGGAAACCCTCTAAGACTCGGGGTCAGGGATTCAACAAAGGCAATGTAAGCAAACCAACAATAATGAAGAGAATGATGGGACTGAAAACTGCAGTTCCTTTGGTTAAAACCCCACAGAGAATAGGTGAGAACATTACCATTGATCTAGTTATAACCTCGCAACGCTGTCATAATTCAGGACCAGTTCCTTTCAATAGGAAGGCATTTGAAGAAATCTGACTGGGTTTGGAAGTCATCAGTTGGCTGAAGAAGAGAAGCTGAGTGATGAGAAAGCTGTAGAGAAGGTTCAGTGTGAGTTGGTAAATGCGTGTCAGTGTTAGGGAACATAACCAAGCAGGTGAGTTATTATCTGAATGGGAAAGAGGGAGCATATCCTTGTAGGTAGGCATACAGGTGGTGACAAAGGTAAATGTATGTTGGCCTTCTAGCAGGAGGGCTCTAATCCACAAACAGGGATGGTTTGCTGCAGTTGTACAGAGCGGCGGTAAGACCATACTTGGCATATTGTGTACAGTTTTGATTTCCTTATCTGAGGAAGAATGTTGTGGTGATGGATGGATTTCCCAAACTGATCTGTGGATGGCAGGACTGATTTATGAAGAGAAACTGGATCAGTAGGACTGTGTTCATTGAAGATTTGAAGAATGAAGGGGGTTTTAGATTAGATTAGATTAGATTACAGTGTGGAAACAGGCCCTTCGGCCCAACAAGTCCACACCGACCCGCCGAAGCGAAACCCACCCATACCCCTACATTTACCCCTTACCTAACACTACGGGCAATTTAGTATGGCCAATTCACCTAACCTGCACATCTTTGGACTGTGGGAGGAAACCGGAGCACCCGGAGGAAACCCACGCAGACACGGGGAGAACGTGCAAACTCCACACAGTCAGTCGCCTGAGTCGGGAATTGAACCCGGGTCTCTGGCGCTGCGAGGCAGCAGTGCTAACCACTGTGCCACCGTGCCGCCCACGGTATCTCATAGAAACATAAAATTCTACAGGACGACATAGGACATGTGCAGAAAGGATATCTAGGCACTCCAGACCCAGAGGGTCACAGTCTTAGGATATGAAGTAGACCATTTAGGACTGAGATGAGGAGAAATTACTTCACACAGAGAATGGTGAGCCTGTAGAATTCCCTGCCACAAAAGCTGATTGAGACCAAAACATTAAATGTCTTCAAAAAGGAGATAGGTATAATCCTTGGGACGAAAGGGATCAAAGGGTATGATGTAATGAAGTTGAAGGCATGGACTGTACCTTTAAGAGAGAGTGAATGCTGTTTTGTTCTGAGAGCTTACAATCACCTGTCATATTACTAACTAGCAGTCTCAGAGTGCACTGGAAAATTGAAAATATGTAACATCTGGCAGTGAAATAAGATCCCTGAGTTGGTTGCTGTGTTGACAACAATTCAAATTTAACCAATCGGTTTAAATTACGCCCCAGGATACTAAACCTCAATCAAGTTTGAATTTATTATTTTGCTAACTTCAAACCAATAAGACGATCTGAGGTTGGGGGTATAAAAAAAAGCCAGGCATTTTGAAAGTCAGACAGAACAACTGCTATTTGAAACACACTCTATCAAAGGGATCTTTCCACATGAAATATCTTAGCGAATTTTGACAAGATTTGTAGCTCAGGTTGAGGTTCTGGATGTAGGTTTGCTCGCTGAGCTGAAAGGTTCATTTTCAGATGTTTTGTCACCATACTAGGTAACATCTTCAGTGAGCCTCCGGATAAAGCACTGGTGGTATTTCCTGCTTTCAATTTATATGTTTGGGTTTCCTTGGGTTGGTGGTTTCATTTCCTGTAGTGATGTCATTTTCTATGGTGACGTCATTTCAAGTTCTTTTTCTCAGGGGTTGTAAGTGGGATCCAAGTCAATGTATTTGTTGATAGAGTTCCGGTTGCAATGCCATACTTAGAGTCATAGAGATGTACAGCACAGAAACAGACCCTTCAGTCCAACCTGTCCATGCCGTCCAGATATCCCAACCCAATCTAGTCCCACCGGCCCATATCCCTCCATACCCACCCAAATGCCTCTTAAATGTTGCAATTGTACCAGCCTCCACCACATCCTCTGGCAGTTCATTCCATGCACGTACCACCCTCTGTGTGAAAAAGTTGCCCCTTAGGTCTCTTTTATATCACTTCCCTCTCACCCTAAGCCTATGCACTCTAGTTCTGGACTCCCCAATCCCAGAGCAAAGACTTTGTCTATTTACCCTATCCATGCCCCTCATAATTTTGTAAATCTCTATAAGGTCACCCCTCAGCCTCCGACACTCCAGGGAAAACAGCCCCAGCCTGTTCAGCCTCTCCCTGTAGCTCAAATCCTCCAACCCTGGCAACATCCTTGTAAATCGTTTCTGAACCCTTTCAAGTTGCACAACATCTTTCCGATAGGAAGGAGACCAGAATTGCACGCAATATTCCAACA
>NC_057746.1:25577458-25585456 GCF_004010195.1 Chiloscyllium plagiosum | reverse complement strand
ATCCTGTCCCTCAGGATTCCCTCCAACAACTTGCCCACCACCAACATCAGGCTCACCAGTCTATAGTTCCCTGGCTTGTCCTTACCACCCTTCTTAAACAGTGGCACCATGTTTGCCAACCTCCAGTCTTCCGACACCTCACCTGTGACTAGCGATGATACAAATATCTCAGCAAGAGGCCCAGCATTCACTTCTCCAGCTTCCCACAGAGTTCTCGGGCACACCTGATCAGGTCCTGGGGATTTATCCACCTTTAACCGTTTCAAGACATCCAGCACTTCTTCCTCTGTATTGTGGACATTTTGCAAGATGTCACCATCTATTTCCCTACAGTCTATATCTTCCATGTCCTTTTCCACAGTAAATCCTGATGCAAAATATTCATTTAGTATGTCCCCCATTTTCTGTGGCTCCACACAAAGACTGCCTTGCTGATCTTTGAGGGGCCCTATTCTCTCCCTAGTTACCCTTTTTGTCCTTAATATATTTGTAAAAACCCTTTGGATTCTCCTTAACTCTTTTTCCCAAAGCTATCTCATGTCCCCTTTTTGCCCTCCTGATTTCCCTCTTAAGTATACTCCTACTTCCTTTATACTCTTCTAAGGATTCACTCAATCTATCCTGTCTACACCTAACATGTGCTTCCTTCTTTTTCTTAACCAAACCCTGAATTTCTTTAGTCATCCAGCATTCCCTATACCTACCCGCCTTCCCTTTCACTCTGACAGGAATATAATTTCTCTGGATTCTTGTTATCTCATTTCTGAAGGCTTCCCATTTTCCAGCCGTCCCTTTACCTGCGAACACTTGCCCCCAATCAGCTTTCGAAAGTTCTTGCCTAATACCGTCAAAATTGGCCTTTCTCCAATTTAGAACTTCAACTTTCAGATCTGGTCTATCCTTTTCCATCACTATTTTAAAACAAATAGAATTATGATCACTGGCCCAAAGCGCTCCCCCACTGACACCTCAGTCACCTGCCGTGCCTTATTTCCCAAGAGTAGGTCAAGTTTTGCACCTTCTCTAGTAGGTACATCCACATACTGAATCAGAAAATTGTCTTATACGCACTTAACAAATTTCTCTCCAACTAAACCCTCAACACTATTGTAGTCCCAGTCTATGTTTGGAAAATTAAAATCCCCTACCATAACTACCCTATTATTCTTACAGATAGCTGAGATCTCCTTACAAGTTTGTTTTTCAATTTCCCTCTGACTACTAGGAGGTCTATAAGGTGATCATCCCCTTTCTTATTTCTCAGTTCCACTCAAATAACTTCCCTGGATGTATTTCCAGGAATATCCTCCCTAAGTACAGCTGTTTGCTTTCCCTTATCAAGAATGCCACTCCCCCTCCTCTCTTGCCCCACCTTTCTATCCTTCCTGAAGCATTTGTATCCTGAAACATTAAGCTGCCAGTCCTGCCCATCCCTGAGCCATGTTTCTGTAATTGCTATGATATCCCAGTCCCATGTCCTTACTAGTTTAAATCCTCCCGAGCAGTTCTAGCAAATCTCCCTGCCAGTATATTAGTCTCCTTCCAACTTAGGTGCAATCCGGCTTTCTTGTACAGGTCACTTCTACCCCAAAAGAGATTCCAACGATCCAAAAATGTGAATCCTTCTCCCATACACCAGCTCCTCAGCCATGCATTCATCTGCTCTATCCTCCTATTCCTGCCCTCACTAGCTCGTAGCAGTGGGAGTAATCCAGATATTACTACCCTTGAGGATCTCCTTTTTAACTTTCTGCCTAACTCTCTGTAACCTCCCTTCATAGTCTCAACCTTTTCCCTTCCTATGTCGTTGGTTCTAATGTGGACAATGACCTCCTGCTGGCCCCTCTCCCCCATGAGAACATTCTGCACCCTCTCTGAGACATCCTTGATCCTGGCACCAGGGAAACAACACACCATTCTGCTTTTTCTCTGCTGGCCACAGAAACATCTGTCTGTACCTCAGACTACAGAATCTCCTAATACAATTGATCTCGACGTACCCCTCGTTGCATTAGAGCCAGTCTCAATACCAGAAACTTGGCTCTAGGAATTCTTGTGCATGTCTCTGGCTTGTCCTAGGATGGATATGTTGTCCCAGTCGAAGTGGTGTCCTTCCTCATCCATATGTAAGTATATTAGTGAGAGTGGGTCATGTCTTTTTGTGGCTAGTTAATGTTCATGTATCCCGAGCGTTCACTGTCGTATCGTAACAGCATACGGGACTTGGGTCCGTGATTTGGACAGGTTTAGACAAATTCCAGTATGGGATTTGGTCAGATTTAAACTGATTTGGGGTACAACCAATTCCAGTAGATTTGAACACTTGCCGGTTAGTATCCTAGATCTTTAAATAACACAATTTGTTTAATTTTGTTTACTTGTGGTTGGTTAAATTAAAAGTGAGAAATGCCTCTTAAAATTGCTAAAGAGGATCTCGGGTTTGAAGATGAAAAGGGAACATACAACACAGAACAATACAGCGCAGACTAGGCCCTTCGGCCCTCGATGTTGTGCTGACCTGTGGACTTTTCTCAGCTCGCCCCCTACACTATCCCATCATCATCCATGTGCTTATCCAAGGATTGTTTATATCGCCCTTATGTGGCTGAGTTGACTACATTAGCAGGTAGGGCATTCCTCAGACCCCAGCCCTCCAACCGTAACAAGGACAGAACGCCCCTGGTGCTCACCTTCCATCCTACCAACCTTCGCATAAACCAAATCATCCGCCGACATTTCCGCCACCTCCAAAAAGACCCCACCCCCAGGGATATATTTCCCTCCCCACCCCTCTCCGCCTTCCGCAAAGACCGTTCCCTCCGTGACTACCTGGTCAGGTCCACGCCCCCCTACAACCCACCCTCCCATCCTGGCACGTTCCCCTGCCACCGCAGGAACTGTAAAACATGTGCCCACACCTTCTCTTCACCCCTATCCAAGGCCCTAAAGGAGCCTTCCACATCCATCAAACTTTTACCTGCACATCCACTAATATCATCTATTGTATCCGTTGCTCCCGATGCAGTCTCCTCTACATTGGGGAGACTGGACGCCTCCTAGCAGAGCGCTTTAGGGAACATCTCAGAGACACCCGCACCAATCAACCAAACCACCCCATGGCTCAACATTTCAACTCCCCCTCCCACTCTGCCGAGGATATGGAGATGCTGGGCCTCCTCCACCGCCGCTCCCGCACCACCAGACGCCTGGAGGAAGAACGCCTCATCTTCCGCCTCGGAACACAGCAACCCCAGGGCATCAATGTGGATTTCAACAGCTTCCTCATTTCCCCTTCCCCCACCTCATCCTAGCTTCTAACCTCCAATTCGGCACAACGCTCTTGAACTGTCCTACCTATCCATCTTCTTTCCCACCAATCCGCTCCACTCTCCATTCCAACCAATCACCTTCATCCTCCACGTTTCAGGCTCACTGCCTTTATTCCTGATGAAGGGCTTTTGCCCGAAACGTCGATTTCGCTGCTCCTTGGATGCTGCCTGAACTGCTGTGCTCTTCCAGCTCCACTAATCCAGAATCTGGTTTCCAGCATCTGCAGTCATTGTTTTTACCTCATTCCACATCCTTACCACTCTCTGCGTAAAGAACCTGCCTCTGACATCTGTCTTAAATCTATCATCCCTCAATTTGTGGTTATGCCCTCTCGTACAAGCTGACTTCATTATCCCAGGAAAAAGACTTTCACCGTCTACCCTATCTAATCCTCTGATCATCTTGTATGTCTCTATCAAGTCCCCCCTTAGCTGCCTTTCCAATGAGAACAGACCCAAGTCCCTCAGCCTTTCCTCATAAGGCCTTCCCTCCAGACCAGGCAACATCCTGGTAAATCTCCTCTGCACCTTTTCCAATGTTTCTGTAATGGGGCGACCAGAACTGTACACAATATTCCAAGTGTGGCTGCACCAGCATTTTGTATAGTTGCAACATAATATTGCGGCTCAGGAACTCAATCCCTCTACGAATGAAACCTAACACACCGTGTGCCTTCTTAACAGCGCTATCCACCTGGGTGGCAACTTTCAGGGATCTATGTACGTGGACTCCAACATCCCTCTCCACATCCACACGACCAAGAATCTTTCCATTGACCCAGTATTCTGCCTTCCTGTTATTCTTCTCAAAGTGCATAATCTCACATTTAGCTGCATTGAACTCCATTTACCACCTCTCAGCCCAATTCTGAAGTTTATCCAAGTTCCCCTGCAACCTGTAACATTCTTCCAAACTATCCACTACTCCACCGACTTTGGTGTCGTCTGCAAATTTACTAATCCATCCACCTATGCCTGCGTCTAAGTCATTTATAAAAATGACAAACAGCAGTGGTCCCAAAACAGATCCTGTGGCACACCACTGGTAACTGGACTCCAGACTGAATATTTTCCATCAACCACCACTCATTGCTAAACTACTAAATCACCTCAATCCCATGCCTCTGCATTTTCTCCAACAGCCTATCATATGGAACCTTATCAAAGGCTTTACTGAAGTCCATGTATACCACATCAACTGCCCTACCCTCATCTACATGCTTGGTCACCTTCTCAAAAAACTCAATGAGGTTTGTGAGACACGACCTGCCCTTGACGAAACCGTGTTGACTATCTGAAATCAAACTGTTGCTTGCTAAATGATTATAAATCTTATCTCTTATAATCCTTTCCAAAACCTTTCCTACAACAGAAGTAAGGCTCGCTGGTCTATAATTACCTGGGTCATCTCTACTGCCCTCCTTGAGCAAGGGCACAACATTTGCAATCCTCCAGTCCTCTGGTACTAAAGCTGTAGACAATGACGACTCAAATATTAAGGCCAAAGGCTCCACTATCTCTTCCCTAACGTCTCAAAGAATCCTTGGATAAATCCCATCTGGCCCAGGGGACTTGTCTACTTTCACTCCTTCTAGAATTGATAACACCTCTAATATCTAGTATGTCCTTCTTCTCCTCTACAACAAACTCCTTTTTCTGAGTGAAAACCAATGAGAAATGTTCGTTTAGCACCTCTCCGATCTTCACAGGGTCCACACTCAACTTCCCACTTCTGTCTTTGGCTGCCCCTATTCTTACCCTAGTCGTCCTTTTATTCCTCACATACCTACAGAAAGCTTTAGGGTTCTCCTTTATTCTATTTGCTAAAGTCTGCTCGTGTCCTCTTTGCTCTTCTTAACTCTCTCTTTAAATCCTTCCTAGCTGATCTGTAACTCTCCAGCGCCTCATCTGTACCATCTTGCCTCATCAACACATAAGCCTCCTTCTTCTGCTTAACAAGAGATCCCCCATAGTGACCACACTGTTCCTTTCACTCCTACCCAGAATCATTTTTGCCGATTCTCTCCTCCACCTCCCTGGAACTCTGCAGAGACCTATAAAAAGCTCCCAGCAGTGTGACCTCTTTTCTCCTGTTTCTAACCTCAGCCCACACTACCTCAATAGACGAGTCCTCGTCAAAAGTTCTTTTCGCCACCGTTATACTATCCTTGACTAACAAGGCCACACCTCCCCCTCTTTTACCGCCTTCCCTGTTCTTAATGAAAGATCTATACCCTGAAACCTGCAACATCCATGTCTCTGAAATGGCCACAACATCAAAGTCCCATGCTGCAAGCTCATCTTTCTTATTCCGGATACTCCTGGTGTTGAAGTAGACACACTTGAAACCAGTTTGCTGTCTGCGAGCACGTTCCTGTAACTGTGAAATCGGTGTCTGTGTCCCTGATCAGCTGTGAACTAAGTTGGATGATATTGAATGGTGTAGCAGGCTCGACAGTCTGATGATTGGCCGGCCCACTCCTGCTCCTCTTCTTGATGGTTTTGTATAAGTTACTGTCGATCTATATCTAACTTGGTAAGAATGGAACCAGGTGAGAATGTCCTGATGCCTTTGGGTAACCATTGGTGGAAAATGCCCTGATCAAAGGCTGCAGAGAAATTGAGAAGGGGCAAGGAGGGAAAGTTTACCTTTATCACTGACGTGGAATACCATTTGTTACTGAGATGAGAGCTATTTTGAAAATGTGTTTTTGCTAAATGGGAATGTTACTTTGGTGTAAATTTCTAATGTTTCTCTCGACTAACTGTTTTCTTTTAGAGCAGGACATTTTGTCTGAACCAATCAGAATAATCCTCCCTGTAGGTTCCTCTTCCCTGCTCCAAGTCAGTAAGAATGAATCCGTCCAGATTATCTGGAAGCACGTCAATCATAAAATCGAACGGGTGATTCTGGAGTACACAACTGCCAGCAACTCCCTGGTTTTTAGCCCCTACTTCAAAGGCAGAGTGAAGTTTGATAATCGCACTGGCTCTCTCTTTCTCAAGCAGTTAGAGATCACAGACAATGGCATTTACGAAGCAATCTTCTTCCTGCCTACCCGGAAGGATCAGGATGTGGTCAGACACACCTACTTTCTGGTCGAAGTTATGGGTGAGTGAAACACTTGGATATAAAAGTTGATACCAATGTGTGCATTACACAATTGTTTAGCAGTTTTATTCCCAGCAATTCATTCTCATTCCTACCTACTGATTTACACCGAATGAATACTCTGTTATTTACATGCCAGGGTTGGTTAGCTCAGTTGGCGAGATGGCTGGTTTGTAACAGGGTGTGACACCAATAGCATGGGTTCAACCCCTGTGCTGGCTGAGTATACCTCCTCAACCTCTTCCCTCACCTGAGCGATAAAGACCACCAGGTTCAATCATTCCTAGCTGTGTCTCTCAATGAGAGAGTAAACCCATCTGGGACTATGGCATCTTTATTATATACCCTTGGGTTTTATTTAAATTAATTTGGATCCCTTTAATGTTGATGATTTTAATTTATTTATTCCTGGATATACTATTAAATTCTTGTTAGGGTGCGATACTAGTGGCAAAAGGACAGTCACAAATTGACAACCGCAGCATACAACTAATAATTAATAATTAACTTCCCATCGAGTACAGCAGTTCAACACATCACTCACTCTCGTTTGCATGCTGTTTCTCACACACTCTCTCGCTCGCTCTCTCTGGCACGCGCACTCCCTTGCTCTCTCTGGCACGCGCACTCCCTCGCTCTCACTCTCTCTAGCTCTCGCACGCGCTCGCTCTTGCGCTGTCTTGCTTTATCTCACTTTTGCGCAAGCTGCCTCTCGTGCGCACTCTCTCTCCTGTGCGTCTCTCACCCACACGCTTTTCCTCCCGTGCGCTCTCTCTTAGCTGCTCTGGTACATGCACTTACATTCATTCTCTCTCATGCGCACGCTCTCTTGCACTCTCTCCTGCATGAACTCTCTCTTGCTCTCATGTGCACGCTCTCTCTTGCACACTCTCCTTCATGCACTCTCTCTCTCGCTCTCATGTGCGCACGCTGTCTTGCACTCTCTCGCTCTCAAGCGCACACTCTCTTGCACTCTCTCCTGTATGAACTCTCTCTTGCTCTCAAGTGCACACTCTCTTGCACTCTCTCCTGCATGCACTCTCGATCTCTCTCGTGCAAACGCTCTCTCTTGCACTCTCTCCTGCATACACTCTCTCTCGATCTCTCTCGTGCCCATGATCTCTCTTGCTCTCGATCTCTCTCGTGCGCACGCTCTCTCTTGCATGCACTCTTTCGATCTCTCTCGTGCGCACGCTCTCTTGCACTCTCGATCTCTCTCGTGCGCACGCTCTCTCGATCTCTCTCGTGCGCACGCTCTCTCTTGCACTCTCTCTCGATCTCTCTCGTACACGCGCTCTCTCTCGTGCGCGCGCGCTCTCTCGCTCTCTCTCGTGCGCGCGCTCTCTCTCGCTCTTTCGTGCGCGCGCTCTCTCGCTCTCTCGTGCGCGCGCTCTCTCTCGCTCTTTCGTGCGCGCGCTCTCTCGCTCTCTCGTGCGCGCGCTCTCTCTCGCTCTTTCGTGCGCGCGCTCTCTCGCTCTCTCGTGCGCGCGCTCTCTCTCGCTCTTTCGTGCGCGCGCTCTCTCGCTCTCTCGTGCGCGCGCTCTCTCTCGCTCTCTC
>NC_057746.1:25559449-25576786 GCF_004010195.1 Chiloscyllium plagiosum | reverse complement strand
CTCTTGCACTCTCTCCTGCATGCACTCTCTCTCGATCTCTCTCATGCGCACGCTCTCTCTTGCACTCTCTCCTGCATGCACTCTCTCTCGATCTTTCTCGTATGCACGTCTCTCTTGCACTCTCTCCTGCATGCACACTCTATCGATCTCTCTCTTGCAAATTCTCCTGCATGCACTCTCTCTCGATCTTTCTCGTATGCACGTCTCTCTTGCACTCTCTCCTGCATGCACTCTCTCTCGATCTTTCTCGTATGCACGTCTCTCTTGCACTCTCTCCTGCATGCACTCTCTCTCGATCTTTCTCGTATGCACGTCTCTCTTGCACTCTCTCCTGCATGCACTCTCTCTCGATCTTTCTCGTATGCACGTCTCTCTTGCACTCTCTCCTGCATGCACTCTCTCTCGATCTCTCTCGTATGCACGTCTCTCTTGCACTCTCTCCTGCATGCACACTCTATCGATCACTCTCTCTCGATCTCTCTCGTGCGCACTCTCTCTCGATCTCTCTCGTGCGCACTCTCTCTCGATCTCTCTCGTGCGCACTCTCTCGATCTCTCTCGTGCGCACTCTCTCTCGATCTCTCTCGTGCGCGCGCTCTGTCTCTCGTGCGCCCTCTCTCTTGTGCGCGCCCACTTTCGTGCATGCGCTCTCTCTCGTGCGCACGCTCTCTCTCGCACTGTCTCTCGTGCGCACGCTCCGTCTTGCACTTACTCTTGCACTCTGTCCTGCATGCACTCTCTCGTGGGCGCTCTCTCTCGTGCACACGCTCTCTATTGCACTCTCTCCTACATGCACACTCTCTCGATCTCTCTCGTGCGCACGCTCCCTCTTGCACTCACTCTCGTGCGCACGCTCTCTCTTGCACTGTCTCTCAATCTCTGTCGGGCGCGCGCTCTCCCTCGCTCTCTGTCGGGCGCGCGCTCTCCCTCGCTCTCTGTCGGCTCTCTGTCGGGCGCGCGCTCTCCCTCGCTCTCTGTCGGGCGCGCGCGCTCTCTCTCTCGGGCACGCGCGCTCTCTCTCTCGGGCACGCGCGCTCTCTCTCTCGGGCACGCCCGCTCGCTCTCTCGTGTGCGCGCTCGCTCTCTCGTGTGCGCGCTCGCTCTCTCGTGTGCGCGCTCGCTCTCTCGTGTGCGCGTTCGCTCTCTCGTGTGCGCGCCCTCTCTCTCTCTCTCGTGTGCGCGCCCACTCTCTCTCTCTCGTGTGCGCGCCCTCTCTCTCTCTCGTGTGCGCGCCCTCTCTCTCTCTCTCTCTCTCGTGCGCGTGGTCTCTCTCTCGGGCGCGCGCTCTCTCTCTCTCTCGTGTGCGCGCTCTCTCTCTCGTGTGCGCGCCCTCCCTCTCTCTCTCTTGTGTGCGCGCCCTCTCTCTCTCGTGTGCGCGCCCTCTCTCTCTCTCGTGTGCGCGCCCTCTCTCGCGCACGCGCTCTCTCTCGCACTGTCTCTCGCACTCTCTCGTGCGCACGCTCCCTCTTGCACTCACTCTCGTGCGCACGCTCCCACTTGCACTCACTCTCGTGCGCACGCTCTCTCTTGCACTCACTCTCGTGCGCACGCTCTCTCTTGCACTCACTCTCGTGCGCACGCTCTCTCTAGCACTCACTCTCGTGCGCACGCTCTCTCTTGCACTCACTCTCGTGCGCACGCTCTCTCTTGCACTGTCTCTCAATCTCTCTCGTGCGCACGCGCTCTCTTGCACTCTCTCCTGCATGCACTCTCAATCTCTCTCGTGCGCACGCTCTCTCTAGCACTCACTCTCGTGCGCACGCTCTCTCTTGCACTGTCAATCTCTCTCGTGCGCACGCGCTCTCTTGCACTCTCTCCTGCATGCACTCTCGATCTCTCTCGTGTGCACGCTCTCTCTTGCACTCTCTCGCGATCTCTCTCGTAAGCACGCTCTCTCTTGCACTCTCTCTCAATCTCTCTTGTGCGCACGCTCTCTCTCGATCTCTCTCTCATGCGCGCTCTCTCTCTCGATCTCTCTCGTGTGCGTGCTCTTTCTCGCTCTCTCTCGTGCGCGCGGTCTTTCTCGCTCACGTGCGCGCGCTCTTTCTTGCTCTCTCTCGTGCGCACGCTCCCTCTTGCACTCACTCTCGTGCGCACGCTCTCTCTTGCACTCTCTCGATCTCTCTCGTGCGCACGCTCTCTCTCGATCTCTCTCGTGCGTGCTCTTTCTTGCTCTCTCTAGTGCGCGCGCTCTTTCTTGCTCTCTCTAGTGCGCGCGCTCTTTCTTGCTCTCGTGCGCGCGCTCTTTCTCGCTCTCTCTCGTGCGCGCGCTCTTTCTCGCTCTCTCTCGTGCGCGCGCTCTTTCTCGCTCTCTCTCGTCCGCACGCTCTCTCTTGCACTGTCTCTCGATCTCTCTCGTGCACACGCTCTCTCTTGCACTCTCTCCTGCATGCACTCTCTCGATCTCTCTCGTGCGCACGCTCTCTCTTGCACAGTCTCTCTATCTCTCTCGTGTGCGCGCTCACTCTCGCTCTCTCTCGGGCGCGCGCTCTCTCTCGGGCGTGCGCTCTCTCTCTCGCTCTCTCTCGGGCGCGCGCTCTCTCTCTCGCTCTCTCTCGGGCGCGCGCTCTCTCTCGCTCTCTCTCGGGCGCGCGCTCTCTCTTGCTCTCTCTCGGGCGCGCGCTCTCCATCACTTTCTGTCGGGCGCGCGCTCTCCCTCGCGCTCTCTGTCGGGCGCGCGCCCTCCCTCGCGCTCTCTGTCGGGCGCGCGCTCTCCCTCGCGCTCTCTGTCGGGCGCGCGCTCTCCCTCGCGCTCTCTGTCGAGCGCGCGCTCTCCCTCGCGCTCTCTGTCGGGCGCGCGCTCACTCTCTCGTGTGCGTGCTCGCTCTCTCGTGTGCACGCCCTCTCTCTCTCGTGTGCACGCCCTCTCTCTCTCGTGTGCACGCCCTCTCTCGTGCACGCGCTCTCTCTCCCACTGTCTCTCGTGCACACGCTCCCTCTTGCACTCACTCTCGTGCGCACGCTCCCTCTTGCACTCACTCTCGTGCGCACGCTCTCTCTTGCACTCTCTCTCGCTCTCTCTCGTGCGCACGCTCCCTCTTGCACTCACTCTCGTGCGCACGCTCTTTCTTGCACTCTGTCTCGATCTCTCTCGTGCGCACGTGCTCTCTTGCACTCTCTCCTGCATGCACTCTCTCGATCTTTCTCGTGCGCGCGCTTTCTCATGCACTCTGTCTCGATCTCTCTCGTGCGCACACTCTCTTGCACTCTCTCTCGATCTCTCTCGTGCGCACGCTCTCTTGCACTCTCTCCTGCATTCACTCTCTCTCGATCTCCCTCGTGCGCATGCTCTCCCTCGATTTCTCTCGTGCACACGCTCTCTCTCTATCTCTCTCGTGTGCACGCTCTCTCTTGCACTCTCTCCTGCATATACTCTCTCTCGATCTCTCTCATGCGCACGCTCTCTCCTGCGCTCTCTCCTGCATGCACTCTCTCTTGATCTCTCTCTTGCACTCTCTCCTGCATGCACTCTCTCTTGCACTCTCTTCTGCATGCGCACTCTCTTGATCTCGCTCCTGCATGCATTCTCTCTCGATCTCTCTCGTGCGCACGCTCTCTCTTGCATTCTCTCCCGTGCGCGCGCTCTCTCTCGATCTCTCTCATGCGCACGCTCTCTCTCACTCTCTCTTGTGCGTGCGCTCTCGCTCGCTCTCGTGTACGCGCTCTCTCTTGCTCTCTCGTGCGCGCGTTCTCTCTCGCTCTCTGTCGTGTGTGCTCTCTCTCTCTCGTGCCTGCTCTCTCTCGTGTGCGCTCTCTCGTGTGCGTGCTCTCTCTCGTACGCGCGCTCTCGCTCGCTTGTGCGCACGTTCTCTCTCGCTCTCTCTCGTGCGCGCGCTCTCGCTTTTTCTTGTGCGTGCGCTCTCTCTCGTGCGCGCGCTCTCTCTCTCGCTCTCTCTCGTGGGCGCGCTCTCTCTCTCGATCTCTCTCGTGCGCGCTCTCTCTCTCGATCTCTCTCGTGTGCGCGCTCTCTCTCGATCTCTCTCGTGGGCTCGATCTCTCTCGTGCGCGCACTCTCTCTCGATCTCTCTCGTGCGCGCGCTCTCTCTCGATCTCTCGTGCGCACGTTCTCTCTCGCTCTCTCTAGTGCGCGCGCTCTCTCGCTTTTTCTCGTGCGCACGCTCTCTCTCGCTCTCTCTCGTGCGCGCGCTCTCTCTCTCGTGGGCGCGCTCTCTCTCGATCTCTCTCGTGCGCGCGCTCTCTCTCGATCTCTCTCGCGCACGTTCTCTCTCGCTCTCTCTAGTGCGCGCGCTCTCTCGCTTTTTCTCGTGCGCACGCTCTCTCTCGCTCTCTCTCGTGCGCGCGCTCTCTCTCGATCTCTCGTGCGCACGTTCTCTCTCGCTCTCTCTAGTGCGCGCGCTCTCTCGCTTTTTCTCGTGCGCACGCTCTCTCTCGCTCTCTCTCGTGCGCGCGCTCTCTCTCGATCTCTCGTGCGCACGTTCTCTCTCGCTCTCTCTAGTGCGCGCGCTCTCTCGCTTTTTCTCGTGCGCACGCTCTCTCTCGCTCTCTCTCGTGCGCGCGCTCTCTCTCGATCTCTCGTGCGCACGTTCTCTCTCGCTCTCTCTAGTGCGCGCGCTCTCTCGCTTTTTCTCGTGCGCACGCTCTCTCTCGCTCTCTCTCGTGCGCGCGCTCTCTCTCGATCTCTCGTGCGCACGTTCTCTCTCGCTCTCTCTAGTGCGCGCGCTCTCTCGCTTTTTCTCGTGCGCACGCTCTCTCTCGCTCTCTCTCGTGCGCGCGCTCTCTCTCGATCTCTCGTGCGCACGTTCTCTCTCGCTCTCTCTAGTGCGCGCGCTCTCTCGCTTTTTCTCGTGCGCACGCTCTCTCTCGCTCTCTCTCGTGCGCGCGCTCTCTCTCGATCTCTCGTGCGCACGTTCTCTCTCGCTCTCTCTAGTGCGCGCGCTCTCTCGCTTTTTCTCGTGCGCACGCTCTCTCTCGCTCTCTCTCGTGCGCGCGCTCTCTCTCGATCTCTCGTGCGCACGTTCTCTCTCGCTCTCTCTAGTGCGCGCGCTCTCTCGCTTTTTCTCGTGCGCACGCTCTCTCTCGCTCTCTCTCGTGCGCGCGCTCTCTCTCGATCTCTCGTGCGCACGTTCTCTCTCGCTCTCTCTAGTGCGCGCGCTCTCTCGCTTTTTCTCGTGCGCACGCTCTCTCTCGCTCTCTCTCGTGCGCGCGCTCTCTCTCGATCTCTCGTGCGCACGTTCTCTCTCGCTCTCTCTAGTGCTCGTGCGCACGCTCTCTCTCGCACTCTCTCTCGATCTCTCTCGTGCGCACGCTCTCTCTCGCACTCTCTCCTGCATGCACTCTCTCTCGATCTCTCTTGCACTCTCTCCTGCATGCACTCTCTCTCGATCTCTCTCGTGCGCACGCTCTCTCTTGCACTCTCTCTTGCATGCACTCTCTCTCGTTCTCTCTCGTTGTCTCTTGCGCGTGCTGTCTCTTGTGCGCACTTGCTCTCTCGCATTCACTCACATTCTTCCTCGTGCGTGGTCTCCCGTGTTCTTTCTCTTGTGTGCGCTCACGCTCGTGCACGCGTTGTCTCGTGTGCTCTCTCGTGCGCAATGTCTCTCACGTGCGTTCTCTGTTGTGCACGCGTTATCTCACTCTCCTTCGTGCGTGTGCTGTCTCTCCTGTGTGCTCTCTCACTCGCAATCTGCCTCGCACACGCTCTCTCTTGCTCACGTTCTTTCTCGTGCTCGCGCCTGCTCTCTCCCGCGCCCTGTTTCTCCCACGCATTCTTCCTCCCCTGCGCATGCTCTCTTTCATTTGCTCTCATGCACGTGATCTCTCTTGTGCACGTGCTCTCGTTCATTCGTGCGCGCAGTCTCTCTCGCTGTCTTGCACTCTCTCTTGTGCACAGAGTCTCGCATTCTCTCCTGGGCGCACACTGACTCTGGCTCTCTCTCTTACTCGTGCTCTCTCTTGCTCACGCTTTTTTTTTCTTTCGCGCGTGCTCTCTCTCGCTCACACTGTATCTCATACTCTCTCTTGAGCTCACACCCTTGCTTGTGCTCTCTCTCACTAGCGCTCACGCTCTCTCTTGTTCTTGCACTCATTTGTGCGCTTTCTCACTATTGCTCACACTCTGTCTTGTTCTTGCACTCTCACTCGCGCTCACTGTTGCTCACACTCTCTCTCACTCGTGTGCTCTCTCGTGTGTGCTCTCGCTCGTGCTCTCCCTTGCTTGTCTGTTCTCTTGCTTGTGCTCTTTCGTGCGCACTGACTCTCTCTCTCTCTCTCTCTCTCTTTTGTGCATGCTCTCTCTCACTCGCAATCTCTGTCCCTCTCCCTCGCGCTTTCTCCCGCACATGCTCTGTCACACCCGCGCTCTCTTGCTCATGGTCTCTCTTGTGCTCGCACTTTCCCTCGTGCGCAGTCTTTCTCTCGCTCGCACTCCCTGCCATGGTATCTCTCCTGTGCGCTCTTTCCTGCTCTCTCATGCTCTCTCTCCTGTGCTCTCTCACGGTATCTCTCGTGCACTCGCTGTCTCCCATACACTATCGCTCACACTCTCTCACTCACGTTCTGTTTCGCATGTGATCTCTCGCTCGTGCTCTCTCTCTTGCTCATGCTTTCTCTCGTGCTGTCTCACTTGCACTCTTGTATGCGGTCTCTCTCACTTGTGCTGTCACATGCTTTCTCTCGACTGCGTTCTCTCTCTCTCCCGCTCTCTCTTGCACTCACTCTCTCCCACTCTCTCTCACACACTTGCTCTCTACTGCACACTCCACATGTTCTCTCTCACGCGCTCTCTCTCGCACTCACTCTCTCTCATGCATGCTCTCTCTCTAGTTTGCACTCTCGCTTGTGCTCTCTCTCTCTCTCACACACGCACACTTTCTTGTTCATGCTCCCTCTTGTGCTCCCTCTTTATGCTCGCATTCTTGCTCGTGCTCTCACCCGCGGGCTCTCTGTCCCGCACGTTCTCGATCCTGTGCGCGCTCTCTCCTGCTGTAGCATGAACGAGCCAAGGCTGGCACCAGGATGATCTCTCAGTTGAATTGAGCAAGCTTTTGTAACTTTGCTTTTTAACAGAGAAACTGCGAATCCCACAGATCACCCAGGAGCCTGCCCGTATAATGAACTATGTCTGGTTGAGTTGTATTGTGAAAAAAGCAAAAGCAACTCACATCAGTTGGTGGAAGGATAACAAAGAACGGGACTTGTTGGATGACGGCCTATCATTTGGAAACAGGACATTGTTCATTCAGGACATGGAAGTGACTGATTGTGGTGTATATACCTGCATCGTGGAAAACGAGGTCAGCACTAACAGAAACTCACATGTGCTCACAGCAGATGGTAGGACTTCACCGGTTGATACAATGTAAAGTAGATAAATATATTCTAAATAATCAAGGATGAGAAAAAGTACCGCTGTCAGCTACTGTCTGAGCTACTTTGGATTAAAATCTAACTGATGACCACTGAGATGGGAAATGTTCTGAGGAAGGGCTACTGGACTCCAAATGTTATCTCTGATGTCTCTCCACTGATGCTGCCAGACCTGTTCCGCTTTTCTAGCAATTTTTGTTTTTGTTTCTGAGGGGAAATATCTTCCCCCAGAGAGTGGGGAGTCTGTGGAACTTTCTACCACAGAAAGCAGTTGAGGCCAAGCCATTGAATGGTTTCAGGAAGTGGTTGGAGAAAGGTCTTAGAGCTAAAGGGATTTAGGGTTATGTGGAGAAAGTTGGAGCAGGGTACAGAGTTGGATGATTAGTCATCCCTGCTCGGATTATCACGATGGTCTTGAGGTACATTCCTGTTGTGATTTTCTATGTTTTGAGGTTATTGTGTTACTCACAGAGACCATAACTTTAAATAAAGATGAATTTCCACACACCTAAAGAAATAAACTGAAGGACTGCACTTCACGTTGTTCCATTCTTATGGTAACAAACAAAAATCATCAAAAATCAAATGTTTTACTGAGCTTGCAATCTCCGAATTACTCTCAGTAATGAGAACAGGAATAGGGAGGTAGGGCAGATAAATGTGTACCTAAAGAGATGGTGTAGGAGGGAGGGCTTTAGAGGTTTGGATCATTGTGATAGCTTCTGGAGTAGGTGAGACCTGGACAAGCACCTGAAGCAGGAATGGATCCAGTATCCTTGCTGGGGGCTTTTCTGTGCTGTTGGGGAGGTTTTAAACTGATGGGGCAAGGGGGTAATGGGGCATAGAACAGATGTACATTCAGGAGCAAAAACCACCCAGACATCAAAGGAATGCAATGGCAGGTGGGTGTGAGCATACTGCCTTCAGAGAGGTGTGCTGTGCTCTTCCTCTTACACAGGGAATGGCGTCACGCACAGTGGTGCCAACACGGCTCCTTCAGACAGGCCATTTGGAAACGGCTTGTCCGTTCTCCCGGTTTTGTAAAATGACACAAAAGGGTAATGAGTGGGTGGCCTCAGGGACCCCCCACCGAGGCACGAAGGCAGGGCACGTTTGTTTTTGGTTTGTTTGTGGAGAAGGGTTTTGTTGGGCTGCTGTAGCTGTGTGCTTGACTTCTGTACTACCCGAGTGAAGTCTCAGCCACTGAGGCTCCCTTGTAAAAAGGCCAGAGTGACCACAGAGAGAGAGACAGAGAGAGAGAGAGAGAGACAGCATGTCAGAGTCCTAATTGTTCTGCTCAGGTGTGTTTATGAGATGCTGCCTATATTGCAACAGTTTATGATTAGTAGTTAAATAATACATTTAGCTTGTGAATTATTTCAGTAAAGTTATGCCAATTCTTCTATTTGTTTTATTTTAACTGTATTGTAAGAATAAGGTGTGTTTTCATTCATGGTGGACCAGTCATAGAGATGTACAGCACGGAAACAGGCCCTTCTACCCAACCCATCATAGAGATGGACAGCAGGGAAACAGACCCTTCTACCCAACCCCTCATAGAGATGGACAGCAGGGAAACAGGCCCTTCTACCAAACCCATCATAGAGATGGACAGCAGGGAAACAGGCCCTTCTACCCAACCCCTCATAGAGATGGACAGCAGGGAAACAGGCCCTTCTACCCAACCCCTCATAGAGATGGACAGCAGGGAAACAGGCCCTTCTACCCAACCCCTCATAGAGATGGACAGCAGGGAAACAGGCCCTTCTACCCAACCCCTCATAGAGATGGACAGCAGGGAAACAGACCCTTCTACCCAACCCCTCATAGAGATGTACAGCACGGAAACAGACCCTTCTACCCAACCCCTCATAGAGATGTACAGCACGGAAACAGACCCTTCTACCCAACCCCTCATAGAGATGTACAGCACGGAAACAGACCCTTCTACCCAACCCCTCATAGAGATGTACAGCACGGAAACAGACCCTTCTACCCAACCCCTCATAGAGATGTACAGCACGGAAACAGACCCTTCTACCCAACCCCTCATAGAGATGTACAGCACGGAAACAGACCCTTCTACCCAACCCCTCATAGAGATGTACAGCACGGAAACAGACCCTTCTACCCAACCCCTCATAGAGATGTACAGCACGGAAACAGACCCTTCTACCCAACCCCTCATAGAGATGTACAGCACGGAAACAGACCCTTCTACCCAACCCCTCATAGAGATGTACAGCACGGAAACAGACCCTTCTACCCAACCCCTCATAGAGATGTACAGCACGGAAACAGACCCTTCTACCCAACCCCTCATAGAGATGTACAGCACGGAAACAGACCCTTCTACCCAACCCCTCATAGAGATGTACAGCACGGAAACAGACCCTTCTACCCAACCCCTCATAGAGATGTACAGCACGGAAACAGACCCTTCTACCCAACCCCTCATAGAGATGTACAGCACGGAAACAGACCCTTCTACCCAACCCCTCATAGAGATGTACAGCAGGGAAACAGACCCTTCTACCCAACCCCTCATAGAGATGTACAGCAGGGAAACAGACCCTTCTACCCAACCCCTCATAGAGATGTACAGCAGGGAAACAGGCCCTTCTAACCAACCCCTCATAGAGATGTACAGCAGGGAAACAGGCCCTTCTAACCAACCCCTCATAGAGATGTACAGCAGGGAAACAGGCCCTTCTAACCAACCCCTCATAGAGATGTACAGCAGGGAAACAGGCCCTTCTAACCAACCCCTCATAGAGATGTACAGCAGGGAAACAGGCCCTTCTAACCAACCCCTCATAGAGATGTACAGCAGGGAAACAGGCCCTTCTACCCAACCCCTCATAGAGATGTACAGCAGGGAAACAGGCCCTTCTACCCAACCCCTCATAGAGATGTACAGCAGGGAAACAGGCCCTTCTACCCAACCCCTCATAGAGATGTACAGCAGGGAAACAGGCCCTTCTACCCAACCCCTCATAGAGATGTACAGCAGGGAAACAGGCCCTTCTACCCAACCCCTCATAGAGATGTACAGCAGGGAAACAGGCCCTTCTACCCAACCCCTCATAGAGATGTACAGCAGGGAAACAGGCCCTTCCACCCAACCCGTCATAGAGATGTACAGCAGGGAAACAGGCCCTTCCACCCAACCCGTCATAGAGATGTACAGCAGGGAAACAGGCCCTTCCACCCAACCCGTCATAGAGATGTACAGCAGGGAAACAGGCCCTTCCACCCAACCCGTCATAGAGATGTACAGCAGGGAAACAGGCCCTTCCACCCAACCCGTCATAGAGATGTACAGCAGGGAAACAGGCCCTTCCACCCAACCCGTCATAGAGATGTACAGCAGGGAAACAGGCCCTTCTACCCAACCCCTCATAGAGATGTACAGCAGGGAAACAGGCCCTTCTACCCAACCCCTCATAGAGATGTACAGCAGGGAAACAGGCCCTTCTACCCAACCCCTCATAGAGATGTACAGCAGGGAAACAGGCCCTTCTACCCAACCCCTCATAGAGATGTACAGCAGGGAAACAGGCCCTTCTACCCAACCCCTCATAGAGATGTACAGCAGGGAAACAGGCCCTTCTACCCAACCCCTCATAGAGATGTACAGCAGGGAAACAGGCCCTTCTACCCAACCCCTCATAGAGATGTACAGCAGGGAAACAGGCCCTTCTACCCAACCCCTCATAGAGATGTACAGCAGGGAAACAGGCCCTTCTACCCAACCCCTCATAGAGATGTACAGCAGGGAAACAGGCCCTTCTACCCAACCCCTCATAGAGATGTACAGCAGGGAAACAGGCCCTTCTACCCAACCCCTCATAGAGATGTACAGCAGGGAAACAGGCCCTTCTACCCAACCCCTCATAGAGATGTACAGCAGGGAAACAGGCCCTTCTACCCAACCCCTCATAGAGATGTACAGCAGGGAAACAGGCCCTTCTACCCAACCCCTCATAGAGATGTACAGCAGGGAAACAGGCCCTTCCACCCAACCCGTCATAGAGATGTACAGCACGGAAACAGGCCCTTCTACCCAACCCCTCATAGAGATGTACAGCAGGGAAACAGGCCCTTCTACCCAACCCCTCATAGAGATGTACAGCAGGGAAACAGGCCCTTCTACCCAACCCCTCATAGAGATGTACAGCAGGGAAACAGGCCCTTCTACCCAACCCCTCATAGAGATGTACAGCAGGGAAACAGGCCCTTCTACCCAACCCCTCATAGAGATGTACAGCAGGGAAACAGGCCCTTCTACCCAACCCCTCATAGAGATGTACAGCAGGGAAACAGGCCCTTCGACCCAACCCCTCATAGAGATGTACAGCAGGGAAACAGGCCCTTCGACCCAACCCCTCATAGAGATGTACAGCAGGGAAACAGGCCCTTCGACCCAACCCCTCATAGAGATGTACAGCAGGGAAACAGGCCCTTCGACCCAACCCCTCATAGAGATGTACAGCAGGGAAACAGGCCCTTCGACCCAACCCCTCATAGAGATGTACAGCAGGGAAACAGGCCCTTCTACCCAACCCCTCATAGAGATGTACAGCACGGAAACAGGCCCTTCTACCCAACCCCTCATAGAGATGTACAGCAGGAAAACAGGCCCTTCTACCCAACCCCTCATAGAGATGTACAGCAGGAAAACAGGCCCTTCTACCCAACCCCTCATAGAGATGTACAGCAGGAAAACAGGCCCTTCTACCCAACCCCTCATAGAGATGTACAGCAGGAAAACAGGCCCTTCTACCCAACCCCTCATAGAGATGTACAGCAGGGAAACAGGCCCTTCTACCCAACCCCTCATAGAGATGTACAGCAGGGAAACAGGCCCTTCTACCCAACCCCTCATAGAGATGTACAGCAGGGAAACAGGCCCTTCTACCCAACCCCTCATAGAGATGTACAGCAGGGAAACAGGCCCTTCTACCCAACCCCTCATAGAGATGTACAGCAGGGAAACAGGCCCTTCTACCCAACCCCTCATAGAGATGTACAGCAGGGAAACAGGCCCTTCTACCCAACCCCTCATAGAGATGTACAGCAGGGAAACAGGCCCTTCGACCCAACCCCTCATAGAGATGTACAGCAGGGAAACAGGCCCTTCGACCCAACCCCTCATAGAGATGTACAGCAGGGAAACAGGCCCTTCGACCCAACCCCTCATAGAGATGTACAGCAGGGAAACAGGCCCTTCGACCCAACCCCTCATAGAGATGTACAGCAGGGAAACAGGCCCTTCGACCCAACCCCTCATAGAGATGTACAGCAGGGAAACAGGCCCTTCGACCCAACCCCTCATAGAGATGTACAGCACGGAAACAGGCCCTTCTACCCAACCCCTCATAGAGATGGACAGCAGGGAAACAGGCCCTTCTACCCAACCCCTCATAGAGATGTACAGCACGGAAACAGGCCCTTCTACCCAACCCCTCATAGAGATGTACAGCACGGAAACAGGCCCTTCTACCCAACCCCTCATAGAGATGTACAGCACGGAAACAGGCCCTTCTACCCAACCCCTCATAGAGATGTACAGCACGGAAACAGGCCCTTCTACCCAACCCCTCATAGAGATGTACAGCACGGAAACAGGCCCTTCTACCCAACCCCTCATAGAGATGTACAGCACGGAAACAGGCCCTTCTACCCAACCCCTCATAGAGATGTACAGCACGGAAACAGGCCCTTCTACCCAACCCCTCATAGAGATGTACAGCACGGAAACAGGCCCTTCTACCCAACCCCTCATAGAGATGTACAGCACGGAAACAGGCCCTTCTACCCAACCCCTCATAGAGATGTACAGCACGGAAACAGGCCCTTCTACCCAACCCCTCATAGAGATGTACAGCACGGAAACAGGCCCTTCTACCCAACCCCTCATAGAGATGTACAGCACGGAAACAGGCCCTTCTACCCAACCCCTCATAGAGATGTACAGCACGGAAACAGGCCCTTCTACCCAACCCCTCATAGAGATGTACAGCACGGAAACAGGCCCTTCTACCCAACCCCTCATAGAGATGTACAGCACGGAAACAGGCCCTTCTACCCAACCCCTCATAGAGATGTACAGCACGGAAACAGGCCCTTCTACCCAACCCCTCATAGAGATGTACAGCACGGAAACAGGCCCTTCTACCCAACCCCTCATAGAGATGTACAGCAGGGAAACAGGCCCTTCGACCCAACCCCTCATAGAGATGTACAGCAGGGAAACAGGCCCTTCGACCCAACCCCTCATAGAGATGTACAGCAGGGAAACAGGCCCTTCGACCCAACCCCTCATAGAGATGTACAGCAGGGAAACAGGCCCTTCGACCCAACCCCTCATAGAGATGTACAGCACTCCCCCACCCCAGGGAAAAGACTTTGCCTATTTACTCTATCCAAGCCCCTCATAATTTTGTAAACCTCTATAAGGTCACCTCTCACTCTCCGCTCCAGGGAAAACAGCCCCAGCCCCAGTCAAATCATATCTGGAACATAGCACCTTATCATTGCTTTTTAAAGATGTATAAAAGTTAGGGTCTAGACTATCTCCATAATCTACTTTGGCAGGGTGTCTGCTTTGGTGCATAACAATGGATAGGGCACATGGGAGATCTAGAAAGCTCAATTATATCTGTTTTAATGCAAGGAACTTGAGTGATAAACTTAGAACATTGTTCAGCATGTGGGAATATGACTTGTTGCAATCACTGAGATATGGTTGTAGGAAGGACAGCACTGACAGCTCCACATTCTCATTCCTGAAGAAGGGCTTATACCCGAAACGTCGATTCTCCTGCTCCTTGGATGCTGCCTGACCTGCTGCGCTTTTCCAACAACACATTTTCAGCTCTGATCTCCAGCATCTGCAGACCTCACTTTCTCCTAGCTCCACATTCTAGGCTATCGAAATTTCAGGGCCGATAGCTGGGGGGTATTGCATTATTGATAAAGGGAACTATCTAAGGCTGCAGTTGCCCTTCATTCTGAGAGGAACACGCTGGCCCTGAATTCTCACTATACTACCTTTAAAAGGCACCCATTTTCCAAATATCACACCGGTTTATTTGGAACATAGGGCACAGAATTTATAATAAAAGATCAAAGTGTCATACAACTGATGCGATGTATTGAACAAACCAAGATTGCTGTAAAGTCTTTAATCACTTAGAATGGCGTACAGATTTTGATTAATTAATATGCAAATCCCAGAATTTCTTTAAAGTCTGTGTCCTATGACCCTACCCCATCAGTTCCCTGATGAAGGAGCAGCGCTCTGAAAGCTAGTGCTTCCAATTAAACCTGTTGGACTATAACCTGGTGGTGTGTGATTTTTAACTTTGTCCACCCCAGTCCATCACCGGCTCCTCCACAGCATGGCTTCCAAATGTGGGTCTACCTGCAAGTACCTGCTCTCAGGTTATGTGGGCCAGATTGAAGCTCCTGATCTTGAAATTGGCTTTCCCCCAACTTACATACTTCTGCAGTCGTCTTATTCCTTTGTATGTTTCAAAAGCATTATAGTGAGTTATGGTCACTATCGCCAAAATGCTTATTCACTGAAACTTGACCAACCTGACTGCCTCATTCCCTAGGAGTAGGTCTAACACTGCCCCATCTCTAGTAGGACCACTACATACTGGCACAAAAGGCCCTTTTAGATGCACTTTCAAAAGTCTACAGCGTACTAAGGCAATCCCAGTTAATGTTAGCAAAGTTGAATAATAACCCTGAGAAAGTGAGGACAACAGATGCTGGAGATCAGAGTCGAGAGTGGTGCTGGAAAAGTCCAGCAGGTCAGGCAGCATCTGAGGAGCAGCAGACTCAACATTTCAGGCAGGAGCCCTTCATCAACAATGCCCGGAACGTCGATTCTCCTGCTCCTCAGAAGCAGCCTGATCTGCTGTGCTTTTCCAGCACCACACTCTTGAATCTGAACAATAACTCTGTTTTGCTCACATCTTTCTGATATCCTAGATATCTGCTGCTCTATCTCCTTCTGACTGTTGGAAGGACATGGAGGGAAATCAGGTTAGTATGGAAGACATTTTGGTGGCATGGACCAGTGTGGGCCGAACGGCCTGTTTCCATGCTGTGGCATTGTATGACTTGCTATGACATCCTAGATCTTCCACTGTTCACTCTGATGTCAGTAGTAGGGAATTATTAGCAAACATTCTCGGACAGGATAAATCAATACTTGGAAAAAGAGGGATTGATCCGAGGTAGCAGGGATTTGTTGGAGGGAGACCCTGTCTGACTAATTTAATGGCGTTTTTGGAAAATGTGCCCAAATATATTGATGAAGGGAGTGCAGTTGATGCCGTTTGTATGGACTTCTGTAAGTCCCTGATGGAAAGTTGGTCTGAAATGTACCGCCAGAATCCAAGGCGAGTTGGTAAACTCAATCCAATCCTGGTTTACAGATAGCAGGTAAAGAGGATGGTGGAGGGTTTTTGTAATTGGATGGAAACCTGCGATTAGTGGTACGCTAATGCAAACCACAGGGGGCTACTAGGATGTGAATGTTCAAAGGTTTAATTGGTTTATTGGAGGTGACATGAAAATTTGGTGAATCCCTACAGTGTGGAAACAGGCCATTCGGCCCAACAAATCCATACTGGCTGTCCAAAGAGCATCCTACCCAGAGCCATCCCTATAACCCTGCGTTTCCCATGGCAAATGCACCGAACCTACACATCCTGAACACTATGTGTAATTCCCCATGGCCAATCCACCTAACCTGCACATCTTCGGACTGTCGGAGGAAACCCACGCAGACACGGGGAGAATGTGCTAACTCCACACAGACAGTCACCTGAGGGTGGGATTGAACCAGAGTCCCTGGTGCTGGGAGGCAGTAATGCCAACCACTGAGCCACCATGTTGCCATGGATGGTGCAGAGGATAGTGTCAGGGTACAGTCTGATATTGATCAGCTAGAGATTAGGCAGAACAGTGGCTGGTACATTTTAATCCTGATAAAAGTGATTTTGGAAGGAACAATAAAGGAAGAATCTGCCCAATGAATGGCAGGTTTGTAGGGAGTACTGAAGGACAAAGGGATCTTTGTGTACAAATCCATCGACCCCTGAAGGTGTCAGCACAGGGAGATGGGCTGGTGAAGAAGGCAGAGAAAATGTTTGCCTTCACTAGCTGGAGCAAAGAGGACTTGTTTCAACTTCGTAAAGCATCGGTTAGGCCACAGATGGAATAACTGTGTGCAGTTCAAGTCGCCACATTATCGGGAAGGATATGATTGCGTTGGAAAGCTTGAAGAGGAAACTCACCGGGATGTTGCCTGGGATGAAGAGTCTCTGTTATGTGGAGAAACTAAACCGGCTGGACTTGTTCTCCTCAGAGGGGATCTGATTGAAGTATATGGAATTGTGAGATGTATCATGAGCTGAATGGACAGCTCATATATTGGAGTTGATCCCTCTGCGACCTCTATGTAGCCGTAACATTCTATTCCACAGTCTGTTCTATTAGCCTTGTGTACTTACATAAGGTACGATTAGTCTGGTTAGCACGGAAAACAATACTTTTCACTGTATCACAACACCAGTGACAATAGTAAATCAAATCAAAACCATGACAGATGTGTCTGAGAGGAGATTCGAGAAAAAGATTTTTCACTAGAATTAAGGAGAATCCAAAGAGTTTTTACAAATACATTAAGGACAAAAGGGTAACTAGGGAGAGAATAGGGCCCCTCAAAGATCAGCAAGGCGGCCTTTGTGTGGAGCCGCAGAAAATGAAGGAGATACTAAATGAATATTTTGCATTAGTATTTACTGTGGAAAAGGATATGGAAGATATAGAGTGTAGGGAAATAGATGGTGACATCTTGCAAAATGTCCATATTACAGAGGAGGAAGTGGTGGATGTCTTGAAACGGGTAAAGGTGGATAAATCCCCAGAACCTGATCAGGTGTACACGAGAACTCTGTGGGAAGCTAGAGAAATGATTGCTGGGCCT
>NC_057746.1:25554800-25558474 GCF_004010195.1 Chiloscyllium plagiosum | reverse complement strand
GGGGAAAGATATAAAAGAGACCTAAGTTTCACGCAGAGGGTGGTACGTGTATGGAATGAGCTGCCAGAGGATGTGGTGGAGGCTGGTACAATTGCAACATTTAAGAGGCATCTGGATGGGTATATGAATAGGAAGGGTTTGGAGGGATATGGGCCGGGTGCTGGCAGGTGGGACTAGATTGGATTGGGATATCTGGTCGGCATAGACGGGTTGGACTGAAGGATCTGTTTCTGTGCTGTACATCTCTGACACTATGACTCATTCAGTGTGTGGTTGAAATGTGCCATCTCATCCTGAGAGGGTGGTGGAGACAAACTTCAGGAAGCATCTGGATGAGTATTTAAAATGCTCCAGCATTGTAGGTTATTGACCAAGTGCAGCTAAGTGGGGTTAGTGTAGTTTGCTGTTTGTTGGTCAGTATCACCATGGTCGGCCTGTTTCTGGCCTACATAACTGTATAGCATAAGAGGTACAAATACTTCTGAATTTTAAAAAATGCTTCTGCATTAAACAATGCAACTGAGACACACCAAGAGCTGTACTTTTACCAAATTTATCGTGTAATGGCCTTTCAGCAGATTCATTTTTCCCTGGATGTTACACCAAATCCAATCTTGGTGTTTTTTGAAAATCTGACTCAGCTTGAGTATTCTGGAACTGACTTCTGTCAGCATGGCCCACGTCAGTGACTCCTTGATTCTTCCATCTCTGCTCTAGCAAAACGTATTTTGCTTGATCACAAACATAAAGAAGCTTTTCCTGTTCTTCCTAGCCATATGTGTATTCCCTGCCCCCCCCCCCCTTTTCTCTCCCTCTGTTTTGTGATTACCCATTTGCTTTGGGAAAAGTCTACAGTTTCTTCTTGTGCAATGTCCCTTTCAGCCTAGGGTGAACTGGGACCTATTTTGAAAAAGGTTAATTGATGTGATTATGATGGAGGGAGCAGATGCAACCAAGTGGTAATGTCCTTCTCTCTGGGTCAGATCAACCTGTCATGGATCAGTGTGATAACATGTCTCAATGGGTTGATACAAATATATCTTTTATAATATTCCAAGCTTGCATGCCCTGGTGTAACCATGCAGATGAACAGTGAGGGAATACCCCGGGTTAATTGAAAACTAATTGTATTCGGTTTGGGTCAGCCTGTGGGTTTTTCCTTTGTCAGTTTGGGACACAGCTGAGAATTTGGGTTAAAAGGGAAGCAAGCGGCTATCTGTCTGAATGGAATATTTTTCTGTTTGGCAGATGTTTGTTTCTTTCTTGCAACGAGGGGAAGGTCATTGAAGATGATTGGGGCGCTAGTTTGTGTAACTGCTGTAAACATGTGCTGGCACTAAGGGGATTGATCCCCAAACACCATAACTGCCTTCCTTTACACCAGGTGCTGTGCTCATCATTGGCTAGGCTAGCAACCCTTGAGAAAGTTCAACGTCACAACCCAACAGGTTATAGTCCAACAGGTTTCTTTGTAAGTACTCGCTTTTGGAGCACTAAGATATCAGCTGCATGACATTATGACCTAATACTATAAATTCTGTGTCTTATGGCACTGTCCCACTGCTACCTGATGAATGAGCAACGCTCCGAAAGCCAGTATTTTCAAATAAACCTGTTGGACTATAATCCGGTATTGTGTGATTTTTAATTTTGTCCAGCCAAGTCTAACACCAGCACCTCCTCATCATGCCCTTAGCAATGCAGTGATGAACCACAGCAGTCCTCTGGGCAGAGGTAGACCACATTGCTGTTAGGGAGGGAATTGTGAAGTGGCAGTGGAGGAAAATGGAGAGATTTCCACGTCGAGTCAGTGAGTTACTTGCAGGGGGTGGTATTCCCACGCATATTCTGCCTTTGTCCTTCTAGATAGTTGAGGTTGTGGCTTTGGAAGGTGTTGGTGGTGCAGCCTTGCTAAGTTACTGTAGTAGATGGTGCATACTGCTGCAGCTATGTGTCAGTGTTGAAGGGAGTGAAAGCTTTGGTGGTGGATGGGGCTCCAACCGAGTTTTCCAACCTCTTGTTTTAGATATGTTGCTGGAGGTCCGGGAACACAAATAAATGTTGTACCATTGTTTAAAAAGAGAGAAAACCAAACACTGAGTAATTATAGACCTGCAACTGAGACTAGTTAGCAGGAAAATGATTGGAAACATTTCTGAGGGACTAACATGGTTCCATGTTTGAGGAGGTTGCAGGGAGGGTTGATGAGGGTAGTCTATTTGAGGTAGGCTACTTAATTTCCCAGATAAGATCACAGAGGCAGAACCAGTCACAAAAGGGAAAGCCATGGCATCCAACACAAAGAGGCAGCTTGGATCCAGAGTTCCTTCAGGGAATGAATGCAATGGGTAATGGTCAATGCATGTATTGTCACTGGAAAGCCTTTTCCACTGAGGTTCTGCAGGCCTCAGTACTGTGTTCCTTGTTGTTGATGGAATCTATCAAAGATGTAGACTTGAGTATAGGAGGTTTGATTCAGAAGTTTGGCAGTTGTGCGAAGATTATCTCAGTGATCTGTAATGAACAAAGAAATTGCGGTCTGCAGGAAGATTTTGAGTTCATGTCAAATTGATTCACTTGTGTATTGTTTTCACATTTCAGAGATTCTCTTCATTCTCATTGCTACTTTATTCATCTCTGTTGTGGCTCTGGCCAGCAGTTTGACCTCCATTGTTGGAGAAGCGATCATAATCATTGTCTTGAAGAAACTCCAAGGTATTCATTGACAATGTTAAAAGCATTCAATAATTTCTACATCAAAAGATTGGTTGTTGGTTTTCATTTTGCTGCCCTTGGGTTTGTGTTCCTAGGTCCAGACCAGCAGAAGGAGCTGACAACCATTTTTGTGGCACTTCAGCTTGTGGCTGTCATCTGCCAGTTGATTGCAAGTGTTCTAGCTGTTTTTGAGTCGGGTAAGTGACCTGTTTAGCTGATGTCTAAACACACACTGGCTGCAGTCAGATACTAACCTGTGGCTCATACTATCAAATTGAACACTATCAATTTACAATATTGATGAAACCTCATACACGCTTTGTTGGTAGATTACAAAAGTACATTTCAAACTGGGGGCGCGGGGGTGGAAGATACGCTCAGAGATGGACGTGCTGCAGGATTGTCATTTCCTTTGAAAGCACAGAAGAAACAAGTGGAGGGAGGTCCATGCTGGTCATTTTCTATTACATCTAGGTGAACACATTTTGAATGTGTTGTAATTCTCTTTCTTGTTAATCCTAAAATTATCTTCCACCTTTGCTCTGATATTGTGCAGCTCAGATTCCAGCTTGATTTACAATTGCAAATGGTAACAGCACAACTTCTCAACTCATTTACTCCCTCTCCAGCAAACCATCTCTCTCCAGAGAATGATTCAGCTTGTTCCACCAACACTTATAAAAGCTTGGCATACGTTCCAGATTTATCCACACACTGTGTGAAAATCGTTTTCCTCATGTCATCTCTGATTTATTGGACAATTACCTTCAATCACTGCCCTCTGGTTCTTGACCCCACCCAACTTCTCCCACTCATCTTTCCTCATCCCCTTCTCCCAATCCAACTGCCTCCCTCTTCCCACTGATCACTCTCCTCCCCCTTGTTTCTCTTTTACGGTCATCCAACTCCCCTTTCCTGTCCATCTCATTCTCCCCCCCCTCCCTCAACCCTCCCCCCCC
>NC_057746.1:25549235-25552854 GCF_004010195.1 Chiloscyllium plagiosum | reverse complement strand
GAGAGGAGAGGAGAGGTGAGGGGGAGGCAGCTGTTTCTAACCAGGCGTGATGTGTCAGTTTGTAAACAAAGTCAGATGGTGCACACCACCAGGTTATAGTCCAACAGGTTTATTTGGAATCCCCAGCTTTCGGAGCACTGCTCCTTCGTCAGGTGAATAGACAGAAGGTTAAAGCAGCTTAAGCTGCCAACATGTCAGAGCTGCCTCCTCTGCAGTGGGAATGACCGAATGAGCATCTTCAGTCCTCGGCTTTTCCCTAGTCGTCCGTGTTCTCTTCTACTGTGAGGGGAGAAGGAAGAGACCCATGAGTGTGAGAAATGGAATAGTTTGGGAGTGCCTTTGGGGGATGGGGGTGATGTTGCATTCAGGTGACGATGAGTGGTGGTGATGGCTGGTGAGATGAGGAGCAAGGAATGGGATGGATGCAATTACAAGGCCTGAGGATCAAACTTGGGAAGAAGCCACACATGGGAATTTTGTGAAATGTGCCATGGCACTCGGCTTTCCTTCCCGGATAGGTAGTTGGAACTCTTGCAGTTTTGTGCTCCTGCTTATTGGGGACACAACTTGGAAACAGATTCTGGATCAGTGGTGCTGGAAGAGCACAGCAGTTCAGATAGCATCCAAGGAGCTTCGAAATCGGCGTTTCGGGCAAAAGCCCTTCATCAGGAATAAAGCTTTATTCCTGATGAAGGGCTTTTGCCTGAAACGTCGATTTTACTGCTCCTTGGATGCTGCCTGAACTGCTGTGCTCTTCCAGCACCACTGATCCAGAATCTGGTTTCCAGCATCTGCAGTCATTGTTTTTACCTCGTTGATTGGAACCAGGTGGACATGGTGTTAGAGGCAGCCTTCCTCTCTGAGTCTGTAGGAGACAGAACCTCCCAGTAACGTGTCGAGAAGATTGTAGGACAGAGAGACTACTTTGTGTGTTCACCTTGTGGCCATTTCGGAGACATGGATAGGGCAGGGACAGGAATGGTTGTTGCGGGTTCTGGGGTTTAGATGTTTCAGTAAGAACAGAGAAGATGGTAAAAGAGGTGGAGGTGTGGCATTGTTAGTCCAAGGACAGTATGACGGTGGCAAAAAGAATGTTTGAGGGCTCGTCTACCGAGGTAGTATGGACTGAGGTTAGAAACAGGAAAGGAGAGGTCACCCTGTTGGCAGTTTTCTATAGGCCTCCGCATTGTTTCAGAGATGTAGATGAAAGGAGAGCAAAGATAATTCTCGATAGGAACGAGAGTGACAGGATAGTTGTTATGGGGTCTTTAACTTCCCAAATATATTAACTGGAGAAGTTTTTGTCCAGTGTGTGCAGGAGGGTTTCCTGACACAGTGTGTAGACAGGCCAACAAGGGGCGAGGCCACATTGGATTTGGTACTGGGTAACGAACCTGGCCAGGTGTTAGATTTGTAGGTAGGTGAACACTTTGGCGATAGTCATCACACTTTAGCGATGAAAAGGATGGTGTATACACAGGGCAAGAGTTATAGCTGGGGGAAAGGTAATTATGATGCGATTAGGCAAGATTTAGGATGCATAGGATGGGGAAGGAAACTGCGGGGGATGGACACAATTGCAATGTGGAGCTTATTCAAGGAACCAGCTACTGTGTGTCCTTGATAAGTATGTACCTGTCAGGCAGGGAGGAAGTGGCTGAGTGAGGGAGCCATGGTTAACTAAAGAAGTTGAATCTCTTGTCAAGAGGAAGAAGGCGGTTTATGTAAGGATGAGACACGAAGGCTCAGTTAGGGCGGTGAGAATTACAAGTTAGCCAGGAAAGACCTAAAGAGGGAACTACAAAAACAACAGGAGGGGACAGGAGAAGTCATTGGCAGGTAGGATCAAGGAAAACCCTAAAGCCTTGTGTAGGTATATCAGGAATAAAAGAATGACAAGAGTAAGATTAGGGCCAATCAAGGATAGTAATGGGAAGGTGTGCGTGGAATCCATGGAGATGGGGAAGCAAACTGGGAAAGAAACAACATTGTCGAGGAGAATACTGAGATACTGGTTACTAGACTAGATGGGATTGAGGTCCACAAGGAGAAGGTGTTAGAAATCCTGGAAAGTGTGAAAATAGATAAATCTCCTGGGCCAAATGGGATTTATCCTTGGATTCTCTAAGAAGCCGGGGAGGAAATTGTCGAGCCTTTGACTTTAATCTTTGTCATCATTGCCTACAGGAATAGTGCCAGAAGACTGGAGGATAGCTAATGCTGTCCTCTTGTTCAAAGGGAAGTAGAGACAACCCTGGTAATTATAGACGAGTGAGCCTTACATTGGTTGAGAGGAAGTGGTGGAGGCTGGTACAATTACAACATCTAAGAGGCATCTGGATGGGTATATAATAGGAAGGGTTTGGAGGGATATGGGCCGGGTGCTGGCAGGTGGAACTAGATTGGGTTGGGATATCTGGTCAGCATGGACGGGTTGGACTGAAGGGTCTCTTTCCGTGCTGTACATCTCTATGACTCTATGACTTTAAGAATAGTGCCAGAAGACTGAAGGATAGCAAATGTTGTTCCCCTGCTCAAGAAGGGGAGTAGAGACAACCCTGGTAATTATTGACCAGTGAGCCTTACTTCAGTTGTGGGTAAAGTGTTGGAAAATGTTATAAGAGAGAGAATTTATAATAATCTAGAGATGATAATTTGATTAGGGATAGTCAGCACGGTTTTGTGAAAGGTGGATCATGCCTCACAAACCTTATTGAGTACTATGAGAAGGTGACCAAACAGGTAGATGAGGGTAAAGCATTTGATGTGGTATATGTGGATTTCAGTTAGGCTTTTGATAGGTTCCCCATGGTACGGTATTGCACAAATTATGGAGGCATGGGATTGAGGGGATTTTCACGGTTTTGATCAGCAATTGGCTATCTGAAAGAAGGCAGAGGGTAGTGATTGATGGGAAATATTCATCCAGGAGTTCAGTTACTAGTGGTGTACCATAAGGGTCTGTTTTAGGTCCACTGCTGTTTGTCATTTTTGGAAGGAGAGATGAGTAAATTTGCAGATGACACTCTGGTCGGTGGAGTTCTGGATAGTGATGAAGAATATTACGGGTTGCAGATAAGCTGCAGAGCTGGGCAAGGAGGTGGCAAATGGAGTTTAACATGGAAATGTGTAAGGTGATTCACTTGGGAAGGCACAACAGGAATAAAGAGTGCTGAGCTAACGGAAAGATTCTTGGCAGTGTAGATGAGCAGAGAGATCTTGGTGTCCAGGTACACAGATGCCTGAAAGTTGCCACCCAGGTTGATAGGATTGTTAAGAAGGCATACGGTGTGTTAGCTTTTATTAGCTGTTCAAACAGGCTTGAACAGGTCAAGATTGATGAAGTTGATGTGGCCTTCTTAGCGCAGTAGGCAGTGCATCAGTCTCATAATCTGAAGGTCCTGAGTCAAATCCTCGGAGAAGGCAAGACTGTGGCATGCAGCTGCATTGGCACCACCCCCCACCTTTTCCTCCGCTACATCGATGACCGTATCGGTGCTGCCTCGTGCTCCCACGAGGAAGTTGAACAGTTCATCCACTTTACCAACACCTTCCACCCCGACCTCAAATTTACCTGGACCATCTCAGACTCCTCCCTCCCCTTCCTAGACCTCTCCAT
>NC_057746.1:25527931-25547479 GCF_004010195.1 Chiloscyllium plagiosum | reverse complement strand
CCCACCCCCACTCTGGCCTATCACCCTCACCTTAACCTCCTTCCACCTATCGCATTTCCCACGCCCCTCCCCCCCAAGTCCCTCCTCCCTACCTTTTATCTTAGCCTGCTGGACACACTTTCCTCATTCCTGAAGAAGGACTTATGCCTGAAACATCGATTCTCCTGCTCCTTGGATGCTGCCTGACCTGCTGCGCTTTTCCAGCAACACATTTTCAGTGCTGGAAATTTTGGCAAACATTAGGATTGTTAAGTCCCCAGGGCCAGACCAGATTTATCCCAGGCTGCTCCGGGAAGCGAGAAAGGAGGTTGCTAAGCCACTGGCGAGGATATTTGCCTCCTCACTCTCCACAGGAGCCGTACCGGAGGGTTGGAAGGAGGCGAATGTTGTTCCTCTTTTCAAGAAGGGGAATAGGGAAATCCCTGGCAATTAGAGACCGGTCAGTCTTACGACTGTGGTCAGCAAGGTTTTGGAGAGAGTTCTGAGGGATAGGATTTATGACTATTTGGAAAAGCAGTGTGATTAGAGGCAGTCAGCATGGCTTTGTGAGGGGCAGGTCATGCCTCACAAATCTTATTGAGTTCTTTGAGGAGGTGACGGGACAGGTCGACGAGTGGATGTGGTGTATATGGATTTCAGCAAGGCATTTGATAGGGTTCCCCGTCATAGGCTCACTCAAAGTCAGGAGGTATGGGAGACAGGGAGATTTGGCTATCTGGATCAGAATTGGTTGGCTGACAGAAAGCAGAGAGTGGTTGTAGATGGGAAGTATTCTGCCTGGAGGTCAGTGTTGAGTGGTGTCCCACAGGGCTCTGTTCTTGGGCCTCTGCTCTTTGTAGTTTTTATAAATGACTTGGATGAGGAGGTTGAGGGGTAGGTTAGTAAATTTTCAGATGGCACAAAGGTTGGAGGTGCCGTCGATAGTAGAGAGGGCTACTGCAGGCTGCAGCGCAATATAGATAGGATGCAGAGCTGGGCTGAGAAATGGCAGATAGAGTTCAACCTGGATAAATGCAAAGTGATGCATTTTGGAAGGTCAAACCAGAATGCTGAATATAGGATTAAAGACAAGTGTGGAGGAACAGAGAGATCTGGGTATTCAAGTGCATTGATCCCTCAAAGTCACACCCAAATGGATAGGGTTGTTAAGAAAGCATATGGTGTTTTGGCTTTCATTAACAGCGGGATAGGGGTTAAGAGCCGCAAGGTTTTGCTGCAGCTCTACAAGTCCCTGGTGAGGCCACACTTGGAATATTGTGTCCAGTTCTGGTCATCCTACTATAGGAAAGTTACAGAGGCTTTGGAGAGGATGCAAAGAAGGTTTACCAGGATGCTGCTTGGACTGGAGGGCTTGTCTTATGAAGAAAGGTTGAATAAACTGACTTTTCTCTGTGGAGAGGAGGAGGAAGAGAGGAGACCTGATCGAGGTGTACAAGATAAGGAGCGGCATGGATAGCTAGAGACAGAGATTTTTCCCCAGGGCAGGACTGACTGGTACAAGAAGTCATAGTTTGAAGATATTAGGAGGAAGGTATAAAGGAGACATCAGAGGAAGGTTCTTTATGCAGAGAGTTGTGAATGTATGGAATGTGTTGCCAGCGGTGGTGGTGGGAGCAGAGTCATTGGGGATATTTAAGCGACTGCTGGACATGCACATGGATAGCAGTGAATTTAGGGGTGCACAGGTTAGGTAATTTTATTTTAGATTAGGAATAATCCTCGGCACAACATCATGGGCGAAGGGCCTGTTCTGTGCTGTACTATGTTCTATTATTGGTAGAGGGATTGATTTTCGGAGTCACGAGGTCATGCTACAGCTGTACTAAACTCTGGTGCGGCCGCACTTGGAGAATTGTGTACCGTTCTGGTCACCGCATTATAGGAAGGATGTGGAAGCTTTGGAAAGGGTTCAGAGGAGATTTACCATAATGTTGCCTGGTACGGAAGGAAGGAAGGTCTTATGAGGAAAGGCTGAGGGACTTGAGGCTGTTTTTGTTAGAGAGAAGAAGGTTGAGAAGTGACTTAATAGAGACATATAAGATAATCAGAGGGTTAGATAAGGTGGACAGGGAGAGCCTTTTTCCTCGGATGGTGATGGCTAGCACAAGGGGACATAGCTTCAAATTGAGGGGTGATAGATATAGGACAGATTCAGAGGTAGGTTCCTTTCTCAGAGAGTAATGGGGGGTGTGGAATGCCCTGCCTACACAGTAGTAGACTCGCCAACTTTAAGGGCATTTAAATGGTCATCTGCAGTCATTGTTTTTACCTCGTTGATTTTAACCCTACTGCGAATCCTCTTGCAAGGATGCCTGCCTTGAAGAAGTTTTCCTCCTCTCTCTACAAGAATCTCAGGGAGTCTCTCTCTCATTGCAACTCCCAGGTCATTTCCTCAGCCCTGAAGCTCTTCAACCATGTCCTGAAACAAACTCGGTATCACAGCCACATTTGCTTCCCCACTGACCTATTGTACTCTATGCCACTCTCTCCCACCCCCACCCTCCTCTAGCTTATCTCTCCATGCTTCAGGCTCTCTGCCTTTATTCCTGATGAAGGGCTTTTGCCCGAAACGTCGATTTTGCCTGTCCTCGGATGCTGCCTGAATTGCTGTGCTCTTCCAGCACCACTGATCCAGAATCTGGTTTCCAGCATCTGCAGTCATTGTTTTTACCATATGGATGGTGATGGAATAGTGTAGGTTAGATGGGCTTCAGATTGGTTCCACAGGTCAGCACAATATAGAGGGCCGAAGGGCCTGTACTGTTCTGGAATGTTCCATGTGTATTGACATTCATGTCAGGTGTATTTAGAGATTAGGAATGTATTATAATTAATCTCTTCCAAGTAGAACAGGCTGATTTTAATTACTTTTTCTCTTGACAGTTCATTGTTTTATCCTGTTCGTTTGTGGATTTCTTTCGGTGGTAATTTCAATTCTCTTACTTTATCAATCAATACAAATTGGTGAGTAGCTGAGATATTAGATTCGAATAAAAGAATCTCAAACATTAGACTCCTAACTATTTCCATTTGGACTGGGGGGAAACCTGAAAGTTCCCCACATGAACACAGAAAAATTCTTCGCCTCCTGAAATATCAGTATCAAGGCTTATTTTGGGAAGACTTGAATATTAAAGCGGGGGTGTACTTCTGAGGCTCTGTTAGGCTCTGGTCAGACCACATTTGGAGTATTGTGTACAATCTTGGGCCCCATATCTTTGGAAGAAAGTACTGGCCCTGGAACATGTTCAGAGGAGATTCACGAGAATGGTCCCAGGAACAAAAAGCTTAACGTTTAAGGATTCTGGGTCTATACTCAATGGAGTTTAGAAGAATGAGGGGGGATCTAATTGAAACGTACAGAATAGTGAATGGCCTGGACAGGGTGGATGTTGGGAAGATGTTTCCATTGTGAGGAGAGACTAGGACCAGAGGGCACAGCCTTAGAGTAAAGGAAAGGCCTTTGAGAACGGAGAGAAGGAGAAACTTCTTCAGCCAGAGAGTGGGGAACCGATGGGATTCATTGCCACAGAAGGCTGTGGGGACCAGGTCAGTGAGGATATTTAAGATGAAGGTAGATAGGTTCTTGGGTATCAAGGGGGTCAAGGGTTACGAGGAGAAAGCGGGTGAATGGGGTTGAGAAACCTATCAGCCATGATTGAATGGTGGAGCAGACTGGATGGGCTGAATGGCCTAATTCCTGCTCCTGTGTCTTATGGCCTGTTTATTACATCAGGGATGGTTGTGTGGGAAGGATTCCCATCAGGAACGTTGTGCAAGGTTACTGTTTTGCACTGCTTGGATACTTAATATTAGTATCTCTACAATCTACAAACTGTTTGTCATTGCATGTTGATGATCTGTGTTTAATAATTATGATGCTATCTCTCTGAATTCAGCCTCTTTTAATGTTGATGTCCCAATGACCTGTACATGACACTGATTCTTCCAGTATGACTAATTGTCAGAATTTTAGGAAAGGATAACATTAAAGTAACCTTGTCTGTCTCTACATTGCATGCTGCAGCTTCACTCTGCCAATATCCCTCCGAAATGTTAATTACAAGGAGTTTACTTGCTGTGGTGGTCTACTTATTCCCTGTGTTTGCATCTGTCATCTACTACATCACATACCGTAAGTAAGAAGTTAGGTATTGGCTGTTAGAATTCTGTCTTATGTGTAATTCTCCATCTGATTGTAAAGTCTGTTCTTTCTCCTGTATCTTTTCGATGTGTCATGAAGATGTACCCATGCTGAGTTGGTCTGGAAATGGTTACCTGTTTATTGCACCGATGGTTTGTTTGCTGGCACGTGTGTATCATTGACCTCAGCCCTGGGTCAGTAACCCACCAAGGGCAGTTGTGGGACGTGGCTGAGCTAATCTGTCAAAAAGGAGGCATCCAACTGGGATTAGATAGCCAATCAGAGGCCATACACTGCTGAAAGATTGGCATCACCATGATTATGGGTAGGCACTGCTGATGAAGCTGGGAAAAGGAGATGAAGGCACTTTCTGAAAATACAATTGGTTACAGATGTCAGGCTGTCAGACCCTGACCCCAAATGGAAAGTTCTTGCTTGGGTCAGGACCTAGCTTTTGTGTACCTGTGTAAATGGCCTGATGTTGGTGATCCACCATATCGGACAGGCAAGATGCAGCATCTGACCCCACACTGGTGCTGAAGACCAAACTAAACCAGAAATCACCAGTTCCATCAGCCCTTCAGCTATCCTCCACCAGCTTCGAAATCCTTCTCAGCACTGCAGAGAGTCAGCAATAAGATTAATGATTGAATACTGTTTATGTGACATAGAAGAATATAAAACCACAAGAAATATTCAGTTCCTCATGCCTACTCTACCATTCAATAAGATCATAACTGTCTCATTCTGGCTACAAATCCACTTTCTTGTTTCTTCCCTATAATCCTTGACTTACTTGTTGGTAAAATCCTAATTCAGCCTTGAAAGTATTCACTGACTTGGCCCCCCCTTGTGTGGTTAGCTCAGTTGGCAGGACTGGTTTTCGATGCAGAGTGACACCAAGAGTGCAGGTTCAATTCCTGCACTGGCTGAGGTTACCATGAAACTCGCACCTTTTCAGCATTGCCCTTTATCTGATGCTTGGTGACCCTTGTGTTAAACTTGCCACCAGCTGTTTTTTGTAATGAGAGAGCAGCCCTATGATCCAATAGGATCAGCCGAATTTGTCTTTAACTTAATGATGATAACTTGTTTGCATTGTGAGAATTTTACAATCCAAGAAAGTAAACATTCAAAAGTATTGATTGCTTTTGACTTAGAAGCAAGTTTTTGGTTAAAGTTCCCAGAAAACCTGGCTGAGGTTAGATACAGGAGAAAAAGAGTCGTACAGAACAGTTAGAAAATAGGTTACCTCAGTGTAAGGATTTTAGTTAGAAAATTCCAGACCAGAAGTGTTTGGACCAAAACCTAGAAAAGTTATATGATGCTAAAAACATTTAAGCTCAGACTTATCTGAGAGACTAATCAAGGGCAAATTTGTCAAACTCTTAGGACCAGGAATTGAAAGAAGTGAAATCGATGGATGTGATAGAGAGAGGGCTATCTCTGGTAGTTGGCAATTGTAAAGTGATGGTGTTGGGATAGATAGGAGTTTTGAAATTTTTTTAAATCTTTCAGATTGTGATATATGTAAGTAGCACAAGTTCTTCTATTTTATCTTTTATTTTGTGTCATAAAATTCTTTTATAATTAAAATGAAATCTGCAGCGTTGCATGCTGGTGTTTCAGTGAAAGACCACCATATTATTATTTTTAAACTGGGTTTCAGTTTAGGATCTGACCTGTCCAGTTGCAACATCATCTGGGATCATGTTAGATGTTCCTGTTTATTTGCCAATGGAAGACTTTTGGATTTGGTTTAATGATGTTGGGCTGCTGGTCTCTTGTACCCTTCACCTCTCTTGTTTCCTTTATAACTTGCATTTTGAAATGTCTCTATTGAGCGATACTTCACTTTGGAAAGGATTTGCTTGCCTGTGTCCAGCTGAACTGTCTATAATTCCCAGTTTTCATTTTTCTTCCTTTCTTAAATAGAGGGGTTACATTATTTATCCCCTAAATCTTTCGGAAAGTTTCCATAGTTTATAGAGTCTTGGAAGAAAATCACCAGTGTGTCTACTATTTCTAGGGTGGTTTCTTTAAGTACTTAAGGATGTAGCTAATCAGGGCCTGGGGATCTACTGGCCTTCAATCCCATCAATTTTCTCAACCCTATTTCGGTACTATTCCAGATTTCATGCAGTACCTCAGTCTCTGTTGGAGTGGTTGGAGCGAGGTTGACCAGTTGCATTATGTTGAATAGGACATCCCTGACTGGGGCTGTCAGCCTGGGCTGATCAGGGAGTCGCTGAGACTCCCCTCACTCTCGGGACTGACTCTGAGCTAGTTGGTCAGAGTTCACGTACTGTGCACGTGGAAGTAAGGAATGACACAGTGATAGGATACCGGCTTCTCTGGAGGTATTTCACCCGTGTTTCCCCAACATCTCTGGGATGTTATGGCTGTTTTTCTTTACGAAAATATAGCAAAAGTACATTTTTCAATGATCAGTCATTTCTCAGCTCTCCGTTATCACGAGGGAGGTGATGACCCAGTGGAACTATCGGTGGATTGTTACTCCAGAGGCACAAGGAATATTCTGGGACTTGTGTTTCAATCCTGCCAAGGCAGAAGGTGCAATTTGAATTCAGTAAATCTCTGCAACTCAGAGTTTCTGATTGTAAGGGACCTTCATTTGTCTTCACCAATCTTTATCCCTTCACATCCCAATGGAAACCTTTGCAATCGGCTTTAATGTTCCCCATCAGCTTATTCTCCGACAATGCCTTTATCCTCCTTTGCAGAATTCTAAACTTCTCCCACTCCTCAGGGCTGCTATTTGTTTTTCTGGCCAGTTTTCTGCCTCTTCTTTGGCTCCAATACCCTTGGCTCTAACTTCCCTTGTAACCTTTTGTGGCAAACATTTTGCAGATGGAGTGCAATGTGGAAAAATCTGAACTGGTCTACTTTGGCAGGAAGAGTACAAAACCAGTCTATTGTATAAATAAAGAGAATCTGCAAAACTCTGAGCTACCAAGGGAACTGGGTGCAGCAGCTCATGAATCAGTTATATTAGAATGCAGGTCAGTAAGTGAACAGTAAGGCTGTGGCATATCAGGGCTTACTGCAGGTAAACATCTTGAGGTTTTACTGCAGCTGTACAAGTCCATATTGAGAACACATCTGGAGTAATGTTTACAGTTTTGATTTCCTTACTGATAAAAAGGATATCACTACATTAGAAGCACTTCAGTAAGGGTCATTCACCTCTTTTCTGGGATGAGAGCTGTTTATTTTCGGAGGAAAGGTTGAACAAGTTGGATCTGGACTCATTGAAGTGTGGAGGGATGAGAGAGGACCTCACTGAGACTTGACAGATCTCGAGGGGACTCTGAAAGGATTTCTCCTATTGCAGGCAATACGGTTTAAAAATAGGAGCTCTCTCTTTTAAGAAGGAGTTGAGAATTTCTTTTTTTTCTGAGGCTTGTGAGTCTGTGGCATTCTCCCCAGAACCCAATTAGACCATGTCCAGACAAATGAGGGTTTTGAAAGATGAGAATGTGACTGGGGAGTAGGGTTGAGACTACAACTAGCTCTGATTGAAAAGGGATGCAGACTCCAGGGACTGAGAGGCGTAAACCTGCTCCAAAGTCCTAGACCTGTGCTCCTTTATCATTAATTCTCTCAAATTAATACTGCCCATCTGTCTTTGGTTCTCAGTAGAACCTCATTGTTCACAATGTCATCCCAGTCTCTCAAATTGCAGCTTTTACACTCTGTTCATTTCTATCCTGACAGTTCGAGAACTGGAAATGTATCTCAAGTTGAAAGCAGTCAGACGAGCAACTGTACACATTTCAATACCAAATTAACACAGTGCTTTCAAATAAGGTATAGTATAAACAAGCAGAATGCGAAAGGCTGATAACTTACAAACGTTCCGACGGAAATTCATTAGTGCAGTACCACACGGTGCGGTGTCGGTGTGGTCTGTACCGCACGGTGCGGTGTCGGTGTGGTCTGTACCACACGGTGCGGCGTCGGTGTGGTCTGTACCACACGGTGCGGTGTCGGTGCGGTCTGTACCACACGGTGCGGTGTCGGTGTGGTCTGTACCGCACGGTGCGGTGTCGGTGTGGTCTGTACCACACGGTGCGGTGTCGGTGTGGTCTGTACCGCACGGTGCAGTGTCGGTGTGGTCCGTGCAGCACGGTGCAGTGTCGGTGTGGTCTGTACCACACGGTGCGGTGTCGGTGTGGTCTGTACCGCACCGTGCGGTGTCGGTGTGGTCTGTACAGCACGGTGCGGTGTCGGTGTGGTCTGTACCGCACGGTGTGGTCCGTACAGCACGGTGCGGTGTCTGTGTGGTCTGTACCGCACCGTGCGGTGTCGGTGTGGTCCGTGCAGCACGGGTGCGGTGTCGGTGTGGTCCGTGCAGCACGGCGCGGTGTCGGTGTGGTCTCTACCACACGGTTCGGTGCCGGTGTGGTCTGTACCACACGGTTCGGTGCCGGTGTGGTCTGTACCGCACGGTGTGGTTTCAGAGTAGTCTGTACCACACGGTGTCGGTGTGGTCTGTACCGCGTGGTGCGATGTCGGTGTGGTCTGTACCACACGGTGCGGTGTCGGTGCGGTCTGTACCACGGTGCGGTGTCAGTGTGGTCTGTACCGCATGGTGCGGTCTGTACTGTGTGGTGTCGGTGTGGTCCATGCAGCACTGTGCGGTGTCGGTATAGTCTGTACCGCACGGTGCGGTGCCGGTGCGGTCTGTACCGCACGGTGCGGTGCCGGTGCGGTCTGTACCGCACGGTGCGGTGTCGGTGCGGTCTGTACCACGGTGCGGTGTCAGTGTGGTCTGTACCGCATGGTGCGGTCTGTACTGTGTGGTGTCGGTGTGGTCCATGCAGCACTGTGCGGTGTCGGTATAGTCTGTACCATACGGTGCGGTGCCGGTGTGGTCTGTACCGCACGGTGCGGTGCCGGTGCGGTCTGTACCGCACGGTGCGGTGTCGGTGCGGTCTGTACCGCACGGTGCGGTGTCGGTGCGGTCTGAACCGCACGGTGCGGTGTCGGTGCGGTCTGTACCGCACGGTGCGGTGTCGGTGCGGTCTGTACCACATGGTGCGGTGTCGGTGGGGTCCGTGCCACGTGGTGCAGTGTCTGTGGGATTTGTGCCACACGGTGCGGTGTCTGTGTGGTCTGTGCCACACGGTGCGGTGTCGGCATGGTTTCTACCACATGGTGCAGTGTCATTGCGGTGTCGGTGAGGTCTGTACCGCACGGTGTGGTCTGTACATCATGGTGTAGTGTCGGTGCAGTCTGTACCACACGGTCCAGTGTATGTGCGGTCTGTACCGCACGGGGCGTTGTCGGTGCGGTCTGTACCGCGCTGTGCGGTGTCGGTGCGGTCTGTACCGCGCGGTGCGGTGCCGGTGCGGTCTGCACCGCGCGGTGCCGGTGCGGTCTGCACCGCGCGGTGCGGTGTATGTTTGGTATGTACTGCACGGTGCGGTGTCGGTGCGGTCTGTACCGCACGGTGCAGTGTCGGTGCGGTCTTTACCGCACTGCGGTGTCGGTGTGGTCCGTGCAGCGCGGTGTCGGTGTGGTCTGTACACCAGGTTGTGCTTTCGGTGTAGTCTACCACGTGGTGTCGTTGTCGGTGTGGTCTGTACTGCATGGTGTGGTGTTGGTGTAGTCTGTATCACACGGTGCGGTGTATGTGTGGTCTGTACTGCACGGTGCAGTGTCGGTACAGTCTGTACCGCACGGTGCGGTGTCGGTGCGGTCTGTACTGCAATTTGTCGGTGCGGTCTGTACAGCAATTTGTCGGTGCGGTCTGTACTGCACGGTGTCGGTGCGGTCTGTACCGCACTGTGCGGTGTCGGTGCGGTCTGTACCGCACAGTGCAGTGTTGGTGTGGTCTGTACTGCACGGTGTGGTGTCGGTGTGGTCTGTACCGCACAGTGCAGTGTCAGTACGGTGTCGGTACGGTCTGTACTGCACGGTGCGGTGTCGGTGTGTTCTGTATCGCGCAGTGTCAGTGCGGTGTCGGTGTCGTCTGTACGGTGCGGTGTCGGTGCGGTCTGTACCGCACGGTGCGGTGTCGGTGTGGTCTGTACTGCACGGTGCGGTGTCGGTGTGTTCTGTATCGCGCAGTGTCAGTGCGGTGTCGGTGTCGTCTGTACCACACGGTGCAGTGTCAGTGCGGTGTCGGTGTGGTCACAGCTATACTGTTCCTCATTACCACAACGCTGGGGTTCACAGAGAGATTCATTCAGATTTAGAAAAGTGGAAGAAAATGAAGACAGGCCAGGTCATGGATATATCCAGCATGAAAACCAATCCCTTGGTCCAGCCTGTCCATGTATACCAGATATCCTAAGTTAAGCTGGACCCATTTGCCAGCATTTGGCCCGTATCCCTGTAAACTCTTCCTATTCATGTACCCATCCAGATGCCTTTTAAATGTTGTAATTGTACCAGGCTCCACCACTTCCTCTGGCAGCTCATTCCATACACACACCACCCTCTGTGTGAAAAAGTTATTCCTCAGGTCCCTTTTAAATCTTTCCCCTCTTCCCTTAAACCTCTGCCCTCTACTTTTGGATCCTGAGGAAAAGACTGTTTGTTCACCCTATCCCTGCCCCTTCATGATTTAATAAACCTCCAAACGGTCCCCCCTCAGCCTCTGACGCTCCAGAGGAAGGAAGCCCCAGCCTATTCAGCCTCTCTCTTGTTAACTCAAACCCTCCAACCCAGAACAGATTTATAAGGATGTTGTCAGGGTTTGGGGGTTTGATCTATAGGGAGAGGCTGGGGCTATGTCACTCTGACTGTCCCCAGTGAAAGGATCAAGCCCTGGCATAAGGCTGCAGGGAGGGATGCAGGTTAAGGAAGGGTATTGGAGAGGAGTTAAAAAGATCATGGAGTCAGGAGTCACCTAACCTCACAACTAACGAATGGTATCAGGCTGCAGATTCTGTAAAAGATCAGAACAGTACCTAACCACTCGCTGGACCACATTTCCTAACAGCCTTACATAAACTGAGTTGGTCTTGGTGCTGCATATACCCAAAGGATTTGTTTTTTAGTTTTAGTCCGTAGTGATTGAGTTGGTCTTGTTTTCCAGGCAACTTAATCACAAGAAGCAGATGTCGACCCTTGCTGTCTCCTGTCCTTTTCCACAGGCTGCTATCTTTAAACAAAGGCTTAATACAGGAGCGACAATAAACTGCAGATAACATCAGCTTGTGGGTTAAAAACCTCTTCAGTAATAATTTCATTCAGAACTTGAATGATTATGGAATTTTTCTAACCAGCTGTCTGTCCAATAGACAGCTATGATTATTGTCGTTGTTAAAAGGAAGGAATACTGTTTTTTTTTGTGCATAAATCACCAGATGCTGACAATTGCTGGGACGTCATAGCCTTTGTCATTGCAATTTTCAATAAAATGAAAAAGCAGCTCTTGCAGACACACTGACTGGTGTCATCTTTCAGCTACGCCATTACCAGGAGGAAATGATCCACATACACAGCCCTATTACTGCTAGACCACAATATACCCAGATACTGCTGGTCTGCCTTAATACTTTCCCCAGAAAGGAAAACATTTGGCACAGACCAGCTGAATCCCTGCGGAGGTCAGATCCCTCTGTTGGTCTGAGCTTCCTTGTGTCTTGCCAGTTATTCAGTACTTCCTTGCCTTGTGACTTATTTTAAAGTACATAACTACACACTGACCAGGATTAAATACCATGTGCTATCCAGCCAATCTGTCTATATCCTCCTGTAACTTTCATCTACTTCCTCACTGTCAATCTCCCAACCTTTGTTTATGTCAACCACCCTCTTCCCCTCAGATTCATGTCGATATTGTTTATGTATACCACAACCAATCAGGGTCCTAGCCCTAATTCCTGCTGTGTGCCACTGGACACCAGCCTTCAGTGACACAAAGTCTTCTACCACCCTCTGTCTCCTACCACTAAGACAATTACCTGGATCCCATGTGCTTTTACCTTCTCAATCGGTTTCCAGTCTGGGACCTTGTTCAAAGCTTTGCTGAAATCCATGTAAATTACATCTACACACCTGGAGACCTCCTCACAAACTTCTGTCCAGTTCATTAGGCCTGACCTCCCTCTGACAAAGCCATGCTGACCATCCCTGGTCAAACCTTGCCTTTCCACGAGGAGATTAGTGGTCTCCTTCAGAGTGTTTTCCAAATTTCCTTCCTAATAACCGTGAGACTCACTGGTCTATAATTCCGTGGTTTACCTCTACCACCCTTCCTGAAAACTGCAATCACGTAACTGTTCTCCAGTCCTCTGGCAATTCCCCCGTGGTTCTCCCTCAATCTGCTCTGTTATAGGGAAAACAACCTGAGCGTATCCAGGTTCTCTTCATCGCTGAGAATCTCCTCTGCATCCCCACCACTGCAATCACACCCTTTCTAGAGTGTGGTTTAAGGTACAGCTCCAACCTAACCTCCCTGCTCCTATAATCTAATCCATGTCCGATAAAGGTCAGTGTCCCATATCCCTTCTTAACTACCGTATTAACCTGTCCTGCCTCATTCAGGGATCTGTGAATGTGTACAACCGAGATCCCTATGTTACTCTGAGCTCCCTAGTGCTCTGCCATTCACTGAGTGCTCCCTTGTCTTGTTCCATCGTCCATGACCTCAGACTTTCCAGGGTTAAATTCCATCTGCTACTGAAATAACAATCACCCAAACAATCTTCATGTGATCTGCAAACTTACTTATCAACCTCCGCCACATTCCCATCCATGTCGTATACACACGTCACAAACTATAAGGGTCCCAGCGCTGATCCCTGTGCCACTCCACTGGACACCAGACTCTGGTCACACAAACATTCTTCCACCACCACCACCCTCGGTCTCCTGGCACTAAGCTGATATGATTAGATTAGATTAGATTCCCTACAGTATGGAAACAGACCCTTTGGCCCAACAAGTCCACACCGACCCTCCGAAGAGTAACCCATCCAAACACATTTCCCTCTGACTAATGCATCTAACACGACGGGCAATGTAGTGTGGCCAATTCACCTAACCTGCACATCTTTGGACTGTGGGAGGAAATCAGAGCACCCGGAGGAAACCCACGCAGACACTGGTCGCCCAAGGCTGGAATTGAACCTGGGTCCCTGAGCTAACCACTGAGCCACTGTGCCAACCCACAATATTGGATCCAACTTGCCAAGTTACCCTGAATCCCACATGCTTTTACCTTCTTCATTACTCTGTCAAATGCTTTGCTGAAATCCATATCAACTGCCCTACCCTCGTCTACATATCTGGTCACCACCTTGAAAAATTCTATCAAATTTATCAGGCCTGATGTCCCTCTGACAAAGCCATGCTGACTATCCCTGATCAAACCTTGCCCCTCCAAGTGGAGAATAAGTCTCTCCTTGAGAATCTTCTCCAGTAGTTTCCCTACCATTGATGTGAGATACACTGCTCTGTAATTCTCTTTTATGTCTACCACCCTGTTCCCCAGTCTTCTTACACCATTCTTAAAGCTGAAGGGATCAAAGATTTTGGGAAGAAAGCGGGAACAGGGGACTGAGTTGGATGATCAGCCCTGATCATATTGAATGGGGGGGAAGCAGGGCTAACTGGCCTTCTATGGGTCAAATTGAAAGAAAAATTGTACATTCCTTCCAATGCTTGTGGAGATGAAAAGGTAGCAGAAAGTTTAATAATCAGCAAAAGATAATCAAAAAAAGGCGAAAGCTGTATCTGAAGAAAGCTGATCTACACTCACTGATGTTTGCACACTTGTGGAAAGACTTCGGGGTCAGGAATTTGAAATAAAACAGAAATGAGAAGGAACAGGGCTCTCTATTGTTTGGAATTCTCTTCCACATTGAGCAGTAAAGGCTGGATCCATTTAATCTATTCGAGGCTGAGTTAGAGGAGCAAGTGGTTATGAGGGATATAGGCAGGAGGGTAGAGTTAAGGTGACAGTCAGCTCAGATATCATCATTCCAAACAGCAAAGCCAGCTCAAGAGGCTGAAAGATCCACTTCTGCTTCCAATTACTACATTCTTCTTACAGATTTTTAATCCACCACCTATAGAAAATATTGTTTTCTCCCTACAAACAAACTTCAGAGTTCAGTCATCCTGAGTACTGTACTGGCTGAGTGTATACAGGCAGTTCTGCTATAATGTAGTAGGTCAGTTCTCGTGCAATCCTGTCTTATAAGGAAATTGTGTAATAGCAGCACCACCGAAACTAATGGGGTTGGAAACGTGTTATAACCAATATACGCTTTAGAAAGTGTCCCCAGTTCATCCATCATGTTATAGTGAATTTGCATTAACAAAATGCACATGATAGCAGAACGACCTGGGGTGTACTGTTCCTTGGTTCAGATTCATTCTGTTCACTTTGCATTACTCCAATTATTTGCCACTTACATTATTAAAAATGCTGCCAACTCATTGCTAGTTCGCTCTCCTCAACACATTATCCCATTTCTTGTAATCTTTCATGAGCTGTTGTTTAATGGTTTCAAAGGCATTTTTTGAGAAGATTTGTAGCTCAGGTTGAGGTTCTGGTTGTAAGTTTGCTCGCTGAGCTGGAAGGTTTGTTTTCAGACGTTTCGTCACCGTGCTTGGTAACATCTTCAGTGAGTCTCCGGGGAAGCGTTGGTTTTCTGTCCAGCTTTCTATTTGTGTGTCTGGGTCTGTTCGGGTGGGTGACTTAACTCTGTAACGTTTACATATGTATGCATGCATATGTAGGCTTAACAAGTGTTATGGACCAGACTGAAACCCCTCAAAACATTTAGAAAATAGTCTAGACCTTACATTTACCTTTAGAATAACAAGTTAGTAAAGATGCAATTTGATTGGTCAAACTACTAGACATTAAGTAAAATACACTTTGCTTTTACACTACAGTTAAAAATCAGACAAAATTTTTAAAAATTTAAATGACTTAAGCATTTCAATAGAGTTAAAGTTAACAAATTATTTATGTTAATTACTACAAATGAACTGTTGTTGATGAAGGGCTTATGCTGGAAACATTGATTCTCCTGTTCCTCGGATGCTGCCTGACCGGCTATGCTTTTCCAGCACCACACACTTTGTTCCTGTTCCAATATAGTAACTTGCTATAAATAAGCCCTTAGCAAAGGCTAATTTAGTTAAATAGATTTATTTATTTCCTACAACACGTATGCAACATTTTCTCTGCCAGCACTCCACTCCACCCCCACTATTGCATAAATGTTACCCCCTCAACAATTCACAGCCGTTCTGATGAAGAGTACTCTAAACCTGAAATGTTAGCTTGCTGTCTCTCTCCATGGATGCTGCCTGGCCCACTGTGATCTATGGTGAAGTGGGAGTTGACACGGGGTATGCTAACAAGGGGCACACAGATACAAGATGGTCGCTGAGCCATAGGTTGGTCACTTAGCACACAAGATGGCTGCTGAGACATTACATGGGAAAATACAGCAAAGGACACACAGATACTGCCTGAGGTCAACAGGCTACCAGTACAATAGACACAGATTATTAGTTTAAGGTGGGAAGGGAGAGAATACACACCGGTAACGTCTACTGCCCACCAAAGTGTCAGAGTCCAGCCACCATCTTCAATAGATATGTGAACTACCTGAGACTGCTTGTATACAAGGGTTAATACTTCAGATCTGCAATAATGGGAAACAATCTTCCTTCTCAGGAAGAACGATCACTGCAGCAATGGACCCCTGCGTAGCTGCTGAAACTGACAATGACTCTGTAATGTTTTCTGTAAACAATCCATGCTGTACAAGCACAGACTCGGTACTTGAACAATTATACCATGAAATGTATAAAGTATCATGACGTGTGCTCGGAGGGGGAGAGAAGGCTGGTAGCTGACAGCTGTGCTTCCAGACATCTCTCTCTCTCCCCGGAGTTCCGGTTTCTTTGTACAATAAACTCTGCCGTTGAATCCCAATTCTGAATCCGAGACTGGTGATTTTCCCCACAATGATTGGTGCTGCGAGCAGGGTCTCCCTACTCCTGGTGTTCTGGTCAAAGGCCACCATCAGAGAGCTGGGGTAAGAGACACTTTGAAGAGTCAGACTGGGCCAAAGACTCAGTTTAAAAGGATATACCTTAGTAAGGTATAACTCGTATGATGGTACTGGCCTGTGTGGAAGTGCATGCCTGAGGGGGGTAAGTGGGAGAGTGTACTAACCAGCTGCTTGTGCTGAAACGACCAGAGGACAAAGTAGTGCCTGCCTCAGACTGGTTGTTAGAGGGGTAGCCTACTCACGTGATGGTTGGGAATTGAGATGCCAAGGGCACTAGGAGCTGTGATGCACAAGTGGCAAAGTCGGGTAACGTTGGACTCTGTAGGGGCAGAGTCCATTTAGAGCCTAGTCAAAGGTTGGCTGCTGTCTGTTATTGTGTTTTAAATTGAAGTGGTGAGGAAGAGGAGCTGATCACTCTGACCAAAAGCCAAACTCCAGTGGAGCAGAACGTTACTGAGGTGGGAAGGGTGGACACTGAGTAACCGTGATACTCTGTCGGTCCATAGCAGAACGACAGAGCTTGAATAGTGGCGATGGCTGGGAGGGTAAAAGGTCCCCTGGGTAGAGAGCACCCTGGGCTAAAGGTAGGTTTCTGGGCCTATGGGCAGTGTTGGGTCAGTAGAGGTGGCTGGGAAGGTAAAGGAGTCCTGATAGAGAGCACACCCTATTGAGCCAATATTCTCAGCCAACCTGTAGGTACTGACGTGTAGTGGTGGCCGTGAGAGTAGAGAGGTCGCACCGTTAGAAACCACACCTTGCTACAGGCTGCTACAGCCATACAGACGGTGCTGAGACAGTATTAGTGGCCATGGGGTAGAGAAGTCCCCACTAGTTAAGGACACTTCACTGTTGGTGGTATCCAGGGTTATACAATCTGTGAGATGGCAGATCAGGATTTTAAAGGGAATACTGCAGGTTCCCTTATTGAGAAATAGAAGACAGACCAGCGCTGACAGAACAGATAAAGAAAAGGGGGGGTTGGACCCATTCCAGACATTAGTACAGCAGCAGAATTGGATTGACAAACAAAAACGAAATAAAACTAAAAAGATTGGGGTAATGTTAGTGTATCAATCAGCAGGCCTAATTGAACAAGTGGAGAACGAGCCAAAAACGAATTGAGGAGCTGGAGGACAGGATAAAGGAGCTAGAACACAGATTAGAAAAAGTACAGGAGGAAAGGGAGACTGACTCTCTCCCTTCCTACGAAACCGTCCAGCAGGGACCAACTGCTCCCTCAGCAGAGCAGGTACAAGAATATAACCTAGGGGAGGGATAGAGTTGCAGCGAAAGGCAACAGAGCATAGCCTCACAGTGCAAACACGAGGTTCTGGACGGCGAGATGGTATATGGGGAGGGCACCAACTGCACTTGAGGGACAGACACCAGCTGGTCTGGGCAGCCTGCCCAGCAGCCAGATGGAGATGGGTAGCTGACAGACCCGATACCACAGCAGCCTGAGACTATAGGGGAGGATGGTGGACACATGGCCGTTGCCCTTACAGCTAAGATAGATGCCCAACAGGTCCCTTCGCCCATTTTAAAGAAGAGATCCTGCAGGTATTAGGAAATGCTCCCACGAACTGGAGCAAAATTCCGATCACCAAACAGCTAAAAGGGGAAGGAGCCTCTGAGTATAGGGAACAATTATTTAGCATATACCAGGAGTGGTCAGCACAAGCAAACCCAGATTGTGGGGACCAGGCTTTCAGAGACTGGCTCTCTCGCGCCCGTCAATCCATCCTGAAAATGGGAGTGATAATGTCCCAAAATGATGACGACCTGGTAAAGGAGGCTAGCGGGGTGCAGGAGACAGAAGTTCCCGCAATAAAAACAAAACCTGACAGAGCAGCCTACCAGAACAGAGGTGAAGGCAGAACCAAACTCTCCTGCCACAACCGGGACACTTTGACAGAGACTGTCCGGCCCCACAGGCAGGGAATAGGACAAGGAACAGCAGCCACTGCAATAGAGCAGGGCATACAGAGGCAGGGAAAAGCATGGGGGAACCCCAAACAACACACGGAACACCTCGGAACCGCGGGACTCCTGAGATCCACAGAGCTGACAGCCAGCTGCCCCCGTTCGTAAGAGTAAGGGAGAGAGGAGGATTTACGTACCTGCAGGAGTTGGAGGTAGGAAATGTGAGACACTGGTAGACACAGGAGCGGCCGTATCTATCACCAACTTACCCTTACTCCACACAAACAAAATGATCCACCTTACTGGTAGTCTTACTTAAGCAAGACTACCCGCGTGGAAATCAATAACTTATATATCCCTGTGAGATGTTATGTACACCAAAAGAATGAAGGCACCATAATGGAAATGACTCATTGAAGGAATACAAAGTCTCGATTGACTGTGCAAAAGGAAAACTGATCTGGCCAAAACAGGACGATTGAAAGACCGAGATTGGGAAACTTACAAGTCACCTCGAGACTATTAAAATAGCTACAGCCACCAGTAGGGACTGGAACCTTGAAAAGGGGGGGATTCGGAACCATCTGCACCTCCATCCCTGAGGTATGGGCAGAGACAAAGCTAGACATAGGTTTAGTCGAGATAGACCCTATAATGGTGCCTGGATTGGAGTATAAGCCCCACCAGCAGTACCCAATCAGGCCTGAAGCAGAGAAAGCAGTTGCAGAGATAGTTAAAGAACTAGTGAGACAGGGGATTCTCAGAGTGACCACAAGAAAAACCAATTCCCCAATATGGCCATTAATAAAGCCTGATGGGAGCTTTAGACTCACCATTGACTATATGGGGCTAAACAAGGTCACCCCCAAAATGCATCCCGTTGTATAGCAGACCCCTCTACAATTCTAAACAGATTGGCCCCTGAGCACAACATTTTCACCATATTAGACATAGCCAACGGATCCTGGTCCATCCCACGACACCCTGGATTCCAGAATAAATTCGCCTTCACAGTAAGGGACTGTAAATGTGGACTCAGCTGCCACAGGAGATCCACACTATCTTTCACCGAGTGATGAGCAACATCTAAGTAATATAATCTAATCTAATCTAATCTAATCTTCAACGAAACAGATTTACCAGAAGGGAGCATGGCCTTACAATACGTGGACGATATCCTGATTACATAAGGTTGAGGAAACAAGGTTCAGACAGAGCGTTGGAGGGATACAGGATAGCCAGGAGGGAGCTGAAGAAAGGGATTAGGAGAGCTAAGAGAGGGCATGAAAAATCTTTGGCGGGTAGGATCAAGGATAATCCCAAGGCCTTTTATGCATATGTGAGAAACAAGAGAATGACGAGAACGAGGGTAGGTCCGATCAAGGACAGTAGTGGGAGACTGTAAATTGAGTCAGAAGAGATAGGAGAGGTCTTGAATGAGTACTTTTCTTCAGTATTAACGAA